>NC_138578.1:37138858-37616038 GCF_964289735.1 Phaethon aethereus | reverse complement strand
GCATGCAGGGTGCTGGAGAGCCCCCCTGGTCCCCTGCCCTGAGGGCCCCTTTCTTCCCATCAGCACCCAAGAAACATCAGAAGCCACATGCTTGCTGCTCATACAAGTGCCTGGACAATGAGAAAGACCCAAATGAGGCTTAATGCTCAGAAAGTATCAATTGTCCTTTGTTTTGCAGCCTCCTGATTATGTGTTCCACCTGTCCCTTAGCGGGGAAACAGGCATCAATGAAAAGCCACAGCAGTGCTTAAAGCTACTCCCTGATTGAGCTGTGTGCTGCTGGGTGGGGGCTGTTCCTTTCCTCACCTAATTTCCTGCTCAGGTCCCTATTCCCTGACTGCTATGAAATTTTTTTGCACCAAGCCATGCACTGATAGAATTCAGCCGCTAGCATGCCAGCCAGAAGAAAGCTGGTTTTTGTTTTTCCGTGGGCAGGGTGCTTTCCAGCATGTGTTTGCTGTTTAGGAGCAGAAGACGTTCCAACCTGACCCAGCTACTGCGGTTAATAACACTAATGACCTATGGATGTTTTCAAGTACAGTGAGCAAGTAAAACAATTCTGATAAATGCAACCCAAAGTTCATATCTGCGTTCCTGAGATGCATAAAAGGGAAAGGGAATTATTATAGAAACAGATGAGGGAAAGAAGCAAAGATGTCAGTTTATCCACATCCTCATAATTGAAGATTGTGCAGTAGTTTTAAGATGGTAGAACTGTAGAACAGAACAGAAGCATCAGACTTAGGGGCTTTTGGCATACTCCAGGTCTGGAATATTGATTTTTTTTTTTTTTTTTTTTTTTGGGTGTAAGTATTTTCAATGCTGTCTCCAATTCAGAGACTCTTTCAGTAACACTTGTCTTAATAGAACTTTTTCTGTATATTCACCAGGGGGCTGTGGTCAAAATGAACATAAGGCACAGAAACAGATGTGTAAAATGGACTGCCCTACACCGGGAGTGGTACTGTTGGTCAGTAGAAACTGGGGACACGTAGCAGGGAAGTGAGCTCTACCACCACACCAAAAGCCACTCCTGAAGTGCTGATGAGCTCTTTCAAACAACTAATTCCATTAACAGAACAGATAAATGCATCACGGTAATGCCCTAATGTAACATTGTCTTGCAGCAACGTTGCAGTTGCCACAAGTCTCCAGCGTCACAGGGGCAATAAAATCGACTTCTATACAAGCAGAAATGACACAAAAATTATTCTGTGAGAAGCTATCCGTGAAACATGAAATGAAATGTTTAGAAAGATGTGGTAGTATAGTATTTTTGGCTTGTAAGTCTTAAACAATTATCTCTTAAAATAGGATCTGCTTTGTAACAAGTTTTGGTTGTTTCTAGGACGCTTTTCTGCTAAGAGCTTCCTGTAGAGGTAGTTATGGGAATACTGTGTGCGGCGTGGGAAAAGTTTAACTCATTTATCTTGATTTGGGGTTGTTACATAACATTGTTGTTACATAATTCTTACCAAAAAAGTTAGCAAAGATCAATGGTATTTTAACCATTTCTTTTGTAGATACTGGAATATTTTATCTTCATTTAAAACGGTAGGTCCTTTTACACAACAGCTGTTACCAATGCAAAGTATCGACACATCCATCAGAGGCAAAACATCTGGTTTGTGTATTCCTGAAGTAAAATGTAATGAACCACATGACGTATGTTTTTTAAGTAACATTAATACCACCAATATCAGATGAACCAACCACAAACATTAAACTGATGTCTGAAGTCCAAAGCAGAGTTAGAAGAAGTCAAGAAGGGAAAGGCTTGTGATTTTCTTCGGGGTGGTAGGGGCCGGCAGGGGTAAGATGGGAATACAGGACTTAGTGAAAACAAAGCCAATGAACTAAAAGGATGGACAGTGTCCCTCGACAGGTATGCAGCATGATCTGGGGACCATTCCCCCAGGAAATAAGGCTCAAGTGAAAACTGAGGTTGAGCCTTTCACAGAGGTAGAGATCCGATTGTTAAACCAGCACTTTTGTCCAGATAGCCTCTCTTTTCAGGCTTATAAAATGAGAAATGGAAATTAGTATATATTATTCTGTAATTTGACAAATCATTATGTGTGGAAGGAAGCAATTGCTTTAAAAAATAAATATTTTCCTGTAAAACAAAATTGGCCTTTCTTTTCTTCCAGTGACCAAAGCAAAGCAGCAGTTATTTCCATCATCTTCCTTAGGAGGAGAATTGAGTACCTCAGGAAAGCAAGTTCTTCCAACAGCTGCTACTTTAGATTTTGCAGTCTCTATGTCACTCTCGCTGCCCTACGCAAGAGTGTACAGTACACAAATGAGTGCACAAAGGCGTCCGTTTGGTCAGTGATTAATTTCTCATCTTTAAACAGGAGTACTGCAGGCACAGCAGAGAGCTAACTGCCTGCTAGTCAGCAGAAAACCCGCAACAACTAGCAAGGTGACTCTGTGCTTCTTCCCTAACAAATACCTGCAAGATCCTGCTACCTTCAACCAAGGTAAGCGCCTTGCCTCCAGGCTTATGGCCAGCTGCTTCTCTGTACCCTTTTGCCAGGATGGTGACAGCCGGGCAGGTTGACAAGACCTTGGAGGTGCACGGTCCTGCAGCCACAGCGAGCTCTTTGCCCCTACCCTGCCTATAGCAGCAGACTCCCTGTCCCATGACTGCAGAACAGACTTCTGGGTGTCTTCTGGGTGTCTACACTGTGCTGGGACAGAAACACTCACCAGCATCATGTCACCTCCTGAAGACCTTACTCACCACCTGCTCATGAATCCACACCTCCAGAGGCACTGTCCTCATTCAAAAAGGGAAGAGACGTAGTGTGCCATTTGTGCATGTCACTGACCCCACAGAGGTCAACATATTGAAGTTGCATACTTGGTAGATAGGTACGATCTCCTGCACCTCCCTTCTCCCTTCCAAGTGAGGGTTTATCAAGGTTAAGCCATTTCAAGAGTGGGGGAGAAGGGTAGTTGAGCATTTGCAGCCAGTGCTACACTGTGTGTAGATTCTCTTTGATTAATCTTGCTTTTTCTTCCTCCTCATTCCTGCAAAACATCTACAGTCTTATGAATTATCTCCAGCCATGACCTGTCTGTGAAAGTTTATTTCTTTAAACCAGAATGTACTGGCTGCCGTCAGTGAGAGTTTTGCCTTGGTATTAGTTGCAAACTCTTACATCCCGTAACACAGCTAACAGGACTGCAGTCCCTGCTCTCGGTAGAGGTGACGGCCGAAGACAACAGCAATCAGCCAGAAGGACGCAGAAAGACAACCTCCACCCCACAGGAACACTATGCAATGTGTTTATGTTCATGTCACAGCCTAACAAACATAAAGTGACTCAGCACCAAATACACAGCCCCTCAATTAGCTCCTCTTTTCAAGGGAAAGCTTTGTCTTCTAATCGTGTATAAACAGATAATAAACATTAAAACACAATAGGGTAAAACTATCCAGGTCACGGTACCTTCTTCTACAGACTTCAATTTAAAAAAAACCCCAAACAAAACAGACACATTTCTTCTTCAGGCAGCTCCTGTTCCTCCCTTGGATGACCTGTTTGAGACTGTTCATGTCTTTTTTGCTGGGGTCAGGGCAAAGCGAGGCCCTACTGTTACTTTTTCCAAATGTTTTATAGCATGTGATTATTTCCCTTTAACCAGTTTTGAGTTGCTGCCCAAGAAAAATGACTCTTCCTGCTAAAAATTAACGAACAACAGAAGAGAAGCCCGGAGTAGTTGAGCAAATGTCTTACCAAAACGTTTCTGACAATGTTGTGGTGCTTCAGTAGATGGCGTCCGCTGCCAGGCTGAGCGCGGATCCAGCAGAGCCAGCGCCGGTCCGGAGCAGCTGCAGGTCCTCACTTTGGGCACAAAAGCCTCATACCTTTTGCAAGACTAACACAAGTTCAGCAACACATCTCACTGCCTCCCTTTAAGTTTCAACTGCAAACAGGTAGGATTTCTTTTTCTAAAGTGTGTTCCTCCACACACAGTTATGATTTTGTTATGATTTTATAAAGTAAATTGAAATTTTTTTTCGGATGGAGAGTATTTTTCCCAGTGTTACAGTGGGACATGCAGGTACCTGTCTTCTGTTCTTGTTTTTGCCAGTCTTGTTATATGTAAAAAATTCCTATTATGGAGGATGGGGAAGCACATCTTTGCTCTCATGCTGGAGGACACAAACAAGGGGAGTCTCAACTCATGCACTGCAACACTCCAGCAGAGCACCTCTGCCAACTTCACTGCCATTACCTCAGAATGGCACTCAAAGTCAGGTCTGAGTCTGAGAGCTATTGGCAGGATCATATGCAAAGCTGTGGCTTTATCCCGTCAGCCCTGCAGAGCTTTCAAAACCTGACACAACAGTCTAATACAATATCCTTTTTGTCTTCTTCAACACTGTTCTAACATTCTGTATAGATTGGCTGGGATTATTGTAGCAACAGGGGGAGAAAATATTAGCACCCTGCAGCATTTAATTAGAAAGCATGATGTCATCTGACACAGAGCAGGCTCTTCCATTAGACAAGAAGGAACATAAAAACTGGGGACTGGCAGCTGTGCCAGCGAAGAGCCACCCGGTCAGATTTATTGGTTGGCTACTGCGTGATCTCCCATGTTGCTGCAGCTCTTCATTTTGCAGGTTCTTTCTGAACAATTTATTGGAGAGCTTTTAGCCTGCTGAGGCCAGAAATGAAGAAAGCGTAATGAGAAAAGGAATCAGTGGCTTTTTGAAGTGTTGGGTTCACTTTGGCTCTTTTTGATAGGCTATGGCACTCAGAGTAATGTTTTCTACTGCTGCAGTGTCATGATGCCAGGAAAAACATGGTCCAAAGATAAGGAAGTATCATGGTTAAAATACCCAGGAATTCAAGAGACAGTGGAGGTTGTCTCCAGCTGCAGTGCTGTAGTACTTTCCAACTGAAAATACAAGTCAACATTTACCCACAGATACCACAGCGGGAAAATGAATCATGCCCAATAATGACAGTAAGCAAAAACCTGGTCCTAGGACAAGCAATTCATAAACAAATGTTGACTTTTTCTTGGCATCTCCATGATAAAACAACAATTAATTATAGCTTAAGAAAATACTGACATCTTCAGTTTAACAATGTATGTACACCAAACGTTAAACTTACAGTATGAGCCACAGATGAGAAAACAATGTTTGTTTGCAATCAGAGACACTTTTTGGTCATTCTAGTTGGAGCTCAGGTGTTCCCCTTCTGTCCCTAGCTGTACCCTTCTCTGCCAATAATTGTGCTCCTAACATTGCTCACACATTTTATGTTAAACAGAAAAAAAAAGGACTACAGGGACAAGGACTAGCGAGTAATTACTGAGACCCTGCACAGTGCCTCCCTCAGGATTGCTGCAGTACTGTTGTACCTGTTGTATAGGCCTCATGAGTATCATCGAGGGAAGTGATCATGCCCCTGTACTCGGCACTGGTGAGGCCGCACCTTGAATCCTGTGTTCAGTTCTGGGCCCCTCACTACAAGAAGGACATTGAGGTGCTGGAGTGCGTCCAGAGAAGGGCAACGAAGCTGGTGAGGGGTCTGGAGAACAAGTCTTACGGGGAGCGGCTGAGGGAACTGGGCTTGTTCAGTCTGGAGGAGGCTGAGGGGAGGCCTCATCGCTCTCTACAACTACCTGAAAGGGGGTTGTGGTGAGGTGGGTGTTGGTCTCTTCTCCCAAGTAACTACTGATAGGATGAGAGGAAATGGCCTCAAGTTGCCCCAGGGGAGGTTTAGATTGGATATTAGGAAACATTTCTCTACTGAGAGAGTGGTCAAGCATTGGACCAGGCTGCCCAGGGAGGTGGTGGAGTCACCATCACTGGAGGTGTTCAAAAAATGTGTGGACATGGCACTTCAGGACATGGGTTATGGGACTTGATGATGTTGGGTTGATGGTTTGACTTGATCTTAAAGGTCTTTTCCAACCTTAATGATTCTATGATCTTTTTCCCTGGACACAGGCCCAAGCAGCAAAGAAAGAAGAAAGGTGGCCTAGACAGAAGTTAAAGTGTGAGATAGATATAGATATATGTGTATGTATTTATAAATAGGTATGTATGCATTTGTAAAACCAGAGGGGTAGGATGATGTTGGAAAGGAAGGCTTTGTGAAAAGGCATGTATCCTCACTTTGTGGGCAAGTTTCTTATCCTCTAGATCATTACATAATTGCCCACAAACACTCTTATAATGGGACAGAAGGCAAGGCTTTGGTTTCTTGTTCAGGCAGGTAAACCTCTAAATAATTCACTATGCCTTCTGTGGAAAAAGCATAACTAGTTTTCAATGTCCTAATACTTTTTTTTTTTTTAATGAGATTGTTTCTGAACACTTTACATATGAAAATTGCAATTTATTAAGTGGACTTGCACAAAATACCTGAAAATAACAGGACATAACCTGCTTTCTTTTCTTTCCAGAAACCTTACCCACAGTGTTTAGGACTTGAGAGAAATAGATATGCATTTCTTCACACTTACTACATTGCCCATTTCAGGGAGATTTATGAAGGTGGTTTGATTTTTCACACAGTTCATTACAACACTATGCTCATATTGTGTAGGGGCTGAAGCCAGCAATATTGAGCTCAGAGTTTTCTCTCTCATCTAAAAACTATGGCCATGTAGTTTTTGTGGATTTTTTTTTTTGGTTGGTTTTTATTTTTAAACAAAGGCTCAAGAACTATTGACTTAATTGGTCTCCAGTTCAGTTTCTCCTAGCTGGTAACACCAGCTAGAAACTATGAACACTTTCAGTCTTTTGTCTGCAGTCAGCTAAGTTCTGTCATTTTAATCACAAGTCAGTTGTTTGAGCACTAGGCAGGATAACCACACTTATCAAAGTGTAAAATCAGTTTTGGAAAGCTAGAATGACCCTGAGGACCTGCAATATAAAAAACACACAGGCTTCATGCCAGAGGTGTCCAGCATATGAACAGATAAAAACAAATGTGTGCATTGGCTGACTGCTGCAAGTTCATAAACCCTCATCACACAAAATAGCTTCCCTTGAAAGTACAATTGTGCTGTAGCATAAAATTTGTACTAGGTGCTTTATATATATTAAAATCCCCATAATCATCTCTGTAAAAAAACAACAGCAGCAGCAATATCAATCTGACTGCTGGATACGTGGAATAGGCTGGAACAAAACCTTTATAACAGAGAACACACTTCTTCATGCCAGAATAATAATCACAAAATTGTTCTTACATTCCCTGGTGGTTGTTATCTCCAAAACAGTCACATTGGCAGAAAGACCCATCGACCGTTATGATGAAAATGAACATTAGCCTTTTCCTGCTAATAACAAAGACTGAATTGGTGGAGACAGCACGTATTGTTGCATTTTCTCCACAACTGTCACCCAAAGCCAGCCAGAAGTCTGAAGAACAGTAGAGAAAAAAAATAGTGCCTTGTATGTGCAACTATAGATTGGGGAATGGAATCAAATTTTTTTTATTTTCTTTACAGTTAGATTAGCATGGCTGTTTACTGGCTTATTACTTGCTGCCCCCTCATTGTCAGGTAGGTGCATGTAATAACAGTTTCAGACTCTCCCCCAAGAAAGAAAGGCTCTTGCTAATTGAAAAATAATAATACAGATCCTCTGTGTGTCCCTGGCACTCAAATCAAACAGGACTGTAAGTTCAGCAACATCCCTTTACTTGGAGATGATAAGCCACACAGTAACTGGCAGAACTCATCTCATTTACAATAGCCCATAAGCTCCCATTTGTACCACTATGCTGACTGCCTGATGACTGTCTGGGGAACATGGGTACCAAATTCTCTTCAAGTTCTCATACTACTAGAAAGTGATGGCCCAACTTGGTTTTTTTTTTTTCCTTTTTTCTTTAATATAGGATGGCTCTGGAAATGCATTGAATGACCATGTTATAGTTTGACAGTATGTGTATAGTGTTGACCTGTCTACATGGTGAATGCAAAACACATTAGAATATGGATGCCTCAGCCCTTGCCCTCGCTCCACAGAGACAGGCGATGCTGACAAGACTATCAGTTTCAGAGTACAAGAGTGTAGATCACAGTGCACAGCTTGGCTGCAGCACACGCAAGTGTTTATTAGCTTTAGATTTTAGTAGAGTTTTGTTCATAGAAAAGGCTCTGGGGCCTCAAGCTCCACCCAGCTCTTATTCGTATCAAATGCTAGCATATCCCTTCCTATTACCTTCTTGTACATATGTCTGTCAAATGTGAGCTTCTAACTAGTCAGATATGTTTTGTACTACCACCTACATTAGACACCGTAATCAAGTAATGAAAAAATCTCACATAACCTAATTGGTTTTTGCACTTCTGTCTTCATGACTCCTTCCTGGAGGATGTCCTTTATATTTGCGTGTGTGTATATATATACACATATATGTGTATATGTATAAAGATATACATTATATATGAGCTAATTCTGAGTGCTAATAAACCATTGCTGCCAATGATGCCTTTGTACGGTAACAATAAAAACATGTAGTTCCTCTAAAAACAAACAAACAAAATACAGCCCAAAATACAGCCCAAAATACAGCAGTGTGCTGCTGTTAATTAATTCTTCTGGACAATAGTTTTCACTCGGTCTAAGACACATACTGCTGTCTTCTGTTCCTACAAACCTCTAGTGAAAGTGAACAGTCCCAACAGAAATCACAGCAATAAGGATAAAAGCCATTACTTTCATGAATAATGCATCACTCTCTTACAGTATCAAATTTGGGGGCAAGGGAGAGATGCTACACCTTTAAGATCATTACAGCTAAGCTGGTGCTGCATAAAGGAGGGAAAAGAATGAACTACGAGCTGTGCAATAGCTTGTGATATCAATCAGAGCGATCAGTGCTGGAGTCCTGACAGTCTTCTGCTCAAGCTGCTGACTTGCACTTTCCAGCTACATCCCAGTTATGACATCTGTAAACGTGTTTGCCAGAATGGCAAAGTTTGCAAGCCCACACTCCTAAAATAAAATGGAGTTCTGCTTGTGTAGCCTATTGTTTGGTCTGTCCCCATGTTTAACTTTTCACAAACATATATGGAGTTAAAAACAGCAGTATTCCACCCCTGCCCTTCCCATTTATTGATGTTTAAAAATAGCTTTCAAGCTATTCTTATTTACAAAGCCTTTCTAGTTCCCTAACCACAGCAGCACAACATTTTAATTTTTTTTAAAGTAAAAAATACAAGAATGACTGTTGTGATAATACTGTAAATAGATATCCAAATGAGTGTCTCATTCATTGTTTATCATTCTGTTTCTTCCCCCAAAATTATCAAACAGAAAATTATGTTCCCAGAGTTTGTTCCCACTGAGGGCTGAATTTACAGTTTTTACCTTATAGCATACAAATATAAATAAAAATTGACTGCATAAGGCTCATAACTTGTAACATCCCAACAGAGCCTGTGAGAAGTGTACTGGCAATTACAAAGTAAATATAGTAATAACACATCCCTCTTACTATGCTAGAATTGACATTTTTTTTCTAAAAAAGTAAACACACATATTTGCTGACCCACATAATTTAAAAAAAAAATCAAGATTTGATAGAATTCCACTTGGGGAAAGTCAATGAAAAGATCAGCATCTAAAAATATGGGCCATATCATCAAATCGCCTCATTGGTTGGGGAAGTCCTTATAATGTAACTTCTAAAGATTGACAGTATGGACTTAATAAGCTTGCCTCAAGATTTACTGAAACCAGTCAAAGTCCTTTTGCTGTTTTTCAAGCCCTATATTAGGAAAAAAGGGAATATATTATCCAAGAAACACTAGAAACAATCAGATTACTCAGCCTTGCATTATGGAAGCCAACTGCAGTGCCAACTTTAAGATAGCAGTAGAGTAACAGAGTTCCCTGCACAGCCACAGCCTTAATTAATAATACCACAGAAAACCAAATTCTTTTGCATATCTGAATTCAAAGGAGAGCATATGATCCAGAAGATTACAAACAGCTAAGCATTCCGTAATTTGCAATTTCATTGTTGCTTTCCCCTTTCTTCTCTTTTTTCCACAAAAAAACATGCATTTGTAAATGCCTTTGAAACAGACTTTGGTAACTACTCTGCCTCATATTTCAGCTAGAGAGCTCTATTGAAAACGTAAATCACTATAGTTAAATAAAACAGGCAATAGAGCACACATAAAAGAACTAAATACATGCAGAAGTTTTTAACTGCTATCCAAGAGTAATATTTAACCAAAGTATAATTTTAGTAGCTGAATGCAGCATTTAAGTAAAGACCAGTTTTAGTCATAAAAAGTGGTTAAGTGCCTAAAGTCATACTGGTTTCCTTGAGATAGAAAGCTCCTAGAGGAACAAAATATATGAGCTATTATTCTAGTGCTTTAAGAAATTGGTTATGTTACAGAGTACTTTAACAGGAGCTTTAATACTTTGAAATGATTAGGAAGGTAAAATATAAACTTTGAGCATTATTTGAGTTTTCTGGCATGCCATCTTCCATCAGTGTAATACAGAAACTTCAGCTGCATGACCACAGCCCATGTCTTCAGGAGTCACCATTAAAGTTTTGGTAAGCTTGATCAACTTCAGGTGCAAACTGCCGTTGTGTATCTACTAGAGCAAGGGCAATCTCTCACGGAGTGCTGGGATGCATTGCTGTCCGACAGTGAGATGATGAAAAGGAGTTTAAGTGGCTTCCTCTCTTCACTTGCTGTTCCTAAAACTTTGGTTGGTCATGTACGTCCTGCTCAAAGTGGATGGCTAATAATTTTTGATTGTTAAACATTGAAACAAGAGTTTCAAAGGAATGTATGCATTTTTGTGACCTTGTCTACTATTTTTTGAGCATTAATCTACACATTTTGAACACTATTTTAATCTAAGGATGTAATCCATTAACCTGAACGTGGGAGACTCTTGGACATCTGCAAATGTTGGAACGATGACTTGATAAACTATTTAAACTTGGACTTCAAATTATGGAATGGAGAACATACTCATCTTGTATCAAATAATGAAATACAGCTTTCACCAAAAAGAAAATCCCCAACTTTGTGTAAGTCAGTGGAAAAAATAATTTATTGCAATTTCTTTTGCACATTAACATGAAACATTTATACATATATATTCTGTGCTGGTAAGACATACTAAATATAGACAATTTTTATACACAAAGTAATTGTGCTATCCTATTTTATAATGCAAATATTCCAAAATTATCAGTCAGATAAGAACAGATATTATTCACATTAAAATGTACTGCATGTTGAAGTTATGGAAGGTCTATGCATCTGAAACCTTGTCCACTTTTATTAACTGTATCAGCTGATAAAAGACACTATGTCCCCTTAGAAGCTTTACATCCCTTAATTATGCCATGATGCCTAGAATATTATCAATTCTTCCCAAGGAATAAAATAAAATCATTTCTGAAAATTAGAGAGACCAAACCAAAAGGCAACCATGACAACCATGTCCTGGCAGCATGCCTTTCAATTCTGGGGGCTCCATCAGAAAAGAATGAAAACACTACAGGTTGTCTAAAATTGTCCAGCAATCTATTATTAACATGCAAACTTAATCTATTTAATATAACTCAATGAGAAATACATTGCAAGTGAACAGCATTTCAGCAGAAATACATTGGCACATGTTTCAAATGGCAGTATCAGACAAACAACTGCCCCCTTTCAATACAGAAAGTGTTTACATAGTGTCAAAAGGGGAAAATTTTTCTAAGCAGGAATTTACAGTGCAATACGTGGTATTCACAAAATGAATGGGAAGCATGGTAATAGCAGAACTAAACCTGATAAACAACACTTATACAATAATTTTCATAATGCTGCTTTAGGCATTATTTTTGAAAACAGTTCTTCAGATTCATTATTCTGCCCAACAACTGAAATACCTATCTTTCCAGAAATGTCACTGATTCACATAACCACTATACTTCAGAGATGAAGATGTGAAGCATCACATTGAAGTGGTTAGCTGTGGCGTGCATACTACAAAATTTTATTCAGTATGATCTGGTGGTAGGAAGGGACACATGACTGACGTGCAAAAATGCATATCAAAAACGGTAAGTTTGAAATACATGCTCATAGCAGAGATATAACAATACCAAACATTAATGAAAAAAAATAGCAAGCAAGCCTGGAGAAAAATGGTGTGTATTATTTCAGGAGTAGGGCAAAAGACAATGGTACTGCACATGGCAATGGGAGATATGACGTGAAATAACATTCATCACTCAACCTTACTGCCTGGCACCCTATTTGGAGACAGTATTGCACCCTATCCAGCGTCCTCTTCCTCTTCCCCTTCCCTCAGCTCTCAGAAAGCATCTTGCTTTGTTTCCTTGAGTGCATGCAAGTAGAATTTGAGAAGTAAGGGATTTTCATTGAAGCAACAACATGGTGGGTCAATGCAGTGACAAAATACATTTTACAACTTGCAACCAATACCAGTAAATAATAAAAATAATAAAACACAGCATAGGTAACATATGTATTTCTTTCATATGTGTTGTATGTAGGAATGTAACAATTCCTACGTTCCCTGATGAACTACCAGTTCTGACTGAAGACACTTTAACTTGTTCCCATCAGTGATGTAGGGACAGGGCAGAAGAGAAACATATTTGAAAGTAAGGAATGTTGGAAATTACAGGCAGACATCTGAGGCTCTCTGCAAGCTTCATTGTTTACAATAAATCTGTTTCTCAAGAGAGAAGATGCAGTTGAACCTCTGTTAAAATAATGATAGTAATAATTAATCTTATAACATGTTAACAAGTGGTTGCAAAATGAATAATTGGTCACGGTTGCTTTTGTTCTATATCTATTTCTGATGCAATTCTAATTTTTGCTGTAATGGTATCATGGAAGAGATATCTTAAGTCAAAAAAAGTAACGGAGCAGCACTCCAAACAACGATTCTTGTAAATCAGGTCTTCCTCAGAAGTAACTACTGCTCATGGTGACTGATATTAGAGATGCCAACTTAGGAACCAAGTTTGAGGTATGCTGAGCTGCTCCAATCCTGTCATTTTCTACAAGCCTAGCAGAGAGACAGCATATTTTAAGCCTTGGTTTCACATCTCTATGCCAGCTGTAAATATTTTGTCCTCTTTCCGCACCATGTATTAATTATTATGCTGATAGATTTGCAAATGCTGAGCTAATCACTCTCTAAGGGATATAATGAAAAGGAGAATATATCACTAATGTGAACCCATCCTAGATTTAAAGATATTGGAGGTAGAAAACTTCACAGTAAAAGAATAATCAGCAGAAATATCTTCAGGATGTTTTAAGAAATATTTTCATGTATACTTCTATAAGCCACTTCTTGCAATATTCTGGAGTGACCTTTCAGGAAATTTACCATATAGTTTCTGAATATATGATAACATGCCATATTTATTGTTATGAACAGTGCCCCTGAAGTTAATGGCACTGCACATGATAATACATTAGCATGTATTTGTGTATGTGTTTGAAAGGTCAGAAAGAATAAGATTCTGAAAAGAAAACCAAGACTACACCCTTGCCTAAAGCAAAGCGATTACAGTGAGGTAATCAAACGTAAAAAATTCGTTATCTGATTTCTGCTTTTGGATTACAACTATTATGTATAGTAATACTGTAAAGTGCCAGAAATAACATGAAGAGTACCTTCACAAGACAAAGAGAAACTGCAAACAGTTCAGAAAATCTTAAGGGAGTAAAACTCAGTGCATCTTTTTGTGTATGGACAGATGAAATTGTGCAGGGAGCGAAAAAGAATTAAAAAATTAGAGGATAGTATTCTTTCAGTTTTCAAAATAACCTCTGACAAAACGATTATCAGTTCCAATCACCACATGAATGTATCTTTCTAGTCTCCTATTCTCCCAAACTTGCTACAGTTTAGAAGAGATATCTGTCATGGGAGAAGTCCTTCCATCTATAAGAATTACATGTATATCTGAATTTCAGAATTAACAAAAACTAACAAAAATTAGAGAGACTTTTTGAATGTGCTTGAACTGTGAGTCTTAAGTGCTCCTGAAGATCAGGCTGACAGTATTTTTTGGTCAGGTTTATTTCTGCTCTCATGTCCCCCTCTACAAAACTCAATTACTAGATAATAGTATCAGCAAGTACCTCTCAGGACTGCTGTGAGGCTTAACAAAACCAACCATGTAGAAAATCGCTAAAAGGAAATTGCAATATTTAAAATTCTAAACTATCTGAACCCTATATTCATATTAAACACGTGTGAGGCTGAAACAAGGAAAATACCCACCTGACTCAGTACACCTCTCAAATGTTACATTTAAAATTACGATGTACCCTGCTACAAATTATAGGATATAATTTATAATGCAGAAAAAGTGAAAGATATTTAATTAAAATATATTTTAAATACAACTATAGATTTGAAAGAATGGTATCTATGTGAAATTATAGTTAATCTTGATATAGAATAAAAAAAAAAAGTAGTATCAAAAGTGGCACCCAGAACATTATTGTAAGTAATATATACTAAAATACTGACCACAGCAGAGTTAAAGTACAGGCTCTCCCCTGAAGTTTAATACTGGGGGTTAATACTGGGAGTTACCATTAAAAAGTCAGTATTCATGTACTTGTGTACCAGTGGTAATAATCTGGATTAGATCTCCTAAAGAGCCCAAACAGTTTAACAGCCTAAATTTCATTTTCAGGAGCACATGAGTATTCAGACATGTAACTACTTTCCTGTGACTTACAAGAATTATTTAAGCCAAGGTAACTAATGACTTTCATTATTTTAGTCAAGTGTACTTTTAAGACTAAATATATTATCTTAAAACTCTTTCTTTTTTTATTACTTCAGGACAATATTCAAACTATGTAAATTACTTTTACCCTTTTTTTCCTGCCTGTTGGCAATGGGTGGAATGTATGCACCTACTCAGCTATGGCAAATCAGCTGGCATACTGTAACCTGATTAAGTGTCTAAGTTTGTAGAATACTTTTAAGTCTAGTTCTCATTGACTTTTAATAAGATTTTGGTTAATACATGCCCAGACTTCTGAAATTGAGGCATAAGCTTAAAGACCACTCAGTGCTTGAAGAGCTTTACCCTACATCATTTTCAGAAGAGGATTTAGGCTCATATGACATTCAGAAGAAATATTTTTCACCCTATATATTTCTAAAGACGACCTCTATCATTCAACAGTCTCTGAACAAGCAAATCCATCTGGGGTTGACAGACCACCATACATATCGGGTATGAACCTGCCTGCAAGTTGCCTAAATATTTGAAGGCACATTTATTCACTCACTGTAAGAAAGCAAATGGTGAACTTTGAAGTGCTAATAACCAGACATATCAGCTAAACAGAAATGAACATTATATTGCAAAATCTAGTACAGTGGAGAAATCCGTAAGAAGAGAGAGATATAAATATTTAAAGACTTGGCATTCCCTCAAGGACTTTTTAAAATACAAATGTATTCTTTCAGAGACTGCATAAACTGCAAGACAAATAATCAACGACTTTAATGAGCTGTCAAGATAGTAAATGCATTAATGAAATAGTGTTGCACAAAACTCTTCATTTTTTCTAGGGAACATTTAGTTTGGCAAACGCAAATGGATCTCAGTGGTTTAGATTAAATTTGTCATGTTTATGCCTTATTTAAAAAAAAAAAAATTACACTCTGGTTAGTCATACCTCTGTCTCTGTACTCTTTCTGGACAAAAACCAAACCTGCATTGGTTCTTTTTTACCCTTCATAGAAACTGGACCCCTGTACTCCAGGTGGAACTGAGGATCTGAATTTTCTGGTGTCATAAGACACCTGTAATTGAAAAAGAAAACATAAAAATGTATGTACTGTCCATGCACACCACACTATATAAAACATTAAACATGCTACAGATATGTGAGTAAATTAACAAAAGAGTCAAATCTATCTCTAGATCTTTATTTTATTTGCATACCAATAATGGTATATCACAATGCAGCCTGCCATACAGTTTCACGAGAACTCATGTACTTAAATAGTGTGTTGCAGGAGTCCTGTCACTTTCATCTCCAAAGAGACTTATGCTGACAAAGTGATTTCTTTTAAGATGTCAACACCAATAAAAATACTGCATCACTTACCTGTAAGTATATTCAGAGACATTGATCTTTCCCTTTTCTCCAGTAGTTTCTGTTCTACTTGTTAGATTGACAGTATTTCCAAAGAGACAGTAACGTGGCATCCTTTGGCCTATGACACCTGTGACTACCTCACCAGTATGGATTCCTATTGTTATCTTCAGAGAGAAAAAATAAAGTTTGAATATTCAATATCAATGTAACTACTCTGATGCTTCTGACTAAATTCAAGTCTTATGACATTTCTAGAGTTTATATTTTCAATGTGACACTCCTGCTTCTTCAAAGTTTTGCATTTTGTGTTTTGTGTCGCTTTTTTTGTTGTAGTGCAGTATCATGGCTCTGCCTCCCAAGTGAAAGAACAAACTCCATATTTTTCCAGCATGCACCATGCCATGCTGCTATTATGTGAAATTTTAAAAAGTGGAAAGAGAGGCATACTCTGCAGGTCTGTGTTTAATGAGTGATCAGAAGATGCAGAAACGGTGTAGGTCAAGAAAAAAAGGTGTTTCTCAGAGGAAACATCATGGTATTTTGCATTTAAAAGCTCAAGAGAGAGGACAGGAGTTTGGAGAAGCTTGTTCTTATAGCACATTACAGTTATTGTAAATCAAATCAAAACTTCTCATTCCTTTGCCCAGTGACAAAGTGAAGTACACGTATCTAAGCTAGGTGTTAGACCAATAACATTCATGTAAATAGAAATAAGTGTCACACTCATCAGTTATTTTGCTCTCATAGCTTTTTGATGAGGACATGTTAATGCAGCCTCCTCAGTTCTGCATTAATGCCATAACATCTTCATGAAATCCCACAGTGAGTGAACTTCCACTAATATACATTGTTGCCACTAATCATTGCCATAACTCCCTTATGGAACTGTACTTTTCTTTTTAATGCAATATTTTCTTATGCTGATGTGAAGATCTGAAGTGTGATCAAAAATATCAGTGAGAGAATATTATCATTCTGTTCACTGAGATGTACAAGGCTCAATGAATTGTACTTGATGCAAAATGGGAATTTGTTGATTAGATTGAAATGATCAGAAAATAGACATAAATGATGTGGACTGAATTTAGTCCTTTAAAAGGTTAAGCACAATAATTAGATTTTAAGGTCTGGGAACTGCACAAGTCACATGTACATGTGACTCTTCATATTATTTGTAGATATCAATTTCAAAATCTAATAATAACAAAGCTTGTATGGACTGGGAGCATTATCATATTTCAAAGCATTATCATCATATCAAAGAATGGGATCTTCATTCAAGCCCACACATTTACTAACCTGTACAGGCTCACCATCTACTTGAACTTGGCCTGCTATTTCCATCATATCCAATGCCAGGTGGCAGATAGATCGTGCATGATGAATGCAAGGCTCTGGTAGACCACTCACTGTCATGTACTTGTCCCCAACTGTTTCCACCTATCAAGATATATATTTTTCGATTACTTTATTATCGTGGGCTTTGGAGTACTAAAATGGATGTAGTGCTTCCTTCAAGATTGCTTTCAAATAGCTTCCCTTCACTTTCATTCAAATCACCCTAATTCCTGTCAGCTCTGCTTGTTATTGAAGAGAATTTATTGTATGCCCACAATGTAACAAATTAAAATGACACTGTGATTGTGTGAACTTGAGCCTCTCTTTTGGGGTCTTCTGAATTTCTGTAGAAAATAAGCACTGTGTTTTGACTCACACCCTTGACTCATTAGGTACAGGACATAAAATTATTTCTGATAAAAGCTAGGAATGAACCTTATAAATACACAAGCATACAAATGTTCATATACATGAGGGATATATACCTATATCTACCAATTTACCTGCTATCAGCTGCATCTGCAACTACACCTCATTCCTAATGAAGGAATGAAATTCACATTGAATAACTGAGTAATAAGTTATGATTTACAACCAGAAGACCCAGGTATATGACTGAAAAACTTAAAGCACAGTGTCAGCAGAATCACAAACTGCTCCTGTAAGTGTTCACATCTGCTAAATATTCAAGTAGATTTATATATCCACCTAATGGGTGACTGTGCAGAAATCCTGCTGAGAACGAAGCCTTTTACATTCTTTTACACATTTAGAGATAAACAACATACTCTTCTTTAGCTAGGTAATATCAGATAACACAGCTCAAAGAAAGAGAACATAACAATTTTTTTTAAAAAGACTAAAATCCAAAGGATAGAAAAGAGTGACATGATGGTAAATTATTGAAGTCACAGATTAAATGCTTTGAAAATCTTCTGCTTACCTTATAAACAAATGGATTCCTTCGTGAATCAGTCAGAATATCAAATCTCGTGTAAAGATCATTTAAAAGATTAACAATCTTCATGGCTCCTTCTCCAGAGGCATGTTTACTACAGAAGGCATTGAATCCAACAATGCCACTGAAAAGAATGGTCACATTGTCATACCGCTTAGCTGGCACAGGACGCTTGTGTCTCAGCTCATTTGCCACTGATGGTGGTAGAACAGAGTATAGTAATCTAAATGTGTAAGAAAAGAAAGGCACAAGCAAAACAGAAAGAATGTGGAGAAAGTTCTTTACATTAGCGCTCCTCAAATATTAACTTAGTACCTTCCATAGTATTTATAACATACTCGCATCATCAAAGAGCAACATAAAAGATGTTTACTGAAGAGTATGTTATTCGGGAAACAAGAACTGATCTACATCAGCATACCTAAAGCCATGACATTTCAAACACACATTAATACATCTAAATTACCCACAAAATGAGGCATATATTACTAATCCTTCTGACATGATCTGTCAATAGTGTCTTAGAAAATTTTTGCTTATTGCTTAAGCATTTCTGCCGTATCCTCAGCTCATATAATCTGGTTTTGCTCACAGAATCACAAAAACTTCAAAAAGGTTATGAAGAGATCAGTTTTCCACCTTTGATCAATTCATGCATTGCTAAATGCTTCCTCTTCTGTTGACAATGCTGCTTTTAGGGTTTATTGCATGTTTTTTGAATTAATAGTCTATATGACATACTAACAACTTGTTCATATTACAAATTATGCAAATAAAATCCTCATCACACACAGAGAGCACCACCCTATTCTCATGTATACTCCTTCAACTTTCTGTCATATTAAGGTGTATTTCTCTCCTTACACAGCTAAGTGGGCAAGCTCAAGATCTCTTGACTGTTGCACAAATCTTCAGCATCATTTTGTACACAGCCTCCTACACAAACCCTCATTAGTTGCATATTTGGAAAGTTCACTACCACATGAGTTATAATTAGCGAAGACTTTTGGCACATGATATAGTAACTGACACTGTCTCTTCTAGCAGCTGCCAAGAACACTAGAATTCCTGAAGATAAAATGACTTTATAAAGTAAGTCAACAGGAATGAATAGAAAAAATATTTTTAGGCTTCTTTTCTCTCTGACTCTTCTGTCCATCCCTTTCAAGTCTTTTTACAATAACTTCCATTACTCTACTACAGAAAAAAACATGTGTCAATATAATTCACTGTACAACAAATGTTAATTCTACTACTAAACAAGGATAATCCACAAGAAATTCTTCTATTACAGAGATGGGAACTATGTTTTATAAATGAGAGTCAACCATCCCATACTGCTTGCCACACAAACTTTTGCTTAATTTATCTGCCAGTAGTCCTTGAGCTGAGCTCAAGGGGGGCCCAATGCATATACTTTATTATTGTTATGTACTTACTTCTAGATAGTAGTATGATCTAGATAGCCCCAAATTCATTTCTGCAGGTAACTATAAAATCAAATTCATATCATTAGTCTATGGCAAAACCTCACCTTTACACAGACCATTTTCGAGGCTTATAAGATACGTTTTTCTGTTTGATTAACCTGTGAGCATGGCAGTCCAGAAAGACAAAGTGGTCTACAGCTGGTTTACAGAACTCTGTCAAATATTATCATTTGGGCATTAATCAAATTCATCTAGGCTACGGGGACTGCATGTAAGAAAGTTTGCAAAATATTGTCTTGGGTAATTCACAAAGCAAAAAGAATTGTCAGTTCACTTCTCTTAACTTTCCTTATCAGGGAGGGAGCCATCAAAACACCTGTGCATGTAACAGCCTAGACTACAGATGACATTTGACAACCTAAATACGCCTCCTAGGAGGTGTTAAAGTAACATGTTCTTTCTTGACTCCAAAATTATCAGCCCTGAATATCTCTTATATTCCTGCCAAGATTCTGTTATTTTTGAAGAAGGTAGCTATAAATAATATATTGCTATGACTGTTTCAGCTCAAAATCAGGATTTGGTTCTTACGTGTCTGTCTTTTTCTTTTCATCTTCCAGTGCACGCAGTGTGTGCTGCAGTCTGTCAGTGAGGATCTCAAGCTCTTGAGTTAGTTTATATTCCTCTCTGAACTGCTCTCCCAAAAGAACCAGATCACGGGTAGCATCATGCAATGGAATATCACTCAGATATAAACCTCTTCTGGTTAAATCATCCAAGTTCATCACACTGCCATGTGGAGAAATATATAATAATATGGGTACAATTAAACTTGCCAAAGGGGCGTGTAAAACAAATGAACAGCAGATGCTGCTGAATAACAGAAGAAAGATGTTCTGAACTTGTGATCAGCTGTACAACAATATCCCTTCCATGAAATACCTGTTCATTCATGTTAACATATGGCTCTTGATTTTTGCATTTAAATACAGAATTGTCATTGATGAGGTCCATGAACATATCAAACGTACATACTTCAGAACACAAATAAAAGCGAGATTAGATTAAGGTAGCATCTTCCCTTTCTGTCTTCATCTGCTCTCTCCCTTTTACACAGGATATTAATGTATCATAACTGTGTAATCTGATGTGTTAGCTCAACATGCTCTTAAGCTAAAGAAGCCCTCCATTCAATCCCCCATTACAACCACTTCTTTATAATCATCATTGCTCTATTACATTAAAACTAATGCAAAAACATATGAATCCACATAGGAAAACAAATCATTGTGACATTTCTTAGCACTCTCAGCATAAGAAACAAAGGAAAAAACTTGCCAAAAATCATGGAATCATGAGGAATTCCCATTTGTACAAACTGGGCCAGAGCATCCCAATGTATATATTGAATTATTTAATAATTAGTCCAGTTCCAATGTTTAAATGTTCTTCCCTCTTTTAGTATAAACACATCAAAATCAATGAAATCAATACTTGAGCCAATTAATCCCTGTAGTACTACTCTCATAAATGTTCTTAAAATTAGTAATTGTAAAATGAAAATCAATATTATAGAACTCTTGAGGTTTAAAGTACCTTGGTGAACAAAGAAAGAGAATGCTGTCAGCTTCAGGCAAATAGATCATTTGCCCTTTCAGGCGTAAGCAACTGATCTCTGTGCCAGTCAGTTCATCTTCACACTCCAGCTTTTCCACATCCAACAGCCCTTCCTGGTGATGAAAAAACACAATTATATAAGGGCAATAGTACGTGTATTGCGCACCAGACTACGTACATAAGTGCCTTCACTATGAAGGAAGCCAGAACGTTTGGGATAGTGTTACAGTCTACATTAAAACCCAATTACTTTCTCATTTGAACACCATACACTACTTGTATGTTAATACTGTGATTTGCTACCTCAGAGATATAAAGCATGATATCTATCTTTACGTTCATGTTCATAATTTCTTGTTTTCTTCTGCATCATTTCTTAACAATAGTTTGACAAAAGTATTGCCTATTATATGAAGTTCTATCCGTGCCTGGGAGCATCTCTCTCTAAGAAATCTTGTTGGTTTCTCTCAGGTACAGTTTTCTGTAAGTAAACAAGCTCCTTGACATAGTAGGTGCTACTCTACATGCTGCATTGTTCATATCACCTGCGTCCTCTCCTGCCCTCTCTAGAGAAAAGGATATAGAACTGTGTATGAACATATGGGCCCAAGCAAGAACACATTTCATATTTGTCTCCCATATTGTTATAAAGCAAAAGCAAATGTAATTGTCTTTCTACATTTACTTTGGTACAATGCCATAAATGGGTTGGCCCCTTGCAAAGAAAGCATCAGACATGAAGTATATGTACTTCAACATTCCTATAAAGCATTCTACTTAACAGCTACAAATGAATTCAAACCTGTGACTTCTTCTTGTCTCAAGACTCAAAAGGAACTAAGCGAACTGTGCGAAGAATTTTCTCTGAAGATTTCTGAGTTTCCAGCACTTCTTACCTCTCCAAAGCATACTTACCTAAAGAAAAGCCAGGTGAGTATTCTCTGCTTACCTTGGTCCTCAGTACAAAGACTGTATTGATATGTGAGAGGATGCCATGGAAACTAATATCAATATGAGGCCGGACCAAGGAGAAAACTGACAGCAGACTGCAATTTCCTGGCTGCAGCTAGAATAAATAAAAAAAAAAAAGAAAAAAAAAAAGATTATGTTTTATAGTAGAAATATAAATTGAGTAATTATATTCAATGTCTTTAGGTGACAACAGTAAATGGAAGAGAAGATATACTTTATGCATTTCTCCATTAATACACAAGGTTTTTAAATTAAGGATTTTACATGAGAAGTATATTGACTTCAAAGAGCAATTTGAGTCTGCAAGATGACTTTGTAAAATTGTGTTAGACTATAACATTAATTATCTGTCAAACTGCTCCCACACCACAGTAAAAAAAGATTTCCTCCTAAGTGACCTTCTTCAAACTGCCTTTTAAATACGCCATGTTCTCTAAAGCATCAACTCTGATAATAAGGATTCTGATAGCCATTCTCAGCAGGCTGAACAGTTATAGCTGTTCAGTGAATGCCCTTGTGAAAAATCTGGCAGAGCTACTTACAAAGCTCTTCTTCCAAACCTTTCTTTAAAATGCAGAGAGAAATCACCAAAAACAAATTGCAGGAAAAAGCTAGTAACATAAAATTGCATTTTAAAAGTATGTCAATGATTCAGAAACAACATGGTATCTGCAACATTAGGCTACATAATTGTAAAGATAATTTGATGTTTTCATGATCTTACCTTTTGCTTCTCTCATATTACTGCTTTTACCTGTTGCTTATTTTTAGAAACAGTCAGCTCTTTCAGGCAAGAACTAAGGTATCCTATTCATATACAGAAGACATAACATTAAGTGGACCTCTGAGTACTCTTTTACTGTGAATAGCCAGAGGAAATTGCATCAGCTGCATTCATTTCAGAACGCATATATAAATATCACAAATATAGCTTGGCTCATCTTAATACTGACACTTTTGATGCACAAGCCAAGAAAGTATGCTAAAATTTCTGTTATTCTGCTCTCCAGTTATTGTGCATCTGACAGCTTAAGTATTTGAAGGCATTACTGTCAAGTAATGTATATAGACTATGTACCTGCTGCTACACTATACAGTAGTACGGGCAAGACCATTTCCTGAACACCAGTCCAAGTTGCACTGTCTCACATTCACTTTAAAAAATTATCTGCCACTTTCATAGCAAATGTATCTTGGAGTGAGCTACGAGAAAGAATCGGATATCAAGTCAACACTTGAATTGTGAGGGTGATCAGCTTTTCTCTGCTCAAGCTTATTTTTTTACTACACATGGACATGATCATAAGGAACAGAGCTGTTGTAGAATTAGGGCTATTTTCACAGCATTTTTTCAAACAAGAGGAACACAATGTAGTAATATTATACACTTATATGGGAATGCTGTTTAGACAGAGAATCCTAAATCTATTTTATTCATCTTTAAAATAAACCTGTGCAGCATGTAGCATTAGGAACCTCTACGACTATTCATGCATGAGAATCATCTAACCTGTGGAAGGACTCTGTATATAGCATTGCCACACTGAGTGACCACCAGATCTCTGTCAAATATTATATGGAAAGGGAAGGCCTTGCAGAAAGTATAGGGACTGATGCGAGACTCTTGGGTACCATTTTCTTCAAATCTGTCAAGATCTTCATAGTAGTCCTCTTCTTTAGACTCTTTCTCTTCAATTAAAAATTGAATGTGGTCACATTCCTCATTTCTCTGTTGAATAACCTAGAAAAATGAAGGAAAAAAATGAAAAACTGAACACCCTGCTACTCATTAATAACTGGAATACTACTATGAAGACAGGAATACATTAAGAGCAGAAAGATTAATTCTAGAATGATATTTGCATCTTGAAAAATTCTAGTCAGTATTTCTGATTTTAGAGAGTCTTTATAATTCTAGGTGAATAATTATGCCTTTGCTTAGCCACAGTTGCTCATCACCCAAATGCAATTTATAAAGCCTGAGTGAAATGCACATCCTAAAATCAGGGGTCAAGACTCAGGTTATGTTTGCTTTTACTGATACTTGCCAGAAAACAGGACTCCTCCCCTCCCCATGAATGAACCTGTGCCAAGTCTTCAATTACACAGACCACTTGAATCCTTATTTTGATGAAAGCAGTTTGCAAGGGCTATAACACAACAGCAAACAGCGATGACCAAAGGACAGGCATGTCTCAGTGCACCCTCAGCAAGTTTGCAGATGACACCAAGCTGTGTGGTGTGGTTGACATGCCTGAGGGACAGGATGCCACCCAGAGGGACCTGGACAAGCTCGAGGAATGGGCCCATGTGAACCTCATGAGGTTCAAGAAGGCCAAGTGCAGGGTCCTGCACCTGGGTTGGGGCAACCCCTGGTATCAACACAGGCTGAGGGATGAAAGGATTGAGAGCAGCCCTGCTGAGAAGGACTTGGGAGTACTGGTGGATGAAAAGCTGGACAGGAGCTGGCAATGTGCGCTCGCAGCCCAGAAGGCCAACCATATCCTGGGCTGCATCAAAAGAAGCACGACCAGCAGGTCGAGGAAGGTGATTCTGCCCCTCTGCTCCGCACTGGTAAGACCCCACCTGGAGTCCTGCGTCCAGCCCTGGAGCCCTCAGCACAGGAAACACATGGACCTGTTGGAGTGGGGTCCAGAGGAGGGCCACAGAAATGATCAGAGGGATGGAACACCTCTCCTATGAGGGCAGGCTGAGAGAATTTGGGTTATTCAGCCTGGAGAAGAGAAGGCTCTGGGGAGACCTTATTGCAGCCTTCCAGTACTTAAAGGGGGCCTATAAGAAAGATGGGGACAGACTTTTTAGCAAGGGCCTGTTACGATAGGAAAAGGGGTAATGGTTTTAAACTAAAAGAGGGTAGATTTAGACTAGATATAAGGAAGAAATTTTTCCCAGTGAGGGTGGTGAAACCCTGGCACAGGTTGCCCAGAGAGGTGGTAGATGCCCCATCCCTGGAAACATTCCAGGTCAGGTTGGACAGGGGTCTGAGCAACCTGATCTAGTTGGAGCTGTCCCTGCTCACTGCAGTGGGGTTGGACTAGATGACCCTTAAAGGTCCCTCACAACCCAAGCTATTCTATGATTCTATGTCACAGTCAGACAGAAGAAAGGTGGATGGAGATGTTTGAATATACAGTCCTTACACATTCAAGCAGATTGCAAGATCAGGATCAACAGATAAAAATAAAAGCAATGACAATCTTCTCCAAGCTGCATTCCATATTAAATGAAATCACAGAAAAACCAGTCATATACATGACTGGATTCTCAAATAAGTGTCTTGAATATAGCATTTCACACTTCAGTAATTTTACTCAAAGTTAGTAAAAAAAATGAAATTAATAGGGATTATTTTTTTGCCATGAGAGTCATGTATTGCAGTATAATTAAAGCTAATAACTAAGAGAATAACATAATTTACCTTGAGAGGCCAAATTCACCTCTTCTCAAGCCTAATTAGATTTAATGACTGGAACAGAACAATTCTATTTACACAGTATTGTTTAGCAGCAACTTTCTGGAACATGTTGCACCTGATTCTACTTTCATGTAGTCTGATCCTAAAGCCACTGAAGCAAAAAAAGACTTCTTAAAATCTCTAAGGCACCGTCTAACCACAGAGATTAACAGTTAAAATATAAAAACAGAAAGGATATGCACAAACACTGCAGTTGATCCCTAAGATGTTTAGTTTATGAAGTATTTGTCCTCTACAACTGTCAGCCATGCTAGCTGATGGGTTGGGGAATGCTGACATCTTTAGTTGTTCCCCTACAAATGGAGGAGTGTAAAATAAGAAAACAATATTTTACTGATAAATTATGCTTAATTTAAGAAGGCAGTGTTCCTTGCTCTCCTGTTTGATTATTCAATGAAAGGAAAGAGAGACTTTTCTGGAGGACAGTTCAGAGCAGGAGCCTGATTTAGGTGCTCTATGCCATGTGCTGCATTGGCCTTCTCTTTCTGTTGCATACAGAAGTAATTTAGAGAAAGATCAGACTACTAAATCTACCAGTTAATGTAGGAACCTAAAGCTGGATGTATGAACAAGTTCAAATGTTAATGATGATAAAACCTAATTTCCTGAAGAAACTGTGTTGGTAACCCATATGCCAATGTGTGGCAGAGAAGTGGGAAATTATGACTTAATAAGAGGTAAACCTCAGAAAGAATATGTGGTGGTCATTTGAGGAAAATGTGGGCTTGTCTACAAAAATGGAATAGAGTAGATGGAGACCTAGTTCTCCTCTGAATTCAGGGTTTAAAGGTTCTCAGTGCCCTCCTCTTCTTTTAAATAATTATCCCTGAAATTGTGAGAGACTATGGTCATACCGAGGATTGACAGAACACAGTTAGTCTTAGTCCTTATTTTCTATCACTCATGCATACTCCCACAGGTTTTCTTTTATTACTACTGTTATTGTGGCCAGGGATAGCTGTGATTATACACAGTAACCTTTTTCAAATTGTATAGAATTATCACTAGAATTGATCTATGCTTCCAGGTAATTTTCAGTCTTGCATCTTAATTCAAAGAGTTGATCTTGCCACAACTGGAAAAAAATGTATACCTTGGATGAAAAGCTTTTTAATTTGGCAAAGCAGTTCTCAAATTCACTTTTAAAGATCTAATAATTTTTAAGAAAATGTTCATATTAATAGCACATCACCTTCCAGAGATATTAATAGCACATCACCTTCCAGAGATATTAATATTATGACCTAATGACCGTCTTAGTCACTGCATACTAGTATTCTGTTACCAACCTGCACCTGTACTTACAGGTTTTTTCCTGCTACCATGCAGCACCTAATGGGTTTTGCATAACTTTTTTTCCATGTATTAGAAATGAATGACGCATCAATAAACAAAACTCAAGTGTTGGTTAAAAAAAAAATAACTATAAAAATAGAACTGCTACATGCTTCAAGATGCCTAGCGAAGTTTTAGACACGAGCCTCTGCTGATCCTACAAGCTTACACAGTGGTGAAATCAGTCATTGCATACCATGTGCTATTTTCCTAACCTTTATAGATTAGAACTGTGTAACAGTGCAAAGCTGCATATTTCCCAGGCATCTTCAAGTTCATTTCTGACCAGACTCCAGGGAATCCAGAAATGCTTGCTGTACTAGCGCATCACATTAGTGCAGCAAATGAACAACAGGCCAAACACATGGAAATGTGTCAGATCTACAAGACAGATGCAGTGCCAGCTGCACACTCCTGGTAAACCTGATATGCTGTGGACATGGCTGGTTTACTGAATTTGACTCTGGTTATCCATGCACAGACCCTTATTACCAGATGCTACAATCATGCTCCTCTCCAGGCTAAGCAAGCTACTGATTCATCCTTAAATAACTTCCCATTGGATATGTAATTTCATGATGTCTCTTCCGCTCACATCATTTATACACTATCTGATCTTCCTATGTCATGATTTCATCCACCTTGTCAGAAAATGTAAAATGACCACTTCTGGCCATTAACTTAATATATTAAATACTGTTCCTTCACCCTTGTATCTACAGATCCAACCTAATTGGCCAGATACACTGGAATAAAGACCTGCCCTGGGTACTCTGCAGTAAACCTAACTAGAATACAACTTACCTGTTGTTTCATTCTGTAAGCAAAGTGTGCAAGCTACAGACTTTCAGTATCATTTAAATATTGTTGAATAAGCCTCTATTAAATGCTTGACAAATGAAAGTTCAGTGACAGAAGCAACAAAGCCAAGAATCAAGTCTAATTCTTCCTCCCCCTGCGGTCTTAGCTGGTGAAGTGACATCAGCTCGCTGTGTCTGAGCTCAATCACCATAGTAACTGCAGTTAAAAACTGAAGGGAAAAATCACTCTCCTGGTTTCAAAGAGAATATATAACATCTAACTGCTAACCTGCCTGTGCTTTCCAGAAGATGTATCTTCAGAGTTTGCCCTTGCTCAGCCGAGCGAAAAGTGACACCAATATTTCAGGAAAGGACAATTCAGAGAACAGTTATTTTAAAATGACTTTGTGGTTTAGTATGTATGTTGAGCTTCACACAAGATACTAAGTCAAGCAGCATCACTGTGATACAGCATGTATAATGAATACATGCTATCTGTTAAGCTTTCACTGATATATCTACAAGGCTCAATTCTATAGATACAGGCAAGTGCCCAAGATACACTCATATCTCAGCATGGAGGAGGGACAGAATGTCCTTGGGCAGAGTCTTTTTCCATCAGATTGTGAAGATAAATACAAAGTCAGGTTTTTGCCATTTAAAGGTCAATACAGGATGAAGATCTTGCTCTCTTCTGATCAAAACCGACTGACAAATTTCACTGCAGCTGTTTCAGTGTGAATCTGAGGCAAAGCAGTTCACTGTGGAAATGGTACCACTCTTAGCTTTGCGCACCCAAATTTAAAATTAAAACTGTGGGGATGTGGCAGCTGGTTTCAAGGCAGACTGTCTCACTGCACCAAACCTCTGAACTGGAGCTAGTGAAGATTCCGGCTGCGCCAGGGTCAGAATTAGAGGCTGATCATGCTCCACAATTGACTTATTTTCATACACAGCCAGCATTCTAATGTGTGGCTTTGTACTGCTTGTCCTCCATGGCAAGTAACTAAGTAGTTTTTAGTTCAGCTCTCCAGCCAGTCACATTCCAACTTTGTTTTTTATATTGCCATTAGTAATGAGACAGTCTGAAATCACCGTCTTGTCAAGGGTTTCCCCTAGTCTTTACTCATATTATAAACTGTTCTCCCTGTGTAAAAGAAAGGTTTTGATAGTCTGCTCTCAGATAATTACAGAACTGCATAAGTCTCTTTTCCCAACAGATTTTTGGGCTTTCCAGGATTGTACAACATTCTTCGTTGACCCGTACCATTTTGTAGCCTTGAGGGAATCCCTGTCCTGACTTCACTTTCACAGGTTACCCTCACTTATATGCAAACAATCTCTGACAAGTGAAGCAAGAGAAGGCATAGCCAGAAGGCTGCTAACACTGATCTCGTGCCAAAACTGGTCATCAGCACCATGAAGATTTTTAGTTCTCATACTGAGACTAGCAGACTTAAATATTCTTAGCGTGTTCTCAAAGTCAACAACAATTCTTGGGACAATACATGCTGCAAAAATTATATAGTCTTAGCTCTATTTAGCTTAAAATGGATTACCATATCAAGGAAGATAACGCAAATTGGATTTGAACTAATTAATCAATTAATGTCAACCTAGGTTTTCCTAACTATTCAACTGGAATTGTGAATCCAGGTTCAAAACAAATTGCCTTCCTTTCAGTGCTAGCAGAGTATAACAGAGACAAACTGAGACCTTTTTTTTACCTTGCCTTCAGCACAGACACACCATAGCAGCATCATCATAAGAGGAAAGGCTGAGACAGCTGGCACTGTTCAGCCTGGAGAAGAGAAGGCTCAGGAGGATCTCATCCATGTGTACAAACACCTGAAGGGAGGGTGCACAGAGGATGGAGCCAGGCTCTTTTCAGTGGTGTCTGGGGCCAGGACAAGAGGCAAGGGGCACAAACTGAAACACAAGAGGTTCTGTCTGAACATCAGGAAACACTTTTCTGCTGTGAGGGGGACTAAGCACTGGTACCCATTGCCCAGAGTGTTTGCAGAGTCTCCATCCCTAGAGATAGTTGAAAGCTGTCTGAACATGGTCTGAAGCAACTGGCTCTAGGTGGCCCTGCTTGAGCAGGGGGAAGTTGGACAAAATGACTTCCAGAGGTCCCTTCCAACCTCAGCCGTTCTGTGATTCTGCGTAACCCATGAAACAAAATCTAACCATTTAATGAAATAAAAACAATATTACTGTAAACAATGAAGACCACCTTCACAGAAACTGGTAATATGTAAGACAAATTCAGGCAAAATTTAATGAAAATACAGACTTAGAAGCATGCATTCTCTCAAGCAGATTTATGTAAGCATTTGTCCTAAAAGACCAGAGAAGAAAAGTGGATAATAAAGTATCAAACATCAAATTGCAGATATCAACTTTACACTAACATAAAGAGTACTGCAGAACTTACTAAACCACTCCTGTGTTGGATTGTTATATAAATGCTTTGGGTAAAGACATTTGGAAGGACAGCTCGGGAATCTCAGCTCTGATCTTGCAAGTCAGAAGGTAACTCCCATAATAACATCAGAAACTTACGGCTAGTCACTGAGACTCTTACCAGTTCTAAAAAAAATTCTTCCTTAAGCAAAATTCTAACTAAAGTCCAAACCAAAAATTTTGCAGAAGAGGCATTAATTGGTCCACAAAAACTGAGGGGATGAAAAGCAACTCCATTGTTTTTCTGTGCTATGCTATTTCAAACAATGCATTACTAACAGTCTGAAACATGAAAGAATTAATTTACTAAATTATGAGACAAGGGATTGATATGAAAGAAGTTGGTCTATTTTTTTCTCCTGTTCTCATTTTTCTGAACAGTGTAAAACTAGCCAGGTACCACAAAGGCAGACTTACTCGGCTTTAAAACCCTCACTCTGTACCATTAATGATTAATACCTAACCTGTGGAGTAAAGCACTATTTAATGTCATTAAAGGTGTCAAAAGCTAGGCTTTATTAACCAGCAGAGACAAGAAAAATTTCAGGGTTGAGGGCACATGACTTTCTAATAGGGACAACGAAAAAAACAAGGTAACAGACAAAATAAAATACAGACAATATGCACTTTCTTCACTTTAGAGGGAATACTAATTTTTAGGCACCTATGTGCTTTTGGCTCAGACGGTCTAGAAGAATAGTTTGGATTTAAATTAAACTTTGTGCTTACAATAAGTTTGATGAATACTAGTAAATTTCTATTTAATCACAGTACAACAATAAAAATTCCAGAAAAGCCTAACAAAGTCAAATGAAAATGAGAAGTAAATTTATAATAAATATTCAAATCTCTTTGGAACATAGATTATTTGTGAGAAGTCCTAGATGGATATCAGTACTGTCCAATACAATCTTCTCAGCAAAGTAACATTCAGACTGAGGACACAGTTTGTCAAAAGTTTGTTCTAGTAGCTGCTTTGCACAGCCCAGCTTTCTCCTCTGTCCCACTGATCACTTTTGTCTCTGCATGACCTCTTGACTATGCTGTCAGAACTCTCTCTGATAGACAGCTCCAAACCACATAAAGGAACAGATGTAGGTAAAAATAACCCAGAAAAAAAACCCCTGTTATTTTGAACCCAGTTAATTTCCTCAGTCTAGTTTATCTTATAGCTTCACAACAGCTGGAGAGACACAGCTGAAGAAGCTGTCGTAGGACAAGCTTGAGCAGTAAGAGAAGGGGGACTGCCTGTGCTACCAAAAGAAATGCTTGTCAAGCAACAGCTTCAGCACTCTTGCCACCAACTTTCCAACATGGTCCCCCTTGTCTGTCCCAACATTTTGAATAAACAGGGACTTAAGAGGATTGTTTTGATTCTGTTGCATCCTTCCATATCTGATTATTAACACCTGCTGTGAAAGTTTGAACTATGAATTTCTACAAAGTAGTATCTAAACATCGGACATCAAGTATATCACCATCACTGTACAGAACTAGTCATTCACTGAGCTAGCTTATAACAAGAAACCTAAAAGGCAAATACTCTGATATAACAGTACAAACACTTTTGTCACTGGGTTGCTTGTAAATCTCTTATCTGAGCAAGATCATGTTTTTGTGATACGCTCATGAAACTGGAACTGATTTTCTGAGCAAGTATACAATGAAATTGTGCCAGAAATGTACTATGACAAGGGAATAGTTAAAAAAAAAAGAATGCTTCTTGTATCTGCTTAGATTCTTTTCTACTTGATGAAAAGTATTTTATATCAGTTGCAATATTTATAATATCAAAAAGCTTTTATTGGCTGTTTTTCCCCAGATATATCTGCACCTTGGGATCAAGCTCTGATTTTATATCATTGCATATGCAAGGCCTGATCAATTAAATCTCTCCATTGTTCTGTATGGACACAAAGCATTTGTCCTAATGACATAAACTTCCAATGCCTATACCCCTTCAGACATTACCTTCATATCAATTTCTGTACCATGGATCTGCTGAGCTACTGTTTTGATGATTCCAATGACAATATCCTGGAGACCTTCTCTTTCTGAATAGTAATGCAGAATGAGTCCCTTCCCCTTCTCCGCATCAGTGCATCTAAAGGAAGGTGCTCGCATACCCGGGTAAATAGTAGCAAGGTGATCATGCAAAGCATCCAGGTTCTGGAATAAGAAATTAAAAACGTGATTATAAAGGCATCTACTTTTAAGTTCTGAAGAAAGAGAACATATTCTGTCTAAGCTGAATATCCCATTTCTCCTACTGCTCACGCTCCCTGTGCATTTGCCTTACTATTTGTAGAACTGTCATAATAGCAGGCTTTTCAGGTAGCTTGTGATGTTCTTTCCATCTACTGTGGCAATATTTGGACAATGAATGGCACCAAAATTACCACTATTAAAAATTACTCCAGATAGTAAGATTTCATGCTTGACTATGCTGTTTTGAAACACTGTGATGATTAAAGACCTTGTGTGTGTTTCTCAATCCGGTACGTCATCCATTTTCATCGCTTCCAGTTCTAGTCCTATAATCTCCTCTTCCGATGTGAATTTAGGTGTCAAATACAAATAAGCGTGTCTGAATAAACATGAATCTTCTTCCTTATTATCAATTAAACAGGCTAGTTCTGACATCATAACAGTCAACACAAGTTTATAGGGCCTGACTAAGTTTCAAATTTTAAAGTAAAGATTTAAATGGTTGAAAGACCGGCCTCAAATACATATTTTCTTGAATATGTATTGAATTAATTGAAAAAATCCACAGAATGCATAGAATATATCATAGCTGCTGTAATAATGTTTCAGAAAAGGTCATTCAGGAAAGGGAAGAGGTCGTCTATTTTTCCAGCTGATATCCTGGACATCTTATGTATTTAACTTTAAATCTTGACCAGACAAATTTCCATCTGGAGAGGAAAGCTAAACGATAAATTGACAGGCATATCTAATAAGGACATTAAAGGGAACAATGAGATCAGAATTACACTTAGAACACAACACTAGCTCAACCTACAGCTGATTGTGAAGCAATTATCAAGGCTCCAGGTTGCTATTTGCTGTAAATTTAACACAGAAAGAGCAAACTAGTTTGCTGCATACTGTTGCAACCCACATAATTATTTACCTATGTTGTAAAATTCATACAACTCCTTTCCATCTTAAGTCCAGAACACTACTGCATATTTTAAATGCTGTTCTCTCACCCCCCCCGTAACTGCTACTACCAGGCTTTGCATATTGTTTTCTGCCAGCACAAGAAGTGAGGTGAAAATAATTTCAGTGTGCTGTCTGGGCCATTCTCCACCTTTCATGGACATCTGTTGATCATCAAATTTGTGGAAGCATACTGAACTTGATTTCATGTGAGCTCTAAAGTGCTCAAACAGCTGTCTCTTCTCCTGGGAGGCCTCCAGAGGAAATGAGACTCTTAAAAATGAATTCCGCAGGATACACTCAGCCTGGAACTTCCTCCTTCAGTTTCTTAGTTTGTTTCAAATTTATGTTTTTGTTGCTATATCAACACCTCCAAATTAAAACTTGAAGAGGCAATAATCTGGGAGTCAATTCATTCCAGCTGTTAGTGGGCATTCAATTGCAAAAAGTATAATGCTTGAAGGCAAATTCTGTAAGATCTTTGCAGTGTTCCAGACAATGAAATTGGAAGAGACTGTTTTGAAAGAGTGTGGATGAGAAAAGAGCAAGAGAGCGGACTAGCTCCAAGAGAGTGCCCCACAATCTCCTTGATCTGGTGCAGAACTGCTGTTTCAGTACACATAATTCAGAAACAGCTGGGATATATTGACCTTTTGGAAAAAAACTCTTAAAGGACACACATGGGAAAAGATGATAAACTTCCAGTTTCACAGTCACCAACACCTGAAGAATTTCGAAAGGAGTTTATTATGGGAAATGGCCAATGTCAAGAACAGAATTTTTGTAAGATGGTTGCTAATTATTAACATTTAAGACTGGCACAAGTGATGTTAACAAATGGCAGTAGCCCCATTCTGCAAGACCACTTTGCCACCCTACTACTGGCTTTGACTAAATAAATAGCCCTGTAAATGATTCCCTAAATGACAGAACTAACCACTACTCCAGTGTTTAATTTTAATTCAGCAGAAAGCTACTGAACAGAACATAAAAGCACACTTTGGGTTTCTTAGGAGGTACCTTTTTTCACACTGCTTCTCTTTGGTTCATATCATTCAATATGATTTTGCAATTTTCCCAGGCCTGTGTTTTTCATAGAAAGTATAAATACTAGATTTAGTTGCACTGTCTTTTTCCTCTTTCATGAAGCTTAAAGTACCTGCATTTCATCTATGAATAAACTAAATTTTCTCTGAGATGTCAAGGGAAACAGAACACAAATATGAGATTTATTTCCACATGTTTTGAAAAGCTGCAGCCCTCAATTTTTTCCTATATCCTGGACTCAGTACAGATTTCAAGAAGCACCTTTTGGAACTCTATTATGTATTTTAAGAATCTGACAAAAGTTCAGCACATTAAACCAAATCTGCAACTGTTTTTGTAATAGGTATATAAATTATTTTCCTGACCTAATCTGACTGCTGGAAGATGCAAAAATAATAAATCACTGATAACGTTGATTTTCCATCATAATAAAAAGCTAAAAAGTATACTTCTGGCAGAGCTACTAACATATTAGTCCTGTTAAAATTTACAGAATTGGCTATTTATAATAGCCAATGTCATCTATTAACACTGAAATTCAAACAAAGCAGGTTAAAATACCGGCACCAGAAGAATATAAATATAAGCTGTTCACACTTTTATAGACGTTTGCTGCGCACTACAAACATGTCCAGTCTCTTCATCATCACACATGGTAAGGAATGGACAGAGAAGTATATGACATGGAAAAGGGCATGAGGGACAGGAATAGGGAAGGACTGGCCCATCCACGAGTAGCCAAAGTGATGAAACAACAGGCCAGCTACACCTTTTTCCTTCTCCCCTGTTCTTGCTCAACCCTAACCACAACTTCAGTACATGAGTCATATTTAAAAATTACATTTATCTGAAGGCTTGCTTTGAGGGCAGCCTGTGAATGAAGGTATGAAATATAAAGGATGTCACATCCCACAGACAGACAATGGCATACAGATCACACATGGTATGCACATATTGGAACACCCTGTCTGTCTGCCCAGCAGCTACAGTCCATGGGATTTGTACAAGAAGTCTGGGTTGACTACATCTAGGATGCTCTGGAATAACCCATGTTTTGGGGCAGGTAGTGAGACACAGAAGTAAATAATCTAGTAGTCCAACAAACTATGCACTCTGCTCTTTTCACTTATTGCTGGAGAGATTTTAAGACAAGAGGCTGCTAAATTGCCAGTGAAAATCAGTAGAGATTTGACACTCAGCTTTTGGGCAATCTTGTGTGAAATCTTAATCAATTCAGTGATTTTAAACTCATTACACCAAGCAGTTTTCTCCAAGAGTGATACATATCACAAATCTTAAACGCAAAGTGTTTTTTTGAAGTAAACAATTTTCCGGTGACAAAAAAGAGAAGCCCATTATTTCTACACTTAGAAATCATACTTTAGAGAAGTCACTACATTTCTTCCATGCTATTGAAAAATTGTTTTCATTTTGTCTCGTTTTACAGTGCAGTATCATGCTATTCTGCAGTTAGGAAACACAAAAATTGACTTAAACACTGCTGCTTTATCCCACTCTCAGTTCATGGATGAAGGACAATGTCTTAGAGATAAGCTGTGTATGAGCCCTAGCTCTGTACATAACGTACAATTAGAAATAACCAGTATCTATAACTAGTCAAAGAGAACTTAGGAGAAGTAATACCCTACAAATCTGAAGACCACATTTTCTGTTAGTATAAACAAGGTAAGTATTTTTACTTAACACAGACAATTTGAACTGCTGGGTTTTTTCATGCCTCTTGTACTCCATGCTTTTGTTACATATGAAAAACCTTGTTCAAAGCTTTTATTTGGAATTTCAAATGAAATTTCAGATTTATGAATGCCTCTGCAACCCCAGCTTACCTGCCTTCTCACTCTTTTTTTATGAAATTGAACTGTCAAAGATACTACAGGAAAATTATTACTCTACCAGGTAACTGAATAATATATTAACTGAGAGAGATGGAAAGAGAACAACAATGCCAAAATTTCTGAGCAGTGGAAAGCTCTACAGAATACAAATACCAAGGAAGAAAGTTTTCAGACACCTCTCCACAAGTAAGTGGAGATTATACAGTACAACCTATGTCTCCAAATCTCAATATAATCTGTTGACTAGACCATTCTTCTGTCTGGTATCTGAAATGATTTGGCACAAAATTCTTACCTGCAAAAACTCTCTGACATTTGAGCCCAAGACACGCAGAATTGTATCATAACCGGATTCTTGACAAAACACAAAAAACATCTTCCCAAACATTTGAAGAATTTCCCCAGCATTTAGATCTAGTTAAAACAGGAAAATATGATTCAGTCCAAACACTGCATTTCACTCACTTTGCTTACTACTATTCATAAATAACAAAGACGGTACCTAAACTCTACCCAGATCCAGTAGGTCAAGAACATGAAAAAAACAAGATTGAGGGTCCACATGGCAAATAATGAGTATTCAATACAGGAATTTCATCAGGATTTACCAACTACCATTATGACTTGCTGCATTGTGCATTTCATGCACGTATGGCATTTTAGATTTTGATACAGATACTTGAAAATAAAGGAACTCGGTTCTTAGTAGTGCTTGCCTCAGGGGAGTTACTTCTGGTTTAAAATAGCATGAAACCACATCAGCTGCTCCACTTCAGCATTACTACAGTCAACATAGTCTTATGGGTTCTTGGCTAATTACTGATTCAGAACAAATTCACACAGCACTTCGGTCTGCAGATAAAATAATGCTGATGGGCATAATTCTACCTTTTAAATTCCAGACCAGAGCTGCAATGATTGAAAAGGAATGCGACTCAAATCAATGGCAGATATGAAACGAGATGTGCCCATGCCACAACCATTTCTGTAACTCGTCATGCTTGTTCAGCAGAGAGATCAAGGATTCATTCCCATGCTGCTCCTGCAGCAGTGGTTGAAACCTGGGTGTATTGGCAAGGTAATTACAGCAGTATATTGTTATTTCATGACTTCTTGTAAGACTGACCATCCTCTGTGGATATTATTGCAGCTTAAGGTATACCTACTACATGGAATACTTTGGAAGTAAAAAAAAATCACTTCAAGGAGTAAAAGGAATAAAAATATCTTAGATAAATAAAAAAATAAAATAATTTCTTCTAAGATTTTAAAAAAATTCTCCTTTTGACCAATACCCAGTTTTCACTTCCTCTGTGCTACAACCTATTTCTCTCTGCTATGTGGATTTTTTGGAGGGGGGTTATCTTTTTTGTGATGAATGGACAAAGAAAATATTCCTACAACTTACTAAGGACCTTGCTTGCAGCTGCAACCAGATCATAAGTTTTGGAATCATCATAAATTATTCTGACCAGAAACTGCCCTTCTTCATCCAGCTGTGCCTCCTTCCTAAAAAAGAAAATAGAAAAAAAATCTTTTTGGTTGAGGGAGAAGCACCATATCGATAAATCAATTATATATTATTTGGTACTAGTCTCTTAAATAAAATAAGTTTGTAGGTTCTACCTTTAAGAAGTTACTTAAGACATAAAATCAGAAATAAATCTGTTCCATATCTCAGAGTCATTAAGGTACAGTACAAATATTTCAGACCACGTGTGTTCTGAAAATAATAATTAGTTGTGAGAAAATAAACACAATTTTCAGTACAGAGCCTCACAAAGAAGTTGCTGACCTAATAAAGACAGAATTTGCATTTTGAAATAGGTGAATATCCAATAATCCAGCCCAAGACGGGCTCTTTAAACACTTCTTAAGCAAGTGTTTTCATTCTTTCCATTTTTGATTACACTTTATTTACAAAAGGCATGGGAGTTTTTTAACAACCATTTGCACATATCTTCAAAGAGGAATCTAAAATCCAGATGTAGGTACCTAATCAAATGCCTTTTTCTCAGAATTCTGCACATGCCCAGTAGATAAAAAAAAAAGGATGCTAGGATTTTGTAAGGTCTTGTTCATGCATTGCACATCAGTTCTTCATGAGTAAAGAGTCACCACTTGACTAAAGCACAATAAAAATATACATTTCTTCATTAAAGGAAACAATTCTCAACCCCAGGTTTAAGACAAGGCTCATGCGTATGCCACGTACACACTTACTACTGCTGCTAAGTAAAAAAAAAACCCCAAACAAAAACTCAGCAGTGGTGGTTGAGTCCCAGCTCTCGGGAGAAGGACAAGGAGGAGCACCTTCATAGGCAGGTAGACACCAGGACCTTGAAGGGCCAACTGCTCTGTGTGGCTGGTCCTGCTGTGCATAGAGCACGCCAATGAACATGGCCCCGACTCTGCCCTCTTGCAAGTCATGCAAGTTCTGTATTTGCTCCTGATCCCCTGGCACATTCTCCTTCAGCAGAGAGAGGGCAATATGCAGGGAGGCACACTGCGGTCCCTGATGAGGCCATGCTCTCTTTGTTGAAGTCCTCATCTGGCAAACGAGCACAGCCTCCTTGCTCAGTATATTTTTTATAATAGCTGTTCACCTTTCTTCCACCGTCTTGCCTACAATGACTCTATAGAGACAATGTGCTTTGCAGAAATAGTGACTAAGGAGCAGATATTTGTAGGTACTCATGCTCTGATTTAGGTGCTTAGAATGTATTTTGGCTCAGCAAAACTAAGATGATCATAGCACCAATAGTATCTTTGCAGGTGGAGGGTCACAGCTACCTCATTAAAAAGAAGACACCTTTTCATCTAAACGCAGCTCTATGCTGCACAACACTTCAGAAAGACAAAAGAAAGACAGAGATATGAAAGCCTGGAAGACAATGACTGAATCACACCTTCTTATGTCACATCCCCCCAAAAAAATTAGTACAGGGAGTTGTTCTTCAGAAAAAACCTTAGAATTAGAAAAAATATCAAAATTGCAGACGATGAGGTAGCTTTTTATTAAAAATACTAAGCATATGTCAAGCAAATCAAGACATTCATCAACTCAGAACTGGAATAATTATTTTTCTAATGTACAAATGAAAGAGAGCCATGAGTAAAAAATCAGTTACTAGTACCACAGTAATGAAGGGCTTTTACCAGAGTAGGACAGAAATGCTCCTTCAGATAAGGCTGAAACATACAGTTTAAGAGCCAATATTTCTAACTGCTCTAAATTTCTAATGGTCATCAGAGGAATTATAAACCTCTGAGTCTATAAAAAGTAGATACTAAATCTACTGTGTAAAATCCTACATCCTCTTTTACACTAAAATCTTTGTCTCCATCATCATAACATGATCAGCCATCAATCAAAACAAAATTAATTGACTGAAACTTAGATTCTAATTTTCTAGAGCTGGCATAATTTATTTTAAAGATGAAATAATACAAAATAATAACGCCTGCAAAACAACTCAAGCATTTACAGTTGTAGTGGAATTATCCAGCCATACAAACAGAAACATTTTCTGTGTTACTCAAAGGGGAGAGAGGCCTGAGAATTAAGTACTCTTGTTCATCTTAAAACTGCTAGATGGCAAATGATACTGCTGATAGGGCTTGATTCCAATCTCATACGATAATATACTCCTGACAAGTAATGGAATTACTTGTCATTTAACTCTCCAGTTAGCAATCATCAGTCTTTCATAATCTGTTCCCTTATCCATGGAAGTCTGGAAATCATTATTGTCTTTTTCCTCTTCATCTTCCTTTAATCTTGCTGATCACATTCTCACTGCTGACCAAAAAATATACTGCATTGTTTTTATATTTCAAAAACAGCTCTACTTTCTTTTTATTAATCAATGAAGTCTTGTAACTGCTCCTTGACATACACATTTTTATACTCACTCTATGAATGGTCATAATGAACTAAAAACAAGCTAAGCAATTTTCCCATAGTAATACAACAAGGCTATTAGGGAGGTAAGACTAAACATCCTATATAATTCCACATAAAAAAAGCATTGTTCTCTATTCAATGGCATGAAAAACATTAATAAACTTAATGTTTGGGTTTTTTTCTTAAAGTCTTTGGGAACTTCCCAAAAGGAATGAAAGAATGCACACTAGTAAGCAGGACAAAAATGGCTGCAAGAGTGTTCTCAGAAATATAAAATGAGAAATTACAGTATTATCTTTTTTAAATAATCAATTCAATAATTTATTAATTACTTGAAGAAACAGTGTATTTATAAAGAAGCAAGCAGAAACGGTATGTGGACACACAGTCCCCTAAAACACTCTTATTTTTATACTCCAAAATAGTATTTCTGGTCCTCTTCCCCAGCCATTTTCTGAAAACTTCAGGTCAGCCTGCAGGGTATCAAGTCTCACTGATTCCTGAAAACAGCTCCCATGCCACATACTCCTCCTTTTCCTAAGTAGGAGGAGAGCTGGAGTTAGTGGGAAACGTTGTCTTGAAGCGTATGAGGTCAGTCAGGGACAAGAAGGTAGAGTTTACGTTTCCTAAGAACTGAACCTAAATTAACATGAGAAAAGAAAACCATTTTGATTCTTTGATTCTTATAACATTATATGTAACTGGAAGTCAGATAACAGTTTGGAGGGAAGTTTGCAAAGGGTGAACAAACTTTCCCACATCTCTGATACACACTGTGCTTTCTTTTAGTCTCTCTGATCTCAGCCAAACCACAAAGGGTAACACACACATCTGGAAAAGCAATGAACATCCTCAAAAACACTGCATACTTGCACAATTCAGTAGACACAGTTTTTGTGTGTGAGAATTTTCTCTATTAAAAATTGACCCAGTTTGATGATGCTTGTATCTCTTCAAGACTTCTTACATTTCTTTCCAATTACAGTGACTGGAGCTTTTCCTGTTTCCTTCCCTGCGCCAAGCCATGCTTCCTTTTTTCTTATTTTAAATGTCTTTAGTTAACTTTGTCAAAGTTTTTCGCCAATGCTTACAGTTCTCTAAGCCACCACTTTTTAAAATCACCACTGGTTATTTCAGTGCCTATTCCATTTATATTATTCTATCTATTTTGTTTTTCTCCACTTTTCTCTAGATGCTTTGGATCACTCAGCAGCCACCTTCCCTGTAGCCTTAATGATGTATTTCTCATTAAAATAACCTTACTGATAAAGTTAAACAAAAAATAATTCAATCAAAATCACATCTGCATTCCTTGGATATAATTTTCTGAGGTGAAACTCACTGCTCTAAGACTTCACTCTCCCTCAATATTATCAGTCTTGCTGGGCGTTCCAGCAGTACAGGAAAAGGACTCAGTGCTTGTACTGCAGGCTAGTACTCCAAAACAAAACAATGTTCTGCCTTTTAGTTATTTTTATTTTAAAAAGACAGAGAAAAATATATTTTAAAAAATGTAATCCAACAAAAGCCAATCTCATTTGGGGAATTTTTTTCTAGAACATTTGTCAAATTAAATATTTACTCCTGCAGGGAATTACACTCCTCATTCAAAAACATGTGAGCAAAACTGCTTTGCTTGTCCTACAAATACAGCAAATCCCATGACAATGTCTGATCTAAACCTGTGTCAAAAGATAAACTGTCTTTTTAAAGCCTGCACTTGAAAATTATTAAATTCCAGAACTTTGTTTTTTTTCCCCAAGACAATTCCTTCTCTGTATCTCTATGCCCTGTTGTGCTGGTACATCCCAATCCTTTAGCTAGATGCTGAGCTGAAATATAATGCAGTTAGATATTTGTTTTTCTGGGTTATTTTTCTGCTGGATGGATTTCCCTGTCTGCTTCACTACCTGGTCATAGAAGTTGCCATGCATAGAGAGTAACATGTAGCCAGACAGAGTGGCTGAGGACAGGACAGGAGGTTCAGTGAAGTCAGCTGAAGGCTTTCCCCTGCCTCCAGTGAGATGGGTCGGCAGCTTCTGAAGCCTTTCTGCCTCCCTCAGTAATTTGACAGCAGTGAGACCTCCCAAAAGTCTTTCCCTCCGAAATATCTGATTAGCTTTAAGACTACATGTGATAGTGAAATGCTGCTGTAAGCTTATCCAAAATGGCCAATGCAGTGTGAATACAGTCCTATTTTTACAGAGGTGCTTGTCCTTCAGCCAGTCTACAAAACTGCAGGTCCTCTAATAAACTTGTTTCAGAGAGCATAGCATCACAGCTACCAGCACCAGAGAGGCTGACCACCAGCAGTCTAGGAAACAGGACGAAGTCGTTAAAATGTTCATTCAGGTGAATGGGTAATTCCTAAACTGTTTCCTCATGGCTGCAGTTTTCTCACCTAATTACCTGACCCCTACCTGATCTATCAAACCTGCCTGTATTTACACTAAGAAACTGGTTCTACAACTAGAAGAAATACATGACAGTGTTGTGAAAACTGTTATAACTAATAGTAGAAAGTGAGGCTGCTTTATCAGCTTTGCAGAGCTGCTGGGGTTGGCCGTCCATCAACAGTAATTCGTCCAGTGACATAGCTGGTTTTAACTCCATGAGTACCACGTATGAAAACGAACCTGTCTGCGTGGAACAACAACGTATGGCTCCAAACCTGAGTATGTGAACTTTAAAGACCAGAAAGCTGCAACTGTTCTCATCCGAACAGCTTCCCTCACCTGGCCAACCATCTCTGGTGGTTCATGAGCTGGGATTAGAACTGCAATGTAACATGGCATCCTTAGATGCAAAGAATTTACATTTGGCTGACCACATTTCATAGAAAACTTCATAATCCATAGCTTTATGAAAAACTGTGGCATTTCCCTTGAAATGTGTTGCTCTAATCTTTATTCCCAGTTTTTGACCAGAGAAAATTATGGGAGTAAATTAGCATAGCTCTAACGTTTTCTACAGACCACGGTGTTTGATCACAAAGGCATTAGCAGCAATAACATGTGGGTGGCTTTCTTAAGGGCTTGACTGGAAATGAGCCAAAAGCAACAAGCTCTGGCAAATTCCCAAGCCTCGGTTAATTCTTTAGTGAAGTAGCAGCACTACAAGTAGCAAACTTTTAACTTTTATATGGCCTTTCTTTCAAATTAACTTCAAGTCAAAGACCAGAATTTACAATTAATGTCTCATTTACATTTCTAGAGTCAAAAGAAAGGTGTGCTTTGCTCTCCAGTAAGTTTATGTTCAAAACTTTAAAAGAAACCAGGATTTTAACGCTTTTGCCCAAACTCACTCCTGTTGTCAGCACATGGGATGTGATACTCCATGGTTCAAAACTTACATCCTATGTTATGCCTGTCCTAGCTGCTACGGTCTGGCAGCCCTTTTTATTTACTCTAGACTAGTTTTGAATGATTACACAGAGCTATTCAAGTTGTGGGAAACAAAGATTCCAGCCCAGACTTTTCTAAATGCCTTTGTTTTCCTCAAGAATGTTTATATTATCCAGGTTAATGTGAGGAAATTTACTTGGGAAGAAAGAACCTTAACTATTGCACCATGGAAAATAACACAGCTATATAGAGGCCATTTTTCATGTACAGGTTTGACCTTAAAATCAATGGAAAAATTCCTACTGAGTACATCAAAGCAGGATCAAGTCTTAAAGTAGCCTTTCCGCCATCAGTCACGCTAACACCCCCCAAACTGCTGTTGGTCTAGCAGCACAGAATAGCGTTACCGGTGATACTTACTACTGTGTGTACAATGGGCCCTTTGAAAATCTTTGCCATTGCGAAACTAGTTTAGTATTTGAAAACACACTACTAATGTTCAAAGGTAATGTTAATAATTCACAGAGATAGATGAAAAGTTAAGTGTGGATAAACATTCCAACAAAAACCATTCTTAAAGTCAGGATAGATATGGCACTGCAGATTTTTAAACCACAGACAGCACACATTTTTATTTCACAGAGGAAATACTGTCTCCATTTTGATGTAGTAAGGATTTCTTTTGCCATCTTTAGAGATTTTACAGCCAAGGCAGTTGTACAAGATGCCACATCAGGTTGGTCTTACTTATATAGCCCATTCTGTACAAAGTGGATTTTAATGTAGTTTTCAGTTAGATTGTAGCATTAAAAGGGAATTTGAATAAATCATAATCAAGAAGATTGCTGCTGTTAGAATTTTTTTTATTCCTGTAAAGTAGCACTTGCTATCCTTTCTCTGTAGTCAGTCATAAAGCTGGAATTAAAAGCAAATTCTTACAGAAAAAGAACCCTCCCGTTACAGAATTTTGTATGCAGTAAATATTGAGAAAATGTAATGGATACAAACAGGAAAAAAAGATGGCACAAGACTGCATCGAACAATTCCTTTGTATCCTGAAGATGCACAGGCTTCTCTGTGATACAACAACATTATTGTTTAGAAGCTGTTGGTGTGACTTTAACAGATCAGCCAGTGTACCAAAAGCACAACTGGATCTCTTCCTATCAAAACTCCAGTCCTAAGTGCATGCCCTGGGTGTGTCACCTTGAACACACCACAACAACAACTAGTTCCAAGACCACCTCTAGGCCTTCTTCCATGATAGGTATTGTTTCTGTTGGGACTTTTGCCACCATTGTGCTTAACTATTCTTGGTGTACCAAGGATGGAAAAAGTGCTCGTTAAATTGAAGAGACCAGTCAAAACAATCTTAATGACAAAATAACACTACTGCACTTAGAAACCCAGCATTGTTCTGATCTCACTGATAGGAGCATGTCAAGTTTAATTCCGTTCCAAGAGTAATACCATTCAGCAGAATTACATGTGTCAGAACGAAAGATGGTATCAGTGAAACCAGAATCATCGTCTTTGCATCTCTTTTACATTAAAATGGCAAACTCACTGCTCATTATATTACTTCAGAGATGGTTTGTGTTTTCAAAATGCTTCTCATTCCTGTATTTCACAAAGATGCTTTGCTAAAAATTATTAAAAATATTGAACCACTCTTCTCGCTCTTCCCAAAAGGAAAAAAAAGAAAATAGACTTGTGCATTTTGTGGATGGTCCAGAGATATTTTAAAACATCCAGCTGGGAAAAACATAAATTATATTAAGTTACAAGATTAAATTAAAATGGGAATCTGTCCAGGAAAATGACGTTCTGGGTAAAGTAAATAGGTATATTTTTAGACAGAGCTCTGAGCTATTTCCCAGTTTTACAGGCTGGATATGAGAGTGTTTAATGTAGGTTTTCAAAACAAAATAATCCTAGAAGATACAGTTAACAAATCTACAATTTCTTTGCTACTACTCCAAATACTAAAAATATTATTAAAAATATAAAGCTAGTATTATTCTGCTTTCTTTTATATAAGTGGACTAAAAGGAATGATATTTAGAAAATTCTCTTTTAAGCATCTCATTTATAAGACTGAGTGATATGTTTCTAACACCTTGTATCCTGACAGGTCTAAAACCACTTCCCAGTTCTGGGAAAACTGCAAAGTACCTTAGAGCTATGGCAAGAACACCCACACCATGTTTCACAACATGCCACTATTTCCTTTTAGCCAAGTCTTTCCCACATGAATTAAATAATTTGGCATCCACAGTTTAAACTCCTGACCTCCAAGCAGGTCCTTCCGCTGTGAGGAACTGCAGAAGCAGGAAGTGTAGAGTGCTGACCCTACAAATCTTGTGCATATTAACCTCCAGACCCAGGAAGAATCATGTGTTCAGCACCAGTTTTAAGAAAACTTAAAAAACACTGCTTAGAACTTTGGAATAGTATGAAATAAGGACTTAGAAACCATAAATGTTCCTACCTAACACCACTTTTTGGATAAACACTTAAGAGGTGTATGGATTAAAAAAGTTAACCTATTGTCCTTTCACCACTAATAGCTTTCCAAAGTCTCCTTCTGACATCTATTTATAAGCAATCTGTATTTTTTTCAAAATTGTTATGAGATTGATTGAACAGAACACTCCACCTTCAGCACTGGTTAAGCCCACATGGTGGTAAGGAGGCAGCAAAAAATCAATTTTCATGTTTTTTCATAGACCATTGCAATTAATTATAACCGAGTCATACATGACCCAAAATAAGTATGGACTTGCAATCTAAAACTCTAGTGAATAGTCTCAGTGTTCACGGTGAGAAGACAATTAAGATAATTAACACAGTATGTCTGCAACATTTTTGAGCATGAAAGAATCAGTAACTTTAGCTAAACTGTAAAGCAAGCATTCATTATAATAAATTAGTTGTAGGCTGGGAAAGGGAAATACCAAGCAAGCTCACAGCAGTTCAACAAAGCAGGAAAGATGACTCACACAGGACCGATTACCACCACTATACAGCTATACATGTCTATGTGGTAAAAACCATAACCCACTTGTTAGCCACCTGGACTTTTTCTACAGTTCCTGGGAAGAGGAGTACATAAGAAAGGAACAGGAAAGCCAGTAATTTGATGGGAGAAATCCCAAAGGCATTAATATGATCCAAAAAAAATTGAAGTCCTAGGGACATCTAAACCTACACTTAGATGTTTAAAAGTAGATTGGCACCAAGGTTCTCTTGCAAATCAGCCCTTGTTGAGAAATACCATGAATAATTGGAAGGCCTTCCACTCACTTCAACTACTCATGATACCTAACTGAAATGCTACACCTCACGTTTTGTAGAGACCTTTGATCCTTATCTCCTGTTTAGTTCGCATTTTTATGGCCCAGGCCACATTGTAGTTATGTAAACATAATGCATACACACGTATACATACACATAAACATTTATAAGTATATGTATCTACAAATGTAGTTTCTCCAAAAACTTTACATTCTAAGCTGATGATTATCCATCTTCTTTCCCAGAAGTGACACTGTAAACACTGTAGACAGACTGGTATAGACTATGGTACTGTTTTACATGCTTTTTAAGGGGTTGCCCTATATATAGAAACTACAGTTAGCTGAAAACCTGACATTTCCCAGCATGATTATGAAGAAATAAAACGAGTGTCTCATAAAGAGCCATGAACATTTTATAAGCTCTTTTTGTTGTTATTTTGTGAAAGCAGGAAAGACGGACTCCAGTACCACTCATAGCAACACTAGTGAAGTCTGCTCCAAACATGAGCATGGTTTAGGAGACATGGTGGTTCTGGATTAATGGTTGGACTTGATGATCTTAAAGGTCCTTTCCAACCTAGTGATTCTGTGATTCTGTGAAACCACATTTCCCTGCTTCTCCCTTTGCCTGCCCAAGGCAACCTACCAGTCACACCCATGAGCCAACAGAACCTGTTCCACTTCCGCCAGGCTACCGGTTCTTTCAGTACTGAGGATAGATCCTCTTCAGTTACTGCACAACTATTCCGTTATTTTATTTTACCCCCCTCATGTATATATAACCACAGGCTTGATTTACAGCACAGTTTTCGAATCCAGCTCTGAAGAAAGAATTATTCCTTTCTAACAAGCCTTCCTGTGGAGTTGATCCCTATACTATTTGCATGCATAAGCATTAATTAGCTCTCCAACAAGCTAGTGAGTCCAATTATTAGATTTCCATTTTAACTGGGCAAGACTACCACAGATCAAACAGGTTTCATTAATTTTGGGTGCCCAGTTTGAGACAAGCAGGCCTGTTTTTTCTCGCTTTTTATGCTCAAAACACAGCTTTCACAGACTTCACATGCCACCAGCATCAGACCTGTAAGTTATTTGAATTCCAACACCTCTTAAGAGCTTACTGTTGCAACTTGTAACAACAGTCTTCCGTTACAGCTTTTGTGCACAATTTTCTACGTTTCTGAAAAGGCAAACTATAGTATAGTACAAATTATTATTACATCTAAGCATTGTGCTAAGCAAGAGTAATAGGACAAAATCTTGATTTTTACAGGATTTGTCAACAAATGCAAACTGTGTTTTGCCATATTAGCAAGCAGAACAAACCAACTTTGACCAGGTGACATTCTGAACTCAGTATATGGACACGAGCAAAGTCAAGCTAGTGCCTTTATTCTGCAGCTACAAAACATTTTCTATTATTCGCTTTAAGAAACATAAAAATGGACAGGTTTTGCTATGCTAGAAATTTCCAGAAAACAACACAAGTTAAAAAAAAAACAACAATTCTCTCACCTGTAAAAAAAATTGTAATACATATGCTTAAAGGCAGAGTTGAGTAGATTTTCAATTATAGTATTTGATTTGATTTTATTTGATTTGACTGGCAGTGTTAGGTTTACAGCTGGACTAGATGATCTTAAAGGTCTCTTCCAACCTAAATGATTCTATGATTCTATGATTTTATATGATTTACTATTTTGGAATGTAACTGCAAATAAAGTTAATCAGAATATCAAATCCTGTCAATAAGTTCATAGGTATCTAAACTGTAGTGAAAGTCAGTGGAGGTCCTTTTTAAATGCATGAATGAATAAAAGCATCCACGTCTCCTGACTTAACTGGCAAACCTGCAACAACACTGATGTACTTAACTGCTAGGAATGCCTTTGAAAATTTACCCAATAATCATGTATTCTTAAATCACCTAGATTTTACCACAAAAGCCACACTGAGTAAACTAAAGTCTGACCTATGTTAACCTTTACCAATATGATGCAGAAGTTTCTGTGTCTGTTTAGTTTTCTAAAGGCAAATGATAGCCCTACAGTTTATTTCACTCCCCCAAATTGTAGAGAGTTTTCTGCCACTTCAGTTGAACCCAATTTGAAACTGAGGAGAGAGGCTTTCCACTTACATTGCATCAGGATAATTTCCCAACCCGCCATGTTTCACTGTTTTAACCATAACAGAACAGTTACAGAAAACAAATTCTGATGAGTCAAGTAGCCTTGGTAGGTGATAATGTGTGAAGTCTGGGGGAGAACAACAAAAATTTCCTTCCTCATAGAACAAACGATTGACTTTTGCTCTTCCTTTGTGTGCACTTCCAGAGCATTGGGTCCATGTAAAGTCTGTGCTACCCAGCAGGCTCCCCGGACCTGGGGTCTTGGCATTTGAGTGGCTGATACACCAGGAGGCTGTGCTGCCATTCAATGGGATCTGGACAGACTGGAGAGTTGGGCAGAAGGGAACCTCACAAAATGTAACTAGGACAAGTGTAGAGTTCTGCACCTGAGGAGGAACAATCCCATGCACCAGTACAGGTTAGGGGTTGACCTGCTGGAAAGCAGCTCCATGGAGAAGGATCTGGGAGTCCTGGTAGACAGTAAGTTATCCATGGGACAGCAATGTGTCCTAGTAGCCAAGAGGCCCAATGGTATCCTGGGGTGCATAAAGAAGAGTGTGACCAGCAGGTCGAGAGAGGTTATCCTCCCCATCTACTCTGTACTGGTGAGGCCTCATCTGGAATATTGTGTCCAGTTCTGGGCTCCCCAGTTCAAGAGAGATAGGAACTTTTGGAGAGAGTCCAACGGAGGGCTACGAGGATGACTAAGGGACTGGAACATCTCTCATATGAGGAAAAGCTGAGAGACCTGGGGCTGTTTAGTCTGGAGAAGAGAAGGCTGAGAGGGGACCTTATCAATGTCTGTAAATATCTGAAGGGTTTCTGTCAGGAGGATGGAGCCAGTCTCTTTTCAGTAGTGCCCAGTGATAGGACGAGCGGCAATGGGCATAAAGTGCAGCACAGGAAGTTCCACCTCAACATGAGGAAAACCTTCTTTACTGTGAGGGCGCTGGAGCACTGGAACAGGCTGCCCAAGAGAGGTTGTGGAGACCATTAGAAACCCGAATGGATGCGTTCCTGTGCAAACTGCCCTAGGAGATCCTGCTTTGGCAGTGGGGCTGGACCAGATGATCTTCAGAGGTCCCTTCCAACCCCTACCATTCTGTGATTCTGTGATTTAAAAGCATGCGTGGACAGCACATGCCACCCTAACCCACAGAAGGACAAAAAAGGGCAAAGGCAGGATGATGCCCTAATTCTACATTAAGCATGGAGCACCAGGCAAATAAGACTATGACTTGTTTTCTGTATCCCACACTAAGGTACAGCCAGCCCCCATGGCTCTTGGGGCACAAAATGCCTATTCTGCTACTGCACAAGTTTCAACACAGATATTATTTTCTAAAATAAATTAAAACATGGTTTGACCTCTAGGTAGTCACTTTTTGCAAACACAGAGCTTTCAAGTTCTGTTCTAGTTTTTCCATGCTCATCAGGCTACACATGGTTTTGTGGGGACTTCTACCACAGAAACAGAAGGAAGATGATGACTGCAGTTGACTGGTTATGCCATTTCACTTCCCCAAACCAGATCTTTCGTGTACCTCTATGTGGGAAAAATACTAATGTATTCTACAGTCTTGTGATGAAGCATTTTAATGCATTTCAATATGACATTTGAGTTCTCATTCCCTTTCTTGGCAATATATTTGAAACTGTCACAGTTTGAGCATCTAACCTGGCCTAAATTCAGATTTAGGAGCCTGTGGGGAAACCCCATATTCATTTAATCAAACACAGAGGGATACTGTTGGGAAACACAGGACAAATGACTATGCACATATCCCCTGCTGACAGCATGGCCCTCACTCCCACATATTGTCCTGGAGCTGTTTCAAGAAGACATCCCTGTTAATGTTTGTTCGTTACACAATTAAACCTTTAGGGATGCTGAATGGAGTACTCAGAATTTCACATATACTGTCTGTTCAGCTCAGCCAGATGTGACATCTGTTGCAGAAGAGCTCACATTTTATGATAGAAGCTCCTTTTCAAAATGTGTAACCACACACCTATTTAAAGATGTCCACCACAAAAACATACCAGAGAAGACAGAACTTCATAAACTGTGGGTTTTTTTTTTTTTTAATGTGGGTAATGTCTCTGTTTTGTTTTGGACGTAGACAGTAATCCCACACACACTACTTGCTATCACGTTCACACACTACCGTATCGCCCAGCAGTACAAATTTGGCCTTGATCAGACATGAGCACACAACTGCATGTATGTGAGAATGGTCAGGCCTGACAATTTTTAGTTTATGTCAGCTAGCGTTTATGTTGGCTGCAGAGGAACTGAAGACATCTAATGCCAAAGGAATGTTGAGAACCATCTTTTCAAGCCATTGCAATTGACATTATTGACAAAAGTCACAGCTGAGCCCTGATCTAGTGCCAGTAACAGTCCTGGCTGGAAGAGAGACTGGACCAGAGGACGACCAGAGGTCCCTTCCAACCAACTTTTCTATGATTCTCTGATTTCATGGTACTGTGTAAGATCATCACATTCTTAATGAATGGATTAATGAAAAAAAAGTGTCATGGTCACAAAAATCTCAGAGTCAAGCACAGTCCTTTAACCCCCAAAACTGTATTAGGACAATGGCAAGACACCTACACTGACATATTAAAATTGACCCAAAATAAATGGGAGAGAGGAGTATAGAAGGTGGCATAAAGTTGAAAGAAGGCCACTTTCTCGAAGTTGGATAATCTACTTCTCCCTTAAAACATACGATATCAAGTGATCATATTAAACCCTTTCTTCTAACTACATAGTTACCTGAAGCCTTACAAAGTTAAGTTTACAACTCTGTAAGCATTTATGTCTTTTTAAAAATATTTCTCGTAGTTTTGCCCAAGTATCAATACTACCATATTTATCGTAAACAGCATTTTATTTGCACTACCCATTTCAAACTTTTGATGAATTGTGAGATTGCACAAAAAGATTACAGTGAAGACAGTCATCTCCTTGGAAAAATGCTATATTGCCAGACAAGCAAGGGTTGGACACAAGAAATCAGGTTCAAGAGAAGAAAGCCAAAAATCATTCTTATACGTACATTCTTATACATACTTACGTGACTTCTTTGGATTCCAAGCTGAGCACATTAACAAACTATCACACTAATTTTAGACAGAGTTTACTAGCCAAAAACTGTGCTTCACCTCCTTCAGGAACACAACGAGACGTAACTACTGCATGGTTCATCTGGTGGTCTGACTCAATGAAGGGCTTTCATGGTTTCTGGGACGTTTTGCCTGCACATTACTTCTGCCTACATATACTTTGTATAATCGAGGGAACCGCAGGGATCAATGTCACCTCCGCTGCGGGTCCTGGATGGGTAAAGGCGGAACAAGGCGGGTCTTTGCGGCGTTAAGAGAGGCCCCGAGCGGGACGAAACGCGGCCAGAACGGTGCTGGTCTTGCCACAGCCGAGAGCCATCTGGGGATCGCTGCCAGCCGCTGCCCGACAACAGGTGTTTACACAGTCCTGCCGGTACCGGAGAGCCGCGCGCGGGGCGTCAAACGGGGCACCGCCGGGCTGCGGCACACCTGCCAGGTACCCCCGCGACGGGGCGGAGGGACACGCAAACGCATGGACACGCACACGCACTTACTTTATGTCCTCCCAGACGGCGGGGCCGTAGTTGCGGATGACGAGCAGCTCCAGAGCGTGATTGACGAAGCCGTACTGCGGGGCAGGGCGAGGCGGCGGCACGGTCAGGCACCGGGCGGGGGAGCCCCTTCCCGCAGCATCCCACCCCTCCCACCGCCGTGCCGGTCACCCCGGCGGGAAGCAACCTCTCCGAAACACACACCCCCCTCCCCATTTCCCCCAAAAACAAAAGGCTGGGGCCCGGCTCCCCTCACGGTTCCCTCTTCCCAAGTGGATTCAGCCTCTTCCCTCCCACCAAGGGCCCGCGCCCGGCCGGACCGGACCAGACCAGACCAGACCAGACCAAACCGCACCAGACCTCCTCCGTCAGTCCCGGTCTCCCGGGCAGGGAAGGTGGCCCGGCGGAGCTCACCATGGTGCCGCCGCCACCCCGCCGCAGCCACGGAGCAGAAGATCAGTCCTGCTCGCCTCACCACCTCCCTGGCCGCTACCGCCCCGAGTGGCATCCACCGACAGCCAATGGCGAGCGCGGCCGTTGCTCTAGTATCCAATGGCGATCGCGATCGCCGTGCTCTCTTCCAATCAGAGGCGGAGGCGGGATTGCCGGTGGCTGAGGGATGCGGCGGCGCGGCGGGGGCTGGGCGCGTGGGTGTGGGAGCGGCGGGCGCGGCGGGCGCGGGGTCCGTGGCCAACTGCCGTCGGCGGGGCGGCCTGGGGCGCCGCTGCCTTCGCCCGGGCAGGGCTGGGCCGGCTGCCCGGGTAGCTCTGTGGGTTCCCCACGCGCACTGCTAGCGCTGCGGCTCGCCCGGCTCCTCCTCAGGTGCTGAGGCGGCGGCGGTCGGCGGGATAACGGTGTTTGCTGTCGCCACAGGCCGGCGTGTGTGGGAGAGGGAAGGAGGGACAGGCCTAGGAAGTACATACATCCCTCTCTGGTTGCTTTTTTCCTAAGAAGACTACTGATCTTTTTTGCTTGCTTAAAAAGAATCAAAATATATTCAAGAGAGAATGAGATTATCTAGGAGGATTATAGGATGAATACTTCCTGGGCTGCTACTGTAGTAGCTCTTGGGCAGGCTTGCTACATGAAGTCAGTAGAGCCATAGGTGCTAATCAGTCCAGATGGATTCTAGATGTAAGTAAAATTGGAAAAGTTCAGTCCTTAATAAGATAGTGCAAAATAAGTTTAAAATTTGAACTGTTCACATACTTAATGAAAAACATTTAAAAAAACCCAAAGATGGAGTATGTGTGTTGGAACTTCCATGTAAGTAAGTTAACAAATGACAGTGTTTAAAATCTTTTGAAATCTAATCTGTTGCTTGGTGAACTTTTGAATCTGTGTTAAGATCTGTTAAAATTGCTAGTAAGTGAGGAGACAAATTACAGATTGATAGCCATTAGAAATTTGGCAAATGTCATCTTACTAGGCATTCCAAGAACAGTAGGGGGAAACCCTGCTTTTAGGTCAGGTAGGCATAATAATCAATTCTACTGAGTTTAATACATTCCAAATCTACTGGGGAAATAAATTCTAGATTTTTTAGGGGATGACCAAGAACAAAAGTTTCAATATAACCAGTTAAAACCATACAAATAATATGCTAATTTTGAAGGGAGGAAAGAAAATTTTTAGGAGAAATAAAAAACTACTGGTTGAAGATATCTGTGTAGAAAACCAAAGAAAAACTGAAGAGATGCAAATCTCTAAGAATCTCTTCAATCTCCAGGAAATTGGCAACAGAGGTGAAGTAGTAAATCATGCTGTTGTAACCAGACAAAAGGCTGTGTTTCCCTACAGTTGGGGAGGGTCATCTTGTCACCATTCAACTAGGATTTGAGTAAATCAGGTCAACATCTACTTTTTCTATTTGGTAGGAAAGAAGTTTTGGGAAAATGGGAAAACATATTCTACAATGCAAATGTAGTAGTTACATGCCTTTGGTAATCTTTGTGTGCCTTCTGGTCATAGTGTTTCTATGCTACTGGAAGATCTAAGACAACACCTGGGAGTTTTGCCCTCTGATGGTGTGTAGTCTTCCCCTTCACACACTTATATAATAATTTTGAGGATACGAAATGCCAAGGAATTCCTGACAGCACATCCCAGGCAGGAAACACCACTGGATTGAGAATCAGTGTTAACAACATCCCCACTTTTCATAAGTTTCAAGGGAATCCACTTGCTTAGTCTGTATATGGGGTAAGCCGTCATGCTTATAAAATGATACTAGAGAGATTACATAAAATTCTTTTTGGCTCAGGTTTTCAGAAAGTAGATGATCCTGGTAATTTTGTGTACCTGAGTGACTCATTTTTCATAAGTGGTGGTATCTGCAAAGGTTAAAATTGCTTTAGACAATTCTGAAATTGTCTGCCGCCTTCTGATTTGGTTCAGGCTTGGTAGGTTGCATTTGCAGGCTGTTCTTGTGATCAAGCCATTGTAATATGAATGGAAGTTCTAGCATCTGAGGTGAGATTTGTAAAATGTGAACTGAAAACAGCACAGGCAAAGTTAAAGCAGACAATGATTGATTTAATTTTCTAAAACAGGGATCCCCTTTTAAAAGTTTGGAAGATGCTGAATTAAAGAATTCAACCAAGTCATTTGCTGAGAAGGACCAGCCTCCGTTCCAGATGCCTGATGAGTCAAGACTATCTGGTAGGTCTTAGGCAAGATTTGGTTTCAGCTGAAGGGAAGGCTCTAAGCCAACAAGATAAAGTAAATGTCAGACTAAGCTTGTTAATACTGGGTGGTGTTTTCAAGGCCCAACCCTATCAGTGACAGGTCACATGCATTATGCACATCATGTAACCATTTGGACTGTACCTGATGCACTTCCATAAAGCCTGCAGCTTACTCACTAGCACACAATCTCATTCCCATTTGGGGACCCTCATGCACTAGGTACAGCTCATGACCTGCTGCCCAGCTGCTTTTTGGTATCCAAGAGTGGGAGGGTAGCTGTGGTACTAGCCACAGGGGATGGAGTGCTGGCGTGAAAAGCACCTTTAGAAAGTGTCTTCTGTAACTGAATCCTACAAGGCAGGTTCTCCATATTGTGTCCCCCTGAACATGTTTTTCAGGAGGAGTTTCCAGTGCTGGCCATCAGAAAGCAAAGAGTTTCAGTCAGTGATTACAAGATAAAAACAACTGCTGTACTTTTTAAGGGGTGGTATACATGTTTTTTCCTGATTTGAGTTGCTAACTTCATTTCACAATTCTTGTTGAGATCCAGAAAAGCAAAAAGTAGCATAGGATCCTTTTACGCTGTATGAAAGGGCAGTTGCTGAAACAATAAATTTGGGAAAACCAGTAGCTGGCCAAGAACATCTACGTTTAGTTCAATATGGTTTGTGTTAGTACACAGGCACTATAAAACAAAACAAGTATTTTAATAAGTTGCATTTTTTACTTTGGTTTTTGCTCTTACAGTTTATATTGTTACTGTAATCCTGAACAAAAATACTGCCTTATATGGTATTGCTGGATTTCACTTACTGAAGATGGAGTTACTTTACTGACATCAAACTGAATTAGGGGTATTTTCTAGTTATCCGTTTCAAATCATAATGGTCTGAGACTTGACATTTGGGATTGTCATAATAATACTTCTCAGGTACAGAAATATGTTCCTCTTTTTAAGATCATTTCAGCAAGATTCATTATTTCTACTGTACCACTATATACTATTTCACTATACCATTACATTCATTTTCCAATACTGGTATTGACAAGCTATAACTGAAACAGACCTCAGTATGTCAATGCTGTACTGTAATGCAATAACCTGTGCAGATTTGAGAAACTCTGTGGGCTCTGTTGCATCCTCTTGTGAGAGGAATGTAATCTCAGCCAGCAGAGCAAACTAATCATATCTCCAAATCTTCCCTAACACCTTCTGTAATCAGTGGAAAGACTCCTGTTGGTTTCATAGGCTTGTAGTGCAAAGCTCCTGGGAACGTTGCTGTCCTTGATATTTGTTTGGAAGATTTTGTTTGGGCTGAAAAAATCAGAAGAGTGGAAGCATATCTATGACTTATCTGCCCCTTTTCACATCTTTGGGATGTTACTGCATGTATTCCTCTAGGTTATTTCCCATTACATGCCGCGTGTGCAGGATAGTCATATAAACATGACATTTGTGGGTGTAGTGGCATAAGAATTTGTAACTTTGTACTGCTCAGAAGATGGGAAACAATTTCAGCATAGATCTGCAAAGGAGGCCTTATAATGGGGCTGCAAAGCAATGTGCTCATTTCCATTTATATTAGGAAACCACTGGCTTAACTTGATTTTACTGTCAGCATCAAAAATCTGCTGAAGTAGATGAGACACACAACTTTATAAGGTTGTTTACTTTGTTTTAGATTCTTTCACAGGTTATTATTTCTTTGACTCGCTCTCCAGCTTCATGTTCCAGCCTAACTGCATATTTAACATTCCGATCCTACTGTTTGTGCTCAGGAGAGTACATATCTTCAAACTGTTGCATCTGGATATAGCAGAGGTTCCAGAACCATTGATTATTTTAGATCTTTTATTTCTTCTTCAGTATCAGAGCAATGCTGAGTAACATAAGACAGTGGGTTTTACTCTCTCCCTTTCCTCTGCGAAAAAGGACTGGCAGTGAACTCATGCAAATGGGAGTGGGATATTAAAAAAACAACCAAACAAAACCTTATATCTGATTATTTCCTTGTAAGCAGCCATACCATCAGAGATGGTTTTAGAGGTCTCTAAAGACTGTTGTGGCACATATCTCACAGAGTTTAGAGGTAGCAAAGAAAGTCTTAGCTTTCGTTTCAGAAACAACCTCAAGGTGAAATTTGGTTCTTGTCAAGCTGACTTCTGATAAACTAGAGCAGGGCTTTGACAGCAGCACAGTCCCTTTGCTATATGGCAAATAGCCACAAAATTATTGCTGTTGCAGGAAACAAAAATTCCCCTTCCACTGCTTTTGCAGAACAATGAGCAGGCATAAAAAGTGGTAGGAGGTAGAGTGGCCTGCTAGGTTATAGGATGGGTGAGGGTTGAAAAAGGGTCCCCTTGCCAAGTTTCAAGAGAAATGCTCTTTAATTCTGATGGCTTTCAGCTGAAAATACTGATTTTGCCTCTTGTACTATCTGTTGCAGCTGTTTCTGCAGAGAATGCAAAAGAAAATGTTGGGGGAAATAAACTAGGTTTGGGGGAGGTCTGAATTCTTCCTTTGTAAGATTTCACAGGAAAAAGTAGGTCTGTCCTGGAGCGCGATTATCTGTGCGTGTCACTGTTTTGTTAGTTTCTCTGAGTTTATCTGCTTTGTTTTTGCACAGTAGTTGAAAGAAAAAGAAAACATCAGCTCCACACTAAGTGTACTTCCTCTGACAACAGCAATGAGAATTTTTTTCCAACAGCTCCCTGAAATCTTATCAGGTCTTGCCTGAATGAAATAAAACTAGGTGAATTCTTTTGCTATAGCTTTTGCTTTAGCTGTGTCACTGTTCAGATTCAAAGGACACACTTTTTATTTATTTCAACGGCCATATACACCTCTTTGGCAAAGAAACTGCAGTGTGATAAAAATGTGTCTTCCATCACATAGTGTAAATGAGAACAGGAATCAGCCCCACATAATCTTCATGAACTAATAAAATGAAAATTCACATAATAACAAAACTGTTTCTAGACATAATACTAAGGCATTTGTTATTTATATAAATGGCATTACATAGTCTCTGAAGACTTTCACAATATCACACAACATAATACTATACAAGACATCAGCTTAAAAACAATTGGTTTATTTCCTTGCAAAATCTCCCAGTATTATATCAGTTAAATTGCCTTCCTTTTGTTTATCTCAACAATTTGCTTATTGGCTTTCTGACTCCTTTTTTTCCATTGGCTTTAATTTAACTGAAAAGATTAGTTAAAAAGTGAAAGGACTATTGAAGATCTAAGTGAAAAGATTAGTTAAAAATAATTGTCCCTTATTAAATACATATTCATTCATCAAAAAACAAACAGAGGAACCCCTTCAAGGAGACCTAAATTCTTAAGTTGTGCTTAAAGTTAACATAGACTTGTGAGGTTTTTTGCAGCACAGATCTGAACACAAGTACATTTTAAAGCAATTTCTTGAATCATTGTTCATTGTTTTGAATATGTACCTAAATCCCATTTACTTCACTGAGATTGAAGCATATTGCTTTATGTGTACACCTAAGTGCCTTATCAGGATTCTTCTCGGAACTAAGGCTGAAGCAGACCTGGAAATGTTTTGAACTTTTCAGGAAAAAAGTTATTGAAATAAAAAAGGATTCTACAGCAATTCTATCTTATCTGGTAATGAAGCCTAGGGTGTATTAAAAATAGAGAGTTATAAAAAGTAATTTTGGAAGATTAATTTGATCTGTAATAAGAACTTTGGCCTAGGGCACACTTTATTTTACAGAGATACACTTAGAAGGTGTCAGGAACTGCCACGATGATCATCCTACTGAATGACAGATTTATATGAAATCTGGCTTTGAGAATGGCCATCATCCAGTCCAGAAATAGTTCTTTCCTAACGACAAAAGGAAATTCACTCCTAGGAGTCCCTCCCATTCGGTAAATATGGAGAAAGAAATCCTTTTTCTTTAAAAGTCTATTTGTTTCTTAACATTCAACAGATGACAGGGATGGATAGGATAGACTCCTACTGACTTCAGTCATTACTGGCTTAGTATCATGAGCCTACTGAAGAGTCAGTAGTCAAATACTCCCACATTTTTAAATCCAGGACTACCCACATGGGACTGCTACTAGCCTCTGAGTGTTTATGTCAATAGAACAGAATTCTCCAACCAAAATAATATTGCAAAGATCAGTTGCCAAGATTTGCATAGTTCTTGTTTCCTCGAAACACTGCTGTTAAAAATGTTATAAATACATATGCTTGTACATGTGCATGTATGTATATATGGCGCATGCAGGAGAGAGATGTGTATATATAATAGAGACTTTAAAGTTACATTTTTGTGTCACAGAACTGTTTCTAAGCATCTTGGATGGATACAGGAGACCTCAAGCAATAGCAGGATTCAATGTTTCAGGTTTTCAAATGCTGCTTACAGGAAATCTGAATTAAAGTATGCTTTTAAAATGTTCTTAGTGCTAGTCCCTTATACGTATTTTTCTCAAGGCTCTGATGGTACATATTTGTATGAGTTTCTACTGCAAAACAGTAGGATAAAACAGTATATTGAGCTTCCGAACGAACCAGTCAAGTTCAGAAAATGATCAGAATGGCACGTTAGTCTAATGTAATTGCTCCCTGTAGATGATATTCAGAGAGCATGATTCAGTGGCAAGTAGCTTGAAGAAAGACTTTTATGGCTTGATATGCCAAAACCCAAGAGGTTGAGAGGTTAGAATAATAACCAATAATATTTGATACTACTGGAAATATTTGTACCTGTGTAAGCTGTGCAGTTCTCCAGCCTGCAGCTGGGATCAAACTGTGCAGCACAGAGAAATTTCTGTGCAGATGGATCTGCTAATTAGAGGCAGAGTGCTAAACTCAGGAGTCGCAACTAACTCTATTCTGCCAGTTTGAGAGGCAGACCCTTGAGAGTTCTCCACTCATGTTCCACCATCCACAACAGAAAAGCTTGTACTGTAGTAATAGTAATACTTCGTATATGTGTTCATATGTTTTAAAGCATTTCTGTTCACCTGTAGATTCCCTTGGCAACTTTAAAGCAAGTATACCACAGTCAGTTCAATAACATGTCGTACCCACATTGCTGTCCTTGAATAAGGATCATGGCTTTAAACTGGTGTGCTTCTGTTCCATTTTATACAGTCTGACTGGAATTTCCTTTCCGAGCAAACACTCCAAAGCATATTTTATTACACTTCTGTTAAAACATTTCAAATTTAAATGACAACAAAAAGAAAACATTTATTGCTCTAATACATAATAGCAAATGGATATTATTTTTTTAAAGTATTTTAAAAACCCCAAGAACTAAAATATTGTTTGATGATTACAGATACTTTAGTATGTGATTATACAGTGTTTTAATCTATATTCATTTTATACACAAAATAAAGTTCATGAAACAGTAAGCAGCAAACTCTGCTATGTATCTGTGTATTAGCTACAATTAGCAGCCTGATCCAGAAGATGCTGAGCGCCCTCAACCCATTGACTCTAATCAGCTTTAGAAGATGGTCAGCAGCTTCTAGGATGGGGCCCAAATGATGCACTGCAAGGACTATGCGATAGCAATGACAATATTTTAATGGATATTTTCTTATGGAATCACTAAGAAAATATGTTTTAATAGTCATTGATAAGCACCAGCTCACAACACTGCATGTGGCTGCATCACTTGCACATCACATTTCCTGACACATTGCATGTACAATACATTTAGAATTCTCAGCACAGAGAGAACTGAGAGTTGTTATGTAGCACTTACAATTACCACAGGGAAAATGTAGGTTTTAGTAGCATTTTCGACAGTGAAGTTGCAACATTATTTTAGTGACTATGTTCCTTATGCAAAGGAAAAATAAAAAATAGTCAATGACACACATCCTGAAATTTTAATACTGTCTTTCAGGTGTTAACAATCTAAAGTGCTTTAATGTTTCATACATTTTAAAAAAATTTTGATTCATACAAAAAAATCAAAATATTTATAAAGTTATTCTATACACCGTGAATGTATAATTTAGTCTATTCCTGTTTCCTCACCCAAAAAATTGGCATTTCCATCTCCCAAATCTTTCTTTTGAAACCAAGTCTGTGAGTTTGTTCCTTGAATATAAGCATCCAGAAAATAGCAAATTCCAGGGATATCAATGGGAAAATTTGGTGGAAGCTCTTCTCTTGAGCGAGGTGTGAATACAAAACCTGGATATTCCTTTAACAACCTAGAACAAAAGTGAATCATTTTGATTAAATTTAATCAATCACTAATTGTTACAATTGCAGACGTTCAATAATTCTTCATGAACAGCAGGGCAGAATGTAGCAGGGCAGAATCTAATTTAGTATTTATATGTTATTTATGGAAAATATTAAAAAAATACTGTTTACTTGGTAACCTTGATAACTCATTAACCTGTGCATGAGCACAAGGCAAACAAGGAGTATTGCCTCTCTTTTTCTGTCTTGTCAATATTTTACATGTAGGTGCTATGTTTGTTGTAAATATTTTCAAAAATTACTTAGTATTGAAAGCTAGCTCAGATTTGCACATAAAACTGGCACCATAATTAATGTTTCAACTAATGGAATACTGAAAAGCTTATTAACTAAACTATTTAGATCCTCTTACCAATCCTAATAATTTTGCTTTTTTGCATGGGTCCGCTAAACCCCGTGGTCTTCTATATCTGCAACACACGTTGCTAATCTGTAGGCATAAATACTGATGACTGGTATCTAAGATTCCAAACAATTACTGCAATATACAGGAGTTGTGCAAGGTGCCACAATGTTATCAATAAGTGTTTAGAACTGGTGTACCAATCAAAAAGAAAAAAACACTAAACAAAAAGGAGATTAACAGATCATTCACTCAGGGTAAAAAGGGAACATACCACAAGAATAATAACAATGGTTTACCCTCTAACAAAATTACCTATTTTTTAGGCACTTGGAGATTAATTATCTTCTTTCTTCAACAGTATACTCATTTCAAATATTCTCTTGAGATGAATACACAGCAATGAAGAAACCTACTTATGCCACAGGTTACAGGCAAGTCTTGTGTGAACGAAGTGTCTAATGGTTTTAAGAAAAGACTGTAGCCAGTATAATTCAAATTGATTTTCCATATGGATATGGGAAAAAAACCACTGTGAGCCAGCACTGTTCTTCTGACATACATAAGCACTGGCGATGCTAATGCTATCTCTATATTTGTTTAGAGTGCACGATTGAAAAGGTTACTTACCGTCCGTTCCAATACCTGTTCTGCTTTTATCTAAATCTCCTATATGAGATAATCTAAAGCTTGGCATCTTGTCAGTCACATAGCACATGCTGCAGGGGATGTCATGATCCTGTGCCAAATCCTCTGTCTGATATTGGCCACAGAACCTTTCCGTAAGGCTCAGGTACATGGCAGTGGGTACAAGCTGAGTAGGAACAACTGACTGCCCAGGCTACAGTGAGGGTAGCAGAGCTTCCTTAAAAGGAAAAAATAATTTATATCCATATTTCTAGTTATTTTACCCAGCCAGCCATATCACTTTCTACTAGTAGCTTCATTCTCTACAGTTCATTCCTATAAGACTTTTGGCCACTCTGGAAGAAACAAGTGTCTGTCAGCTTAGTGGCACAAAATTCAGACCTGGACCTGGAGTTCAGATGTAGACTGTTGTTACCATGGAATTCAAAACAGTTTCCTATTGTTTTGCCTGGCACCTATAAGACACTACTACTTGGCCATGAACATATTGCAAGGTGATTTTTAAGTACAATTAAACAAGTAATACAAAGAGAGTATCAGGTTGGGAGGACAAGGGAAAGATGCTGCATTTCCCATGGGAAAGTCTGCTAGCTGTCTGCATAATCATAGTACACATTACTAAAATGTCTGATCTAAGTGGATAAATAGTGCAGCCTAAGTTCCATACTGAAAGGTTTAAACTGAGTCAGGATCAAGACCTGTATAAACCAAACACTGGTGTGGTTGATTCATTGCAACTTACTCATTCATCTTCCCTAACCAAAAGAGAATGAAGATGTGTGGGGTGATGTTTAACAATTCTTCAGTTAAGTTGTTATTTTCAAGGGCACCTGCAGCCAGTTTGGCATCCAGTTCACACTGAAAGCCACATAGCTCAAAGAGGAGCCAACTATATGAGAGAAGAAAAAAAAATCCAAGAGGTATACAGCTGCAGGGTAAGACACAAAATTGGCCCAGACGGTCCATTTATTTTAAATGTAACATCTGAAAGATAAATATCAGCTGTTCTGTTTCACCCTTTTTCTTGATGCTGCTGGTTGCATTCTGACTAAATGGTGCATTCACGAGCAGTCAGATAAAAACAGAAAAAGGAAAATAAACAGCAGTACCTCAGGGGGAAAAAAAGAGCAGGAAGATAATGAACTACTACAGTAACTACTTCAGGTGGACATTTTACAAATATGAAGCACTGTACCTGTAAGTTGTTGGGCTGACATTTATTTTTCTAGGTATACTGCAAGATTCAAACTTATTGGCAAGGGTTACATTATTTCCAAAAAGGCAATAACGAGGCATTTTAACCCCAACAACTCCAGCAAAGACAGATCCAGAATGAAGGCCAATACGCATCTTTAAATAAAAGACAGAAAACAGCATTATTAGGTAAAATAAAATGGTTAAAGTCAGTTTTATAAATTCTTCCCCTATTAAAAAGAAAGAGATAATGAGCTACTAATATAAATTGAGTTAGTACAGTCTCCTTAAGATGTCTGTATTCTGGTCATCACTGCTTGTGAAGAGGAAACTAGCTGAAGTTTACCTTGCTTTGCATTTCTAGTAAGTAATGCTTCAGCTGATGTGACTGTGATAACACTGATCTCTGTGGCAGCAAATTGATCTAGAAACATCAGCAGGATTTACTGTGACACTTGGATACTTTCCTGGGAGGAATTACATGACACAATGTTGTTAGACTGGTGACCATTTATGAATAGTACTTGCTTTGCTGAGGAGGCAAGTCTTAGGGAATAGCAAAGATAATATGTATATGCTGTAGTGCCAGCTGAACTCTCTCAATCCCAGTGTACAGAATTTTGATAATTAATCAAATTATACTGCAGTTGAAACATTTTGATACCTCTTCTTTGTAACTCATACTCAGGATTTTTGAGTTATGCTTAGCTGGTGCTGCTTTCTATGTTCCTTTTTGTTTTTCAGATGTGTTCTTTTTTGTATGTGCATTATACATATGTATACATGTTTTCTTCAGAATAGCACTCTGACACAATAATGGCATGATGTCAGGAAGCTTGTGTATCTACAATGTATGCTACTCATTACATATCAAGAGAATATCATATCACTATGGAGAAATCACAATTTCTAATTTTGAGTGGAAAAGCAGAAAATCCACTCACACAGCAAAGATGGCTGAAATATGTACATCAATATACAGGTCTGATTTACAGTCATGCCTATTTCTTTGACAATTCATATATGAAATGACAGTAGACTGTGTGACATATTTGTTGCTTTGCAAAACAGCCAATGCTTTCATGAAGCATTTCATTAAAAGATGCCTGCTTTCATTAAAAATAGAAAGATTCAGTTGTCTTCTAAGAAGCCTCTAGTAGATACTTATACAATACAATTTTTCCTCCCTATTTTAAAATTATTTTTTAAAATGTAATTGCATTCCTCATTCAAAATTACAGAGGTGGCATTTGTGTGGACATTATAAACATGTTATAATATTGTCAAGATGTTTCCAGATTTTTTAAGGGTAGTTTAATTTGGTATTGTGAAATACAAGAAGAATGACATTTATTGATAATGTAATACAACACTGCTGTTCTCTGTGATAAATGTGGAGTATGTAATCCTCTTAATAACCATTTTCTTTGCCTTCGAATATGAATATTCCTTAATGGAAAATCAAAGAAGCCTGCTGTTTTCTAAACAAAAAAATTAGCAGATAAATGTTAAAAATGAGCAAATAAAAGACATAATGAACTGAGACACCTGTATTAAAAATAATAGGACCCCATTCCAGGACATTTGAACTTAGTAGAAGGTCCACATCATTTGTCATACACCCATGCCTTTCTCTTTTTTTCTCAGTGAGAGGTAAACCTACATGAAAAGCTCACTAAGTGCGTAAGTCCTCATTGAAAGGAAGCCATAAATGTAACTACAACTGAGAGCTGTAGTCTGAGTTGCTTTGACAGCATTAACACCATTATCTTATGGTAGCAGTTCAGTATTTGACTGTAAAACAAGAACAGCAAAAGAATCTTTTAAAGATGTGTGGATTACTGCAATCAGAACATGTCTTTGATGTTTCATATTTATACCTGTTGCCTCAGAAGACCTAGATGTTCTCATTGGGTCTAATTTTGAGATAGGATTAGCCCCCTCATTAGAAAATGGTAATATTCCATTCCATTAGAAAATGGAATATTCCATGCCACTGACATACTTATTGCTACTGAGACAAAAACTGCAGGATGTCAGTGTGCATCTGTTGATTTCACTGCATTTAAGTCTTTTGGGTTGATTTTCAGATCTCTGTTTCATCTTTACCTCTCCACAAAACTCCCATTCATAGAACTAAAAAGGTCATCTTCTCCAGCCATACACACTTGATTCCCCAGCTTGTCTGAGTTAATGCAATGATGTGAAATTTTCTTGAGACAAAAACCCCAAAAGCAACTAAACAACCAAAACCACACACTTTAACCATATAAAATACAATAAAATATATGACCTTGATAGGCTCTCCATGGGGAGACACCACCTCATCTGACAGCTCCATCATCTTCAGGGCCATCAATGCTATTTGAACAGCATGTGTTTCGCTTTCTTTGTGTAAACCTCCAGCGACACAGTAGGCATCTCCAATAGTCTCAACCTAAAATGGGCATATTTGTTCCTTAGCATTACACTGTTTGACATATAAAAGAATAGTCTGTGGCTTCAGTAAGAATTGTACCTACATACTGACTGAGTCTTATTTGTCCTGCTAAATTATTTAATTCCTGGGAAAATACTGCAGTGCCATTTAAAATGAAAAATTACGCAACTTTTATTTATTGCTGGGCATGATGCTAAAATACTTTTCCTTGCTCGCCTGCTGTCAGGTAGCTACATTAAACACCTATTTACTACAGATTCACATCCCTGTCATTGAAATTAATTTTTAAAATTAACTGTTAAGTTTTGATGTGTTTCTCTCTTCGCTGCATGAATGGCTGATCCTGTTGATTTTTTTTTGTTTGTTTGTCTTCTGACCTATTTTAATATGTCTTTCTTATAATGAAGATTTAGGGCAAAATAATTTTTGGACTTCTATTCTCCTCTGTCCCATTTAGTCTTCCTTTCCTTTCCTGCCCCAGAACCCGACAGAAATGCAGTAAATTGTGTACCTTGTAGACATCTAGCTCTCCACATTGGTAATCAAAGCGAGTATAAAGCTCATTAAGCATGGTGATAACCTGCATAGGTGAGCATTGGGAACAGATGGCAGTGAATCCAACAATGTCAGAGAAAAGCATTGTGACATTATTAAATTTCTTGGCTTGCACAACTTGTCCCTGCCACAGCTGCTGAGCAACCTCTCCAGGAAAAATTGAAAACAGAAGATCTACCGTCTTCTTCTTTTCTTCTTCAAGTGCTTGATGGGCCTGCTCAAGGGTTGCTTTTAGCTTTCCTAACCTCTTCTTCAGTCCATCCTGAGCTCTGGCCTGCTCTCCTATCAGAACAACATCTCTCAATGCATTGTGAATTGGAATATCTGAGAGGTACAATCCACGTCCTGTAAAATCTTCCAGTCTATCCACACAAGGAGATCCCAAGAATAAGATGGCACTGGATTCAAAAATATAGATCATTTGGCCTTTAAGATCCATTACCTGAAACAGTTAAAGAAACAAGAATTCATGCGAAACATGCATGGCAATGATTTAGAAGCAAAAAATTTAGAGGAAGTAGATTTTTCTGAAATGTAGGAAAATCAGACCTGTCCATAGTCCTTACAATTTCATTTAGTTGCTAAAGAGAAAACATGGGGTGCTAAGTCATAGAGCTGTCAAGTAAGTTTTATTTTGCTTGAGTCTTCTGGTGCAAAAGTTAGACCAGAACTTGACTTGAGGATAAACACCTAATTATGTTTGTGTATTGTTTTTAGCTTAGGAAGAAAAGAAAAACAAAAAGAATAATTTTGTGCATTTTCATCTGTTGATAAAATGTTACTGACTATGCTGCCCCATGAATATCTACTAATAACTCTAGCGTTTAGTTCATGCACCACTTTCTTTGTAAGATAAACTGAGGAAACCTGCTTCAATTTTATAACAGAATGTTCAATACTCACTGCAATTTAAAATAAAAGGCATAAATGGCATAAATATCCCATTCTAATGGTCAAAAAAAGCAAAATATTTTGTGTGAAGTGTTTTTATGCCCCCTTTGTATTCAATTGTGTAATGTGCAAGGTGCTGCAGAGCTCTGCTTAACATTGCTTTGAATGCCCATTTTTTGAAGAAAACCTGTTAATTGCTAATAGACATTTGCATATGTAAGTACATGAAAAAGCAAAGTAGAGTCTACTACCCCTTGTAATCATTAAACTTGCATAGTGCAGAAATGGATCTGAGATGAAGTAGCTAATTGGTGCTACATTTTTTCCCACTTCATTAATAACTGCATGAAACCTTTATTACTTTTCTTCATTTAAGTTCTTGGAGTGTTGCGTCTGAACTGGTAATTTATTCTGGAGTGCCTCAGGTGTATATAAGCTGTAATTTAGCTGGGGCCAGTGATGACTATAAGCAGTCATTGAATATTCAATGTTTTTTACTGTCCCAGGTCATTTGCCACAGACCCAGCTTCAGCAAAGACAGTAAGTAATACATCAGCTGAAACTAGGTGGGACCTTTAGCAATTGCATCTGATGAAGACATCAGAATATCAAAGATACCAAAATACCAAAGATATCAAAGGCTGAATGAGCACAGGAAATTTCTAATTCTTTCCCCAAATCCTGTTGTTTCCCCAAAGAGCTGTTGTTTCCAGATGATTGAGGGGCACTTTGGTAAAGCTTTCCCTGTCACTGACTTTGTGTTGGAGATGCTGTTATTCTCAGCAGCATCGTATGTCACTTTACTGAGTTTATGTCAATATTCCAAATTTTTTTAAAATAAAATCAAGTTAACAGTCAGATTTCACTTATGTAAAAGTCCTAAAGCAGAGTTTTGACTGATACTGGCTTCAGAATCTGAATTACATTAGAGTGCCCTGAATAAATCATTATTATTCAGTTGTATTAGGTGTTGAGAGGTAGACAATGCACAGTGCACTATGTTTTGTGGCTATTTTAACTCTATCTGAAGAAAACAAATTCCTTATAGAAGTAATGGTTATAAAGAGTCTCTTACCATGGATGATTTCATATCAGTATTATCCCATCTTCTGACTCGTACAGTAAACTGCATATTTAGCATTGTCATTATTCCACTAAAAGTGCAGCTTACTTTGGGGGTAAGAATTTCAAAATACTCTTCAAAATTGGGCTTAGCTTGAAATTCTCTCCTGGTCAAAAGTCGTCTTATCCCATTTCCAATTTGAAGAACTGACATATCCTTGTCAAACATAAAATGAAATGGGAAAGTCTTACAGAACATAGAGGCAGGAATCACAAGTGAAGACTGTGGTTTACATGGAGATAAGGAAGGTTTTGCACTTTTGACCTGTATAGAGTACAGCAAATAAGGCTGATTAGCAAACTCAGTGCAGTCATTATGGAAACAAGGAGGCATGAGCATCACTTCCACCTCAGTTTCATACAAAATATGAGCTGCTGCTTTAATAATACCAGATAGAATAAGACTTGTGATTTTCTTAGGAAAGAAATAATACACATTTAAGAAGTCCTGATCTTTCTCCAGGCATAATATGGAGGCATCTTCAAGTCTGTCCTTTTTTCCTGCTTCTTGGCTGTGGCTACTCTGCTTCAGCAGAGTAGTGAAACTGTTCAAGAAGTCCTTAAGGGTTCCTCCAATAACCCCTAATATGTGTTCATCCTCTTCATAGCATATTTTGAATAGCTCTTCACCAAGAGATTCCCGTAGAGACTCCACGGGAACACCTGCATGGAACCACATTTTAGTCAGAACTGCACTCATCACGCTGAATCTTAGGCTAACCTCCACTCTTTTTCATCCTAGACCAAAGCAAATCAGCAATATCCCTTCCTGATTCAGCACTGACACCCAAGGGCCCTCTCATTTAGGAGTCCTGCTGTAACCAAAGACATACTCATGGTGCCTGGAAAACAGGGAGGCAGTAGTTTGGAAAGATCCAAGACTCAGTGTTCTTTGTAGAGATGTAGACAGAATGAATGCACGTTTTGGCACAGGATTTAACCCAATTCCCTTACCTTGATATAAAGAAATAAAATAAGAATTAAAAAACTTAAAATAAGAACACAAAGCAAGAATAAAATAAGATCTATGCACACATGCAGGTATAAGTACTATGCCTGATCCAATAAATTAAATGACCCTAGGAATATTCTGGGGCACTGAAGCCAAATGGCACAGAACAGCTCACATCTTTGCTAGTAAATTTGTTTTAACAGGATAGCTGTATGCAGACTGACTGTTGGGAATGTTCCAACTCCCCAACTGTTACTGGGAATCATTTGGAAAAGTGTTATCTGTCACAGGACAACTGTGTGCCAGGACCAGCTTAACAGTTTAACCGTACAGAAGACCATGTTTCAGTTCCTGGAAATGTTAATTTACTATTACAGATGTAACCAGAGAGTTCTGTATTGCAAATGACAGCAGTTCTCTTCCGACAGACTATAGTCTTTCAGAAGATGAAAGGGATCAAACAGTTTTTCATGAGTATAAAACTGGAACTTACTACTGAATGTATGTTATAACTCCCTCTAGATGTTGGATCTTAGGGATGGATGGTTCTATGACAGCTCAGACTTGAGAAACTTGTCTCTTTAGCTCAAATTTTGACACTCTGAACTGTTAGTTATAGAGATCACAGTTTAGCATCTGTATTGTCAGCATCACTGCAGCCCTTACATGGAGGAAAGCACTTCTTAGTAACATGACTTTTTTATATATACACATATATTTTATATAAATATATAATCTATATACTTATATATGTATTATTAAACAAGCTTGCATTACCTGCTGCATTAGCATGATCACTGGTTATTTTTTCAAAATCTTCTCTATCCCCAGTTTTTCTGTAAAGATCATAAAAATATAAATAAGAACCCTGAAAAATCAAGATAAACGTGGTAAAGATAGTAAGTAACAGAGGTAACCTACCCTGTCTTTAACATGTACAGACCAAGTTTTGCTGATCAAATAGGCAATATTTCATTAATTCAAAATGGGGTCTTGGTAGGACCTTAGATTATCCTGTGCATTTTTGAGAAATTAAATTTTAGTGGTCTGAGCTCAGATTATGGATTGAGGCCAAATGCTATAGACTACCATTGACTGCAAACTCTTAAGTTGCAACAGTCCTGTTTTTTGTTTGGTTTGGGTTTTTGCTTGAAGCCATAACTATATTTCATAAGCTATTGTATAACATAATTGCAATTTATATTCAAACATTTATTGGAATTACATTGCATTAAATTCAAAAAAGGTGAGAAGGTATTTCTGTTTTGAGAGGAAATATGAATAACTATTAACTACAAAGTTTCTAGTTCATTGGTAATAATCCAGATTCTGTGACACAAAACTGCAGCCCTCTCAGTTCTCTGAGGTCAATAAACATCAACCTGAATGTCAGACCCAAAATGATGAGACGGACATGTAGCTTAGATAAGCCTCCATATAACCAATAAGTTTTTGATACATGCTTTCTGAATTTCTTCACTTGAAATATCTTAGATATCTTTATATGTAAAAGCAATACAAACATTTAGATCTGTTTTACGTTTGCATTGTTACATCATTCAGAATATCATAACAATTTTCTGTTTCAAACTAATACTCCAGGAAGCAACACATAATTAAAGGTAGGGAATATATTCATATCAATAAGCCAGTCAGCAATTTCAATGCACATCTGACCAGCTATTTTTGGTTCAGTCAATGCATGTAAAGTTCTTTGAAAATATAAAGTATAATTTAAAAGATACATCACAATTATCTATTCATATCATGGTGAGAAACAGTGTAGTTTCCAACTTCATTATTTTCTCCACTTTTGAAAGGAGATTTAAACCGAGGGGTGTATTTTTCCAGATATATTCAATAAACTGAATCCTCAATGTATAATGAAACGCTAAGAAATTCTCACTCCCTACAAGGCCTAAATTATTAATATTGGATTAGTACTAAGGAGTGCTGAAAATCAAGCTGAGTTCCTCAGTAACAGAAACCAGAAGCTTATTGGGCCCAGTGAAAACATGTATGTCAGTACCTGTGGTATATGATTGTTCACTGTACCAGAAGCTATGGGGTTTTTTTTTATAATACAAATCGTTTGCATTTAAAATTCTTTCCTAGGATCTTAGAAACATTGGGATAGATCCATACACAACCATATCTACCTTTCCATCTATGTCTGAGCAGTCTCTGAGCTCCTCCAAAACTCTTGCTCATTTTAAAAAAAGTCCTTGCCTGTTTCCCTGCACAAATGGCTAAATTTTCCCATTAAGTTAACTTTGTGAGTGATTTAAATATTTCTGATTTTTTTAAAATAAACTAAATCATTATCAACTTACATGACATGAAATGTTACACAGAAGTTTGACAAGATAATTGAAAACAGATTCCAGAAGTCCTGATTCCCAGTCACCACCCCAGTCCTTATGAACTGTCTGCAAAACATTTTTGCAGTGAAGTTAGTTGCAAACCCATTACACATACATACCTGGTTTCTTTTATTCTGTGTTTTGCAAGTGTTCTCTGAAGTGCAAGATTTAGCCTTTCAAACTGGGGAAGAAAAAAAGGTATGTTGATTAAAATGTCATTGCTGAAAGTTTAATCATAAGAATAACATTTATATACAGAGAAGAATTACTTCACTTGTCCTTGGGACTAACATCTTTTTTTCAAGATGGTATAGTTGTTAGAAACAGCATGTTCTTTCTGTGTTTGGAGTTTAGTTTATATTAATGTCTTTGGCTCCACTACCACTGTAATTAAGCCCCTTAGCTCATGTGCGCCAATGGTTGTGCATTTTAAATATATTGATGTGCTTTACCTCCAGGTTGTCAGATGGCAATAAAGACAGTGCTGCTAAGAAATAAGTATAACTAACCCAACTTTCTATTATTACACATCCTCCCCCTGCCCCTGAAAACATGCTACCATGGATGCAAAATATAGAATGTGATCTTTTCAGTTTAAAATATATTCCCCTAACAGAAAAAGCCAGTTATATTCTGGATTATGCCCAGAGCAAAACAGTAAATCTACCTAGTAACTTTTCGTGGAATGCTAAGAGTTAAATTTTTTTTTCAGGGCAATTTTCAGCTGTGTCAAGACTGAAATTGCAAAAGGTAACATAAAGTTTCAAATGCAGCTATAAGATATCAATATAGCATTCCGTGCTTCAGATTACATCCTTTTCTGTTTTCTAGACTATAGCATTTCAAGACAATGTTAGAACCATTTATTTTATATTTGTAGAAAAAGAATAATTTTAGCTCTGTATACTGCAAACCCAAATATCCTCCAGATGAAAATCTAGCCCCTGTAGAGAACCTTTGTAAAAGGATTCCATAATAAAAGATCCTTTAGAATATCATGAAGATTTACCTTAGTTTACCTCAATCCATGGTTCTATATCTTTTTTGTAGTTCCTAACTGGAACAGATACAACACTTTCCAAACATGCATATTTCAAATTGTTGGGGCCCATAAAGCTGTCTTATGTATGTAGTCTCTGATCATTTGAAACCCAAACTTCCCATAAAGACAGGTTCATAGAATAGTACTATACTGCCATGATAGAATTTGACTGTGAGGCTTGCTGTGGTGTGGCTTTTCTTTGTTCTCATTCACTTAAGAAACTAGAGTTTTCTACTGCATCTTTTACTTTTTGTATTTTCAAAAGAAGTTTGCACACCCAAAGAAAATAACATGTGAAAGAAAGGCAATATAGTCTGGAGACTTTTTACAAGCAAAAATCTAAACTGAATAACTGTTCTACCATGTATATGTATACAATGTAAATTACATCTGTGTATAAACTGGTACAGTACGTGGAATGCCATCCAATTAATTACTTCTCTCCGAACAATGTTCTCGATATTTCTGTAAACACATGAAGCAAATAAAACAGTCACACGCACTACATTATATCTCAAATTTAATCAAAAGTTATTCTGGATGCACTCTGTCCTGGACTTCCATGCACAACTCACTGTTTTCATGTAGAGTTCATGAATCAGTTGGGGTTGTGATGCGGCCCCCCGTTTTGGAGTTTCCGGTTGGAAAGAAGATGATGTTAGTTGCTGATGGTAAAGTAGGGCACTATAAAATATCTAAGTATTGAAAAACATGTTTTTAAACAAGCAAAACCCTTCTGTGGAGAACCAGGATTGGGAAGATGCTTAGATCTTGACCCCAAATCAGCATGAGAACAGTCCACTATACTTGGACGAAGTTCCAATGAATATGACTTGCATAACTGTAAATAGCAGTGACAATAACCTTGAACTTCAGTAGCTCCTGGGGTACATGGTCAAAATATCCTTGACTTTACCAAGCTTTTGTCCCAGCTGATGAACTAGCCTATCATGATTATATAATAGGCAGCTGCATACATCTATACCTCTATTTAAAGAAAAAAAACCCCAGTTATTTCATTAAAAATCACATCAACAGCTATATACTAGAAAAGCAATACAACAATCATGACACCGTAGAAAGGGTGCTCTGTTAGTTCATTCTTGGTTAAGAGTCCTTTCCTTTATACATTTAAAGATCAGTTGAATTTCTTGAGTGTAAGTGCAGCAGAGGTAAAAAGGGGTCTATCAAAAATTGATTATGTAAAGTTTTAGCGAAAGGGTAATAGAAGAGCTGCAAAAACAGATCTGCAAATAGACTTAACAAAACTCCAGCACTTTTAGTAAGGTACACTGAATGTTCGAGTAATAGAATTGTAATGAATTGAGTATACAGAGTTGGCCATTTGCCTTTTGTAGTCCCCACATATACCAGTCAGTTCCTTTATACTTTCCACAGAATTTGAGGCAAGCACAAGTGTTGAATGTCATGGAGCTGCATTTTTCATATTCTCTTTACAGAGACAAACCATGATACTCATCTCCACTCAGGCAAACCACTGTGCCTGCACTGTAGCTGTTTTCAATTGAGTTGAGTAGAGACATAAGAATACCTTTGTGGTAAACAGAGACAGTAACGTTTTTTAAAAATAGTATGGCAGGAGGTTAGCGTCATAGCTGATGAAAACAACTACTTCTATTTTTTGTGGTAATGACTAACGTACTTAGCAGTATGGATGCTGTTAGGTGAATTGATGAGGTGACCACATAATTTACAAAATTGGGTAACAAGGTGGAGTTTCTCTAATTATATGTCTATGTAAAAAAATTGCTACAGAAATTCATGGATTTAAAAGTAACAAAATGATCAATGGAAGGTTGCAAATACAAGGCAAAAATACAGCAAAATACAGTGGAAGGAATGGTGTGTAAAAAACTGATTGTGGCAAAATTGTATCCAGAAGGAATGGAAGAAGATGAAAAGATGACTTAAACTATGCAGAACTACCTAAGAACACAAAGAACTTTGAAGTCAAAACAACTTTCTAAAGGCTTACATCTAAAAGCTGGAGTAAAATACGTTTAAAATATTATTATTATTATTAATCTATTTACCTCAGGAAAGATTAGTTTGCAGATGCTTTCAGTTAATGTGTGCAGGTACACTCTACTTCTGCTTGTTTTCCTTTGTGGAAGGTTTCCTTGAGCATCTTTTTCATGGACTTCTTTGCAGATGGGCAAAGCTGCTCTAGAGCTGTTTTCTGTGCAATCCTTGTCATGTTCCTCAGTAATGTGACTTTGAGTCAGTAAGGAGAAAGGACATTCCCCTGTGATCTTCAAGTCTTTCAGTTTTGTACAGAACATACTGTACGAAGTCTCTCTCTTGAGATTAAGAGTACTTGGCTTTGTGTTTAACAGTTCTCTTCTGTTTATTAACAAGAGCAGAAGATGCCAGAATAGCAGATAAGGCAACCACTGTGGAAGATTATTGGTAGCTATAAATCACCGCAGGAACATATGTGAGCCCCTACAAAACAAAATGAAAGAAAAAAAAATTAAAAACATTTCTTTTCCCTTTTAAATTCCCGTGATGTGCCAGTTTTATCATATGTGCAATAAAACAAGAGCTTTTCTAGGATCTTGCTCAGGAAAACACTTAAGCTCATGTGCCATTTTAAGCATGTAGTCCCTACTGACTTCAGTGCTTCAGGTAATTAAAGTTGCGTGCATGGTTAATTTCTTGGATGAATTGGGGCTCTAGTTATTAAGGCAGAGGAGTTGTTTTATTTGATACATCTTTGGTCACATTGATGGATGGGGTTTCTGAAAGAGTAGAGAGCAGAATTCTAATGAGAAAACCTTTTTAGTACTTCATAAGGAGCTATTAAGTGCTACCTGATACAGCACAATGAAACGGATTTGTTATGGATGCTTATATCTCAATTTACAATTTACTTGATGTCCAAGATATCCTTTTTGTAATAGAGAAATGTATGACTAAAGTAGTACTTGCACTTCTGGAACAGCAAACCATCCAAGACCTAAGGTTAGTGCCTCGTGTAAAAGCCACTGACTGGTGACAACTAACATCATAGGAATGTGACCACATAACTGAAGTTGCTTGGAAACACCAAGGGATTTTTATGCTTTTGAAGGTGGTATCTTTCAAATAACATATTAAAAAAAAGGGATGAACTTTTCATTTTAATAATTGTTCCCTGTTTTTTACATTTATTTCAGTTAGAGTTAATCTGAAAAAGCCTCTTCCCTTAAGGCCTTCATTTTCTATTGACTGTATCTCATTTAATCAGATCCTCTCATCCTCATATAATACTCTAAGAAGGTAATCCTTGAGAGCTTTTGGCGACTCTGGAAGCAGCTTAAGTATTACATTTGTCTCTCTGGAGATACAGTACAATAACTGTTTCTTCCCAAGGCACTATGGCTTTAATCAGCCTGTGCACCACACTGCTTATTTCTGCCCCTGAGACACCCAAAGGGCTTTTAGGGTCACACAGCAACTGTACCAGGGTTAAAAATAACTAATTCGCTGATGCTGGTTATCAGCTGCTGTTTTTGAAACAGCTGGAATGAATGGCACAGCAGAGGAGTGCTGCAGACCCAGCACAAGTGGCACGGATAAGAGGAGAAACAAGCAGAAGCCACTTTGGCTGGACCTGCTGCTGAAAAAAAAAAATATTTGGCAGAAAAGGCCTTTTTAAAGTATGCTGTAATACTGATGGTGTCGGGCCAGCTTCTAGGGGACATCTATCAAAATCATTAAAGTATTATTTTAAGAATCAATGAACACAATGTTAAGAACAAGAGGCTGAAGAATGTTTATATAACATTCTATATTTTTATTTTACACAGAAACTCATTTGTTTATACTGTGTATATATCAGTAATGCTTTATTTCTTATTGCTGAATACTGTTGTGTAGCAAATGAGGCAGTGAAAAATTTCAAGCAAAAACTACACTCTCAATACATAAATATACATAATACTTTTCTTTATAATGTAAGCATTGTCAAATATAAATAAAAGTATTTTTATTCAGAAGCCATTATATAACCTTGTATTACTTTACTAAAAAAGAAAAGCAGAAAAGAACCACATTTCTGTAGTTCGACTGATCTGTGTACTGAAATAAACTGTTAAGAAAAACAGTAACATAAATATATATGTGCACCACTGTAAAAGAATAAAAAAATGATGGCTTTGATGGTTCTTACATATATACTCCTGTGCTTTGCTGCATTTGAGCCTTAAATTTCAAGATAAATCTTGAATTTATAAAATAACACTACTAAAACTTTTAAAATCAAGTATACCAGCATTTTGGAAGAAAAAAAATTCTGAAATAAGTTTTTGTGAAAAAATGTACACTAAAACATTTAAAACATCTCCCAGTGAATGTAATACTGCATTTATATGTGCTGCTATTAAAAAAAAAAAAAAAGTATCTCTCTCTGTGAAGAATGTAAGACTGAATTACATTAGATACCAACAAATATTTACTGCATTTGCACTAAACTATGAACAAAGGAAGTTAATTACCTTCAGCAATTACTAATAGTTTTGACGTGGGGTTTTTTTCCTGCTGGTGAAACTATTTGTCTGTTTCTAGAAGACAATAATCTGGAATGGTCTTGGAGTTCACTTCCATGCTAGCATATTGTATTTTAATTAAATTACATTTGATGTAGTAGGAAAAACATCCGGGCAGGTAGAATCAGCTCTGTGATGGAAGTGATGCCATTATTTTACACCTGGAAAACCTGAAGTCTCCAGAAGCTACCAAGTGGGAAGGAGAGGTCCCAGAAGATGGTTGTGGGCCAGAACTTATTCAGGGGCAAAATGGGCACTGATGTGAAGGTCCCTGAGTTGACAAAGCTGCTGGACATGCAGCCACTGTGTTTGCAGCTTTGTTTTGCGATGCAGCCTGCCATCCTTTGTGCTGCAGGACACCCACATTCAACCTCTTCCTCTCCTGGTGGGGACTGGAATCTGAACATGACCTTGGGCTCCTGCCAATTTCTATTTATGACAAAATCATCATTGATTTGCAAGAAAGTGGAGATCCATGATGTTTGTAGTAATAATACTTGTGTACAAAACCAGTATCATTGATGTACAGATCTTTAAATTCCAAATAATGATGACACAGTTCCTAAAGAAAACTTCCGCAGAACTTTTTTTTAAGTATCCTGAAGTATTTGTTTTCCCAGAAACAAATAAGATAGATGGTCCTTTGATAACATATATCCCAGTTAAAAATCAGTATCAACCTAACAGATGTAACAATTTTCAAGCAGTGACCATTTCAAGACTCTTTCTGACCTCTGCAGTGACAAGACCCCCTAAATCACATCTTTAAAGAAACAAAGTGGAAAACTTAATTCCATGACACTTCAGAGGATTCAAATGCTGAAAAAAATAACATGAATATCGTAGGTCTTCCTTTATTAAAACATGAAGTTTGTGTCTGGTATCCTAAGTGCATTTTGCACTTAATATAACTAAAATACAGAAACATGTCTATTGTGTTGTAGGAAAACCTGTCTCATTCAAACGGTAATTAGACAGTGGTGTCAAAGGTCTGACAGGAGAAGGATAATGAATCGCCAGTGTAGAGTTTACAGAAGGAATTTCAGCAGTATAAAGGACCTTAAAAAATATATGAGAAAGATGATGCCACACATCAAAGGTTAAGTCAAACATTTGCAGATGTGTTTCAAGAATGAGGAACACCAGCCCTTCTGTTGTTCACAATGCTTAAAGACATTTTCTGACCATAACAAAAAAATAAGAAACATGAGGAAACATGGGGAAAATTTCTGGTTTTAATTCCTCTTCAAAAATGCTTTGAGAGAGATCATCCCAGGGGAGCGGCAATGTTTAATGTGAATTCTCCATCTCTGCCGTATTAGTTGCTGTCATATTTACCTTGGGAAGCAAATTGAAAATTAAAATTAAATAATCTGCTGTGAGATCAAACTACAAACAACCAATTTATTCAGTGTCTGGCTGAATGCAACATGGCACTGTGCCACTCAGAAAAATGGAGATGACTTTACATAGTATAGTCATAGCAGCAAAATAACTTAACAGTGCTCAAAATGCTTTGTGCAAACATTTCATTTTATATTTACATCTGTACTTGTCTTACAGCCAAAATGCCTTCCTGTATGATTATTTGTACTAGTTGCTTCTGAATATTTTCCTCTGCTAACACATTTCCTTGACAGCGCCATGAAATACAGTGCAATGAATCAATCATACAGTAAAATCTGCTAATACTAACAGCCATTTATAAGAATTAAGCAATACCACTTGTTAACAGTAGCTAAAGCTGGTTTACAATCTTAGCTTATGGATATGGGACAAAAATTAGAAGCAACATTAAGTACCTTTTTCGTATTACAGAGTCCTTTGCTCAGAGTAGGACAGAATATGGTATTATGCTATAATGTCACTTTTTTATTTTTAAGCATACTTATCACTTTGTTAGGTGAACTGGTGCATGTTGAACAAGAAATTAAAAAAAAAAATTAGTTTGCTTTGCATCAGTCAGAAGATAGCACTGACTGGACCTAACTGTCTCCAGGATGAAAGTGATTGCAGCACTTGCAGGAGCTCAGTGTGGTCTGGGAGCCATTGCCTTAACAGAAACAGCTGTTAACTTCTGTCTTGCCTTAGATAACACTGAGGCTTGCAATTCCCACTCAGCTCTAATCCATGTGGGATTCAGAAATCGCTGCCTTTTGCCCCTTGCCAGCCAGTAGACCTCTGCACAGAGCAAGGCAGGATCTGTTACTCATGCACAGGCGAAACACAATCAGCTTCTAGCAAGACAGGTTAGTACCCATCACCCTATCAGTAGCAGCTCATTGTGGATTCAGCTGTTGTGCCTGTCGGCAGACAAACACAGGGAAAATAACTAAATCCTATCATTTTTTCTTATTAATCTGAAGTGCAATATCTGTATACTTTTTCTACTTCAAGTCCTGTGTGCAGCAACAGGATCAAAGCCCTGGTGATTTGCCCATTTCCAAGGATTTTAAGGGGGCTTCTAAAATACTCTGAGAAAATTGCTCTATTCTGCATCAAGATATAAGTTAATATTTTAAGAAGTCAAAGTAAGTCTTTATTAGTCTTATTAAATCCTTTACAAATAAGTAAGCTTTCTTTGGCTGCTTCGTTGTTAAATACATTCAGAGTGCGCACACCTTCAAAGCATTAATTTGTTTGGGTATTTCTGCTTTGGAGAGCACAAGATGTAAGTAACTGGAGGAGATAGGAAAATCTGTTTACACATTTCAAAGTGGTAGTGAGTCATACCTAACAGAAAACTGCCAGTTGTTGACCTAGGTAGTTGACATCTTGGAAAAGATGCGTCCTTGTGAAGAGGAGTGAGATATTTTCCTGCATCTCCCCAGTCAGAGACTAACCCATCAACTGATATTTGAGGATGCCTCATTTACCCCTTTCCAGTAATTTGGTCCTGTCGTTAACATAGTAAATACATTTGCTAACCTACCTGGGGATAACTGCATCATTACACAAGAATAATTTAAAAACCATATCACGTGTAACTTGCAGATTAGGTAAAATGCATAGTAGGAATAGGATTTCTAAATCTGCAGCAGCAACACAAGCGTAATTATAGTATTAATCAGACCAAATTGCATAAAGAATATAACTCCGTGAAAAGAAATTGCAAAGCCAAGGAGTTTGAGCTCTAGGAAATTCCAAATATAGGTGACCATGCAATCCTCAATCATTACCACCCTTGTGTAGATACGGCCTTTACTTACACTACAAGCAGTATCTTTTTTCCCAGCAAGATTCTAGGCTCTTTCATGGCACAGATTTTTGCTACTTGAGCAAAGGCTGAAGTAGCTGATGAAAAGGTTGTTTCAAACTGATGAAAAGGTTGTTTCCATGTAGATCAGGTTGAGACATAATATTGGACAGTGGACTTCACAATAAATTACTGGTACCCAAGAAATTGCTAGATTCAGCAATCTCAAATTCCACTGTAGCTCTCAAAAAGAATATGCTTTGTCAGGCCTTAACTTTTCTGCTTTTTCCCCCAAACTTCCACCCTTCTTTCTGACAAGTCATCCCTAGTTCTGATCTGTCTGTACCCCAGAGCCCTTTAGAGTAGTCTTACTATTTTTTCTCCAAAGCACTAATTGTCATTGTGTGCTGTGCAAGCTCTGTTCCAGTGTCCTTACTGCCAGAGGTAGCTCTGTTTGGGGCTATTTCTAAGTATACTCAAAACTTTTCTGTAAGTCACGGCATACTTTTGATAGTAAGGAAATACCACAGCACACTGCAGCACTTCCTGAACTATCTAGCAGAATTGCAGTGATTACCAAGCTAAATACAAGGTAGTAAAGCAGCTATGATAAAATAATACAAGTCATAGAAATCAATTACTGTCTTAACAGTCCAAACATTTTAGTAAATCCAAATTCAATGTTGTAAGTCATCCCAGTGACTGTCCTATATGACTGCTTAGGGCAAGCAAAAAATCTAGACCTTACTTACAGGAAAGCCTTTCTGCCCACATAATGTGGACTTTCCTCCCCTTTCCACCTTTGTTTCTTTACGAAGTGTTTTAAGAAACAGAGAATCACAATCAAGTGTTTCCTCTGTGCTCCATGTCAAATGGATTGTGATCTGTGTTGCTGCAACATTAAACAGCTACCAAGCCAGGAGATGAAGAAAATAATTACCTTTGCTTTCTGAGATGAAAATAAGTTACTTCCATCTTGTCCCTATTGTAATCAACAGAAAATAAGTTTCACAGAATACATAAGTAAACTTCAAAACTGCTAATATGTCTCGTTTTAAAGCCATTATGAGACAGACATTTCTTGCTGCTTTAAAATATTAGCATTTGTGTAATAACACCAAGCTGTATACCTTGATACAGAAACCAGTGTTCCTGAAGACAGGGAAGAACCCTAGTTTTAAAGTATCACTGAATTTCTGATACTGATTTTGTGACTGACTCTTTTCCCTCTAATGGTCTGATGCAAATCCCTGGATCCAAATATAGCCCTGGGCGAAGGCCAGGCTCCAGATGTGAAAGTTATATTGCAGCCACATCTCTGGTTTCAATTAAAGGCACAGGGGGAACCCTAATTACTGCACCCATGTTTTGGCGTGTAGCTAAAGGAAGGACTGATTCCCAAATGTTGCTTATAAAATATGTATTTGTCATTTTAAGTATCACATGTACTTTCATAGGATAAATATTTTTCCTATGCTAGGACCAAATAACAGGGAGGCATGCTGAGAAGATAGCGTGGGAAAAATACTCTCTTCCTGTGAGTCAAAGCCTATCTGTGAAAACACTCCAGAGCAAGCCCAGCAGGCAGCCTCATAGCACCTGATTCTCTGCTTCCCCCCTCACGCTCAGGTGGAAACGGCAGCCCTTGGTTGTGGCACATCCTTGCACCCTCAACCCTGGTCCAAAGCAGGGCTGGTACCACCAGCTAAGCAACTTATGGTGGAGACACTACCCCTGAAAACCCCAGCCTCCTTTCCACTGTGGGAGCTCTTGAGACTGACTGCTCATGGTCATTTTTCCCAAGGCAGAGTTAAAGATACCTCACAAACACTAGAAACAACCTGCTGTATGTAACAACAACACATTATTTGTTTGGGTTTTTTTTTTTTTGAGAAATCTTGATATTGAACTAGCATAACTGATGATACCTCAAGTGAGCCAGGTACCCAGATTAGGATACAACTGAAACAGAGGAGGTGCTGCAGTGAGGACAGCAAAACCAAAACCAATCCAAAGTGTCTGGAAACGATTCTCAAACTTTAAAGGAATATATTTTAAATATAGCATTTAATCTGCATTTGCAGTCTGTGAATGTACAATACTTTAAGGAAAATCATTAGAGGAAAGCTAAGAAATTAATTTATGTCTTCAAAACTCTTTCTTTTCAGGAATTAAAACTTGTCCTGAACACATGCAGGGTTCATGACAGCAGGAGTTAAATGTAAAGCTCGAAGTCTTGCCCATAGCCAATGGAATGCAAATTAGAATCCACAAGGGAATGGCTGTGATTCTAGAATATGAAGTAATTGTCAATTGTTGTGCTTACTGGTTCTTTCCAAACACCTAATTACAGCTGAAGCTCTCAAACTTACCAATGCATACAGATTCACTCATTTAAGCAGACCTCTAACTTCAATTGTCTGCAAAATCTGATTTTTCTTTAGTTCATGATCAAAAACATTTTTAGGAGATAAGAAAGGAAAAAATAATTGCAATTAAAACTCTGTAATAAGAGTGAAATCTACTAACTTTTATCTCATAATATTTTTCACTGAAATCTTTAGCTAATATTAATTACTTAGCCAGGATTGCTGCATCCTCTATAAAAAATGAAACAATAAACTCTTTAAAAATTCCAAATTTCTAATGCTTGAATTAACTTCTCATTGAGAACCGTGATCTGGATTAACTGTGAAGCATCTTCAGAGGTGATAAAATAATTCTCCTACTTCTTCAAAGATGCTTATCTTGCTGAGATTTGCACATGCATGTATTTATGTAACTGAAGTTGAATGTGGGTAACTGTTTATGCAGCTGTCACACAGGTTTGCATAAATACCATTGTTGTAGTTGTTTTCCCAAAGATACTGGAGCATTGTAGAACAATATAGAACATTGATTGTAGTGTCTTATGACAGTACATATGGTTAAATATTCCCTTTGTGTTCACAGCTTTAAATTATAATGAACAGCAAGTTTTATAAATAATGGAGTACTAAAAGTTTCTCTGAACTCTATAGATCTCAGAGAACAGTTTGAAAACTAGGTCTGTAAAAAGCAAAGTGTTTCATTAGTAGATTTCAGTTGCAGAGTTTTCTGACTGAATATTTGCCAGCTGCCACTTCTGTTTACAATGTCTACAAAGCCATTTTCACACTGAAAACTACCTTTCATATTTATTCATGGTTAAACATTTATGCCAACTCCCATTGAAGCCAATAGCAGGTTTCTGGATATAGCAAGAATAGGATTAAACGTAACAGTTCAGTTGTCACAGAAATGCTGATTTGCATGTTTTCTTATTTTTGAAACAAAATATGGCCTTGGCTTTTTTCATTTTGGGTTTTTGCAGGTAGGTATGCAGATGCATTTTACCATCACATTTAAAAACACAGGCTTCTTTTTCTCACTAAAATGGTGAAGCAAAGTAAAGGTGGGATGTTTCGTGAAATACCAAGCTTGTGCATGTGGTATTAAGAGAAATTAATGTTGTTGATTAATCACAGTAAATATGCACTTAATAATACTAGCCTGCTGGTGGTGTATACCACCTCTGTAACAAAACTAAAAATTAAATAAATCAAGAGGCAGATTTTGGCTTCCGGTAGAATGTTCAATCCCTGATGCTTGTTACTGTCTCCAGTGCAATTGCTGGAGCTATCACAGTTACTGATCTTTTAAATCCTTCTGTTGCATTTATTCTACTTCTCTTTTAAGCATGTGAAAAAATCAAATTGCACAGAGTGTTTCTCAGATGACTTTTGCACAGGCGAAGTCAGCACATGCAAATTACAGCAGCAGGGAGAAGGTGGCATGCAAAACTAACTCAGAGGCAACTGCCATATTCACCACATATTCTGTGTGTGGAACTTCCCCTTGGCCCTGGTGGCAGTTTGATTTAAAGACTGAGGTGAAAATGTGGCCCTGCAGAAAAATAAGCTGAAAATATTTATGGGTGGCTATTCAGCTTTGCCACTTTTATTTAAAAACTAAAGGAATGTGTGGGACAGACTATAGCAGAAATCTAGGTTATTCAGATCTAGAAATGTGCGATCCTGTACAAGGAAATTTCTCAAGTCATTATTAAAATGTAGCTTCTTGTTTTAATAATGTTTTCAGTGAAAGTCAGAGGATCATTGAGGCATTGATTATGAGACAAAGGAAAATACATGACACATATGCTACTTTTCCAAACCTTCAGTATTTCTAAAGAACAGAGAAAGTATCCATCTTTATAGCTAAAAAATATTATCAAATAGTAGAAGCTTCGGTCAGTGCTGCTCCACCAGTTATAACATATGCATTTAGAAAGATTTAGCATGTTCCACACCATGCATTATACCGATACAAGTGCATTAGCTGTATTGAATTGCAGCTTCTTGTAGCAATATCAAACTTGAATATTAAATCCCACAAAAACGCAAAGACTGTCATCCAGCTTTTTTGAAACTCTAGTGTCTGTTTCTGTTCTGGATATTTTAGTGCCAAGAGTGTCAGGCACAGACTGGCATAGAAACGTATGTTTGGCTCAAAATGCTTGTAAATTCCAGGGAAATTCACTAATTTCAGTAGCAGGTGTTTCAGACTAACAGAGATTAAACAGATTAAGAGATTTGGAGGAATGGAAAACAAAGAAAGGGTTAACAAAGAACACCGTGCAGAATCTCTGGTTGGATGTACTAATCACCAATTTGAGGTACCAATTCAGGGTTTAAATATGGAGGTAAATTAAATACATTTTAATCATAAGGATTCTCCTGCTACTTTTCCCACAAACTTTTGTGACTTTCTGGGCAAGGCCCTCGGGTGTTTCTCTTGTTGGGAAAATGCAGATAATTTTTCCATAAAACAAAGTAAATGATTTCACCAGAGGACCTGGATTTTCCAAAAGACTAGAATCAGATGAAAAACTCTTACCAAAAAATATGTTTGTCATCCAAACTAATATGCCTCTATGATACAGAATCTGAATTTTGTGCGTTGTATGAACCGTAGGGTAATCCTACTCGAGTTATCCTAAGTAGAGTACCTAGAACTGTCTACAGTTCATCTCACAGCCTGTATAACTGCACTGACTGCAACAATGTTAACATCACAGCATTCTTACCAAAGTCTGAAAAATCAAAGCTTTTCTCCATTTCTCAGATAGCATGGTTTTTCTCATTTATTGTAGCATTATTTTGCAATACTTGCTGTTCTTTATTATGTGAGAGAGAAAAAGGAGGAAAGGGAGATACAGACAGAATAAAGGAGCAAGGAGGAAAGTAGAGAAGGAAGCCTATAGAAGGACATGAGGATTAAAAAATCCAGAAAGAAGGAAAACATGGGCAACAGAACAAAACAATTTGCAAAGGCACAGACAGTTCTTTTACCGATATATTGCTCTTTCTCTACTACAAATCCACTGAAATATGATGGGTACTTATTCAAATAATTTTTCTGTAATCTGTCAGTATAGCCTATAGCAAATGTTGAAATGTTAATTTCAAGGAGCTTTTCAGCAATACTTTAGATTTTAGGGGAAATGTCTTTTGTGGTAGTTACAGTTTGTGTTTCAACCAACTCTGTTGATTACATATTACACTCTGTTGCACAATTAAGGAAGGATATGTGTTTATCGCCCTGATTTGTCTGCCAAGATCCAGTTTCTAGTTTCAGTGTTTTGCCTCACTAGCATCTAATGGGAGGCAGGGAGTGACAGACAGACCTTGTTTTGCTGCATTGTTTAATGGGGTCATCCTGTGTTAATAAAGAAATAAAAACGTTCTACACTTGGAAATTTCATATGTTATTTTCTAGTCTTTTGTTTTAAATGGCACTGATTTATAAGTTAAAGGTTAGATGCACATTGTTACTGATTTAAGATTTCATAGTTTTACATTTCATTTTTTAAAGATATTTCACCTCTCTTTTATAATATGTCTCTAAGGAACCTCTTTTCTCTCTCCATCAGGCCTTCTGAAATACTAGTTAGTGCTGCACATTCATCTGAGATTCCAGGATGGAAGCACTACTTACCTGGCTTCCTTGAAGACCCTGACCTGCATTCCAGTGAGGCAGCATGAAACTGCAGTAGTGTCAGCAATCGCCCATAACTGCAAGTCAGACCTTCCTCCCACTGTGCCATTGCAGAAGGTAAGAAACTGAAACTGTAACAGCACTCAGTTCTTAGTTGAAGGTGTGGCAATTTATACTTCAGTGCTGGGAGTCTTTGGGTTTTAGTCCTCAGGCAAAATAAGCAAGGCACACAGCTTGAGAATCTTTCTCTAGAGGCTAGGGCTCCAAATGAGAGTGTCAGCTAAAGAGAAGTAGCAGCAGATAGGCATGTGGAAATGACAACTGACCAATGGACGTTAAGTGCCAGTCATCCCTGAAGGCTGAAATCTGAACCCTGAAGTGGCAGGCAATGACGGTAGAGGATCTTGGCTGCATTGCCTTTACTGAGGTAATGGGGTCATCTCAGATTTACTTTGTCGAGAAACAAAACTAATATGAAATGTAATTGAGAAACATTTTTGTCTCAACACTTCAACTTATGCAATGAGAGATAAAACTACACCGATACTGCAACACTCACTCCTAGTGTAGGAACTGTCCCACACTATTTCCCACCAAAATGTTCACCACTGAACACCTGTTTTTTTCATATTAAGAAAACACGTTCATTTAAAAAATGGGGCCAGATAATAGGATGTCTCCAACTTGCTATGTTGCATGTTGGTGCTGTGAATAGTAACTCCAAGCCAGCACAGAAGACAGTTCAGCTGTTTCAGAGGTGAAAGGGTGGAAAGACTGGACAGAGAGCTGTGGGAGAAAACCCCAAAATGAACCAAACTCAAATTCTGTCCCTAGCAGGTCCATATGTACTCAGAGGAGTACTCAGAGGTTTTGAATGTCATTTAAATGACCTTTAAAGGTCCCTTCCAACACAAACTATTCTATGATTCTATGATTCTAAATATTATCCTAAAAAGAAATGCTCCTTGACTGGAAAGTTAAATTTATTGTTAACTGGGTTCTTGATAAAAGAAATCCCTTAACAAATAATAGGCTCCACCTCTCTGTTTGTGTTTGTGCGCAGAAAGAGCATGCTGCATAACAAGTTCCCCCTTTTTGTAGAGATGTATGAAATTCTACAATGAAAAGACTGAGAGACCAAATGTATAGCTGGGGTAGAGGGAGGGAATGAGAAGCGTGAGTTCCTAGAGGATATAACCAGAGACCTAAGTTTGAGGATAAAGAAAGATAGTATCTCTTTCATAAAGAATTTCCAGCCAAGAAGACGACAGTATTTTTTTAAGCCTCTTGGTGTTCTGGAGCATCCAGAAGCACCATGAATCTTGCCGAGTGTGCACTCTCAGCAGGTGAAAAAAAACAGGGAGGAAAGAAAGTTTGCTGCACTGTGTATAGTCTTCCTTCACATGGGGTCAGAAACCTTTGACATATCTGCTTGCAGTGTAGGTGATGCTGAAAATTCAAAACATTTGTTTTAAATATTTGTACCTAGCAAGTTCCAATGAGACAAAAGCGCTAACTTTACAAGTATCCTGTGACAATGGAGAAATGAAGTTCTCACAGTATCACAAGTACCTTTGCAGCATATTCATGCTGTAAAACCTTCCTCTGGGTTTTCAACTCTGTTTATAACAGGCATCTAAATCCCACACTGCCCATAAGATATTAAACTGACAACAGGTTTGCATTCCTAAGTAATACAGCTTCTTTGCTGAAAGACAGAGTACCAAACCTAAGTTTAGCATTAAAGATCAGAATGCATTTATTAATATTTTGCTAAAGATTATGAGCGTTTTCCATGGTTGTGGAGTAACAGTTGGGAAAGAAACCAGTGAGGAAATGTTATATGAATACGTGCATAAACCACCTTTTTGCATATTCATTCCAGCATTAGATAGATTAGTCATTTACGCTACAGCACATTACAGCAACTGCAATAAAATCTGAGGTGTTTTTTAAAATACATCAACACCATTAGATGCTTTTTTGCCACTACTACTCTTACTTCAGTTTCTTATCTTATTTTTTCCCTATTCCAATTTATTGCTAACAAAAATCTGCCCACGACATGGTCAGGGTTGGATGTTCTTTTTTAGCTTTTGCTACATGTAAATCATAATCCTGTATTCCATCAGTACTCCTTGTTCTTCACCGCTTCAAAGCCTATTTGAAAAGATAGTTTTGCCTTTTAATTCCCCTCTATCTATTGTTTAAACCTATTTTTGCTTAGAACTTAGTATTGCTTAAAACTGCAAATTATTTTCAAAGAGAAACTGGAAGGAAGATATCATGAAACCACATTTCATATACTATATTAATCAACAGTTAAAAACATTTTTTACTGATATTTGCTAGTACCAGTATCTAATCTTCTATGAGAATAATTATTATGACATGATGCCCATCACTATCATGCATGGTATAGCTGCACACTTCAAACTTTGACTAAGCCGTCACTCTGTTGGTTCTAAAATTTCCCATTGTTATGGTCAAAGTTTTTCTACCTAGAGTTGACTATTGTGCTGCATCTCCTACAAATTTAGAGCGTATGACATGCAGAGTAAGTGCAGAGCTGACCTAAGCTGATACTAAATTTCAGATCAGCTGTAGATTTTCAGTGTCGTGCTACAAATGTAGTCTCTGCCTCGTGAGCCTATCAAAATGTTTTGCGAGCCATGCCTAGCTCATGACTGAAAGAATGGTCCCCTCTATGCTATTTCATTGCCATCACACAACCAAATGTTTTCATCTAGGAAGGGAACTATTTCATTACCTTTTAGCATCCATGTAAGCCACCATTCAGTCAGTGAGACTGATAATTGGTCAACATGTGAAAATTCTTATGGTGCCTTTGCTTAAACTGAAATACTGGTATTTAACATTCTGTCTGGTGAGTTCATCCTTGGGCAGGTTGCTCAGCAGAGAAATTGTGCCAATGTTATCTCGCATTCTGCTTTTTCTCTATTGCTGACATCAGGGCCATACACAAATATACAGTAAAAGATGATGTTTAACCTGAAGGGTTTGCCCTCTAACTAAGACAGAAAAATGGGATATGAAAGGAGGTGTTATGATGCCTTTTTTAAAAATGAAGGCATGCTGGAGATCACAAAAGAAACAGTGCAGCTGAGCTAAGAAGTGAATCCAGATCTCTTGAAGAGAGTTGCACAAGTGTTTTTTGGCCAGGGGTTTAGTAGATCTGAGTGATTTACAAAAATCAGGTCAAAACATATAAAAATTTGCAGACAGATTTTAAAAATAAAAATGGGATTGAAACACTTGCATATTTCTACAAATGAAATTCAAATACATTTTGCAGGTAGGATTTGTAAAAGGCTGTAGGTGCTCTATATAAAAGCAGAACAAGGAAGGTGTCCTCATCCTATAGTTTCATGCCTAATACACACCAAGTTGAAATTCATTCTATCATTTCTGAAAGCTCTGTAATTGCTTATAGGAAAGGCATTTCCTCTTGACTCATTTTATTAATGTCATGCAACCTGTTTGGGAAATTTGAACTGCATCAAAATATGCATTGAATTCAATTGAAAATGAATTGTAATTATTCTTGTTATGATTTCCTGAAGTTTTTGAGAAAAAAAAAATCAGTTCCACATTGACTAAAAGTTTTTCTAAGTTTTTTAAGCCAGAAGACTGTTCTTCCTTTCATACCATTCTTTTCATGTGGAAATTCTAAAATCCTACCTCTAAATATGCTTTGTGAGTTCTATGGACTAATGGCTGTATTTTCACCAAAATTTGAAGTTTATCAATCCACCAAATATTTTTCTCAACATGAGGCAAGTGGTTTTGCATTCTCAGCTTGCTAGTGCAAATAGACAACTATGAAGACAATTTCAGCAAAAAGGAAAAAAAGGAAATGTAAAGTTAGATTTATGCATGCTTTCCCCAAAGACATGGAAATTTTGCCATTTTTAGCAGTGCTATTTAAAACAGGAACTGCAATGAGTATTTTAGGCTCCAGGGTGCCTGCAGTCAGGACTAGGGAGCCACACAGCTATTAATATAAGCAGACACCCCTCCCTATTAACCAGAAGACAGCAACTGGGTATATTGTTTTGTGTTTTCAAATCATAGAAAAAATTATGAGCAAATGCAAAATCCCAATTTTTCCAGGAAACAAACTGGAAATCTTGTTGAGGTGCTCCTCCATTGTAGTCAGCCTTTTACTAATGCTCTTCCGTGTGTGAAGAGTTTCTGTATTTGCTGAGGAGGAAAATCAGCTTTCCCCAAACAACTTTTGTCAGTCTCCATCTGTGTCAAGTGCCAAGTGAAATGCAAGGTTAAAATGAAAATAAACACATGTTTACCTTGGTCAGCATTAGAAGGCAGTTATCACACTCCTGTCTAATATACCACAGAGAAACCTGTTGCCGGGATCTCAAAGATAACTGTGCTGTTATTCATTAAAAGTGGAGAGTTTGGCAGCAACTACTGTATGTGGCATCACAGAAACCATAAGTTTTACCACACTCTCTGGAATTGATTTCTAGAATTACACGAGGAGGATTCCCACAAAATATATTTTCCCCAAGAGAGTGATATATTTTTGTTCTGAATACCTTAGAATGGGGCTGAGGGAAAGATTCACTTCAGAAATGTGTGTTTCTTTCAGTTTCCATTTGTGGAGGAGAAAATAATCAAAGGATTTTAGGCAATTGCCTTATAGCAAGAAATTTTTACTCCCACTGAAACAATCGGATGACTTGCATGGGATATTCCCTGCAACTCTCTAATACAAATAGCTGTCTAAGGGCTAGATTCCACAATGCTTGATAACATCTTTGGAACTGGTTCCAGCCTCCTCCATGATGCACACACCCTGCTTTCTAGATTACAACCTACACAATTAAAGCTCTTTTCCTGAACCACTGCAAGGCTGACTTATTTTCTATATGGACTTAGTTGAAACAATCAATGGGCATAGCTGTGCGTAAAGTGCAAGGCACAGCTAAACAGTCTCAAGCGAGGGTTTCAGACAGCTCCATGCCCCATAGCTCCATGCTGGGATGCAAGTCTTCAGGCATTTTTCCCGTTGCCCTAGGGCAGAGAAAACATGGCCTTGGCACTCAAGCAGGGACAGCATAGCATTGGGTTCACATTCAGGCAGATACATATGCATAGGAGGTACAGATGGGGGGTGTCGTGAAAGAAGTATCCCCTCAGAAATAATACATAAGGTCACAACTTGGTTATCATCTCATCTTAGTGTGCTGCCTGTAAGAAATTAGCCTACTAGTGCTGGCTTGCATGAAGAGGTGTCTTGTTTGAATACTTCTACTAGCAGGGCACCATTGTCTTGGATCAGCTACAGAATATGCAAGAAGAAAATCAATTCACAAGTTGGCTTTAAGTAACACAAAAACTAATTTAAGGAGTCAGAGCAGTAAAATCAAGACTAATGGCTAACCATTAATACTGCTGAATTCAAGGAGCAGGGAGGGCGCCTAAAAGTAGCTGTGAGGGTCTGAACTATGGAAGGGGGCATTTCAATCAAATGACAATGTTAACTAAAATACCACGCAGTTAAATGTGAAAGCAGTAATATTCTTTGCAAGAGCATTGATTCCACTTAACAGAACTATCATGTAATAGGAAATATGAATGAAAAATAAGTGGAAGTGAGTATCATAGAAGACTGATAGGATGAGATTCTCCCAAAGGTTGAAGGTCTGTGGAAGCCTTAAAGCTCAAATTTACTTGGGATCTGAAGCAATGAACAGGACTTGGTGAGGTCTCTCTATGGTGAAGTAGAATAAATGCCCTAGAGAACGTATTTGCTCTGACATAGGTCATGACGCAGCAGAACAACTGACAGCGGTGAAACCTGCACTCATATGAAAAGGAAGTAGATGTCAGCTTGCTCCGGACTCCACATCTACAAAAATAAATAAGCATCCTGTATGAGCTACAGGCCATAAATGAGGAGCCAAAATGACAAGGAAACACTAGCACTGACCTAAGAGTGGCATCACCTGAGTAGGACAACCAAAAAACTGGAAGAACAGTATGTTACCAAATGAGTAGCAATCACTAGCTGTGTTACCATTAAAAGGCTTCACTGGAGATATTAACAAGGTCTTTTCAATTGTTTCATAGCAGGTGGATCTATAAGCAAAAACCTTATTAAAAAACCTGCTGTCTATAGCAAATTTTGCTGCTTTTATTGCAAAAAAAATTAATTGATTATGCCCTAGCTAGAAGCCCTCGCCAGAAGCCCTAGGCCTTTTATGCACATGCATAAATCCTATTGGAATTTTAAAATTAAATAGAAATATTCTGTCCTGAAAGTGCTGCTTTCTTGAGCAAAGACTTATGCCCTGAACACTGACTTAAAAATATAATATCTGTTCAATGATAAACTTGAATCTCTACTCTTGGTATAACTAGTCACACAAGACTTGCCGAATATATATCATATATATTAAAGCCATATCTCAGATGCTTAAAACATGCTCAAAAGAATATTCAAAGACAAATGTGAGATTTTGCTTAATTTAAATTTCAAGTGCTAAAAATCTTAGTTGCAACGCTAGGCATCTAAATAAATGCAGTGAATTTTAATAAACACATAGACAATAAAGATCTTTAAAAAGGAAATAGTACAAAATGAGCAAGGAATTACAGCAAAGAAACTCTAATGGCAGCTCTCCATGGCTCAATTTTCATTTGCTAATAAAATGTGCAAGCTGAAACGTAATGCGTTCTAAATATAATTACACCAAAATTCCTTAAAACATGTCCTGTAGTTTCCAAGAACTATTTTAAAAGACTTGTTTTTACCTATACTGAACTTTTCTTAAATGAATAAGTTTGTATAAAACAAGGAAACTTGCTGCTTGTCTACAGAGTAGATACAAAATACAGTCAGTACCTTCTAATACATATTTCCTTGTTGATAATGTAGAATGTTGTGTCTGTTTCCTTAGATTACTGAGGGGCTTGGTTTTCTTTTTTTAACTAAGATATAATTTACAACATCTTTTGGTTTAGCCACTCATTTCAGTTAAAAGGAAAATAGCTGTATTTGCTACAAACTCTACCTTGACTTTTTGGATTGCTTATTTTGAGTCCCGGTGGGTTTTTTTAGAATTTGAGCAGATGACATCTTCATGACATCTGTGGTATTTTACCTTTTATTACATGACATAATCAGGTTTTGACCAATACTGATTTTTTGAGTATTATATTTTATTATAAACTCTTACTTATGTGTTGATTTCACTATGGGATCTGTTTTGAAACAGACTGTCATGGAATGGTTAAAGACAGATTTTTTTAAAGAAAGCATTAATCAGAATAAGAAATATACAAACCTTTAGTACTTACTTTTTTGGACACGGTATTAAAGACTAACCTTGACTTCTCATTTTTAACCGTTCATCGAAAACTTAGTTAAATAATTTAAGTGATTACTCAGCAAGGGAACCAGTAGGAGAGGCATTGGTGAGCCATTTTATTGATAATGTTAAGAAAGGGTAAAAAACCCACTGTAAAACTAAATTCCTTACTTTCTTCTCCAATGTTTGCTTCATGATCTTGCAGTGTCATGACTCATAATAGCTGCAAGCTACATAATTCCACAGAAAAAACATCTGACCAAGAGAGCTCAAGATGTGTTTTCCATTTTTCTCCTTCCTTACTTTTCCTGCCTGCTTTAGATCAGCACGATTTCCGCAATTGCTCTTCTCTTCCGAGTGTAAAGTCTTTTGTATCATCATTACAGTATTCCTCATGCTTCCTTACAGCCACCTAGTTCATTTAAGGTTCTCGCTACTGGCAAAGCAAAGAGAATAGTCATCAGAGCTGCAGAACGTATGGCCATATGTAGCGCCCCAGAGCAACATGATCCAAGCAAGAAACTTCTCTACAATAAAGAGAACTTCCCATGCTTGCATTTGTAACACATTTGCATGCATTCTCTGGTTGCTTAAATTGCTTAAATTCTCTGATTAATTATGTAAAATAGTCTGTTACTGGCTGTCACCACCTTTTGTTCCTAACCCTAAAAAAGCAGCAGACCCATTTATGTGATGTAAACTGTATGCTGCCTTGCACCTACTTTCTGTAGTTTGGAAACAAATTATTGCAATCATAACTACAAGAAAAGGGAGTGGCTCCACTGGGAGTTTTGTCTTAGGAAAAACTATAAGATTAGACCATTTCCAAATAAGTAAAGTACTTTGTTCTATTCATAGAAAGATCATTAAACTCTTACGCTTGCTACAAAAAATTGCTCTGTTACATTTTTCTGTAACAGTGTACGCCGAGACTTCACAATGGAAAATCTGAGTGAATAAAAATTTCTTTTTTCCTACTAGTACTTCAACGATCAAAAGACTTACTGTTTCTCTTTAGACCAACCCATACACAGCACAGTGTAACCTACAGTCCAGTGAAAGTGCATAGCCCAAATACAGCATTACAAACAGTTCATTTCACGGTAGTACTCATTGTTAGTAATGCTGCACCCTTGCTGAGGACTTTTGTCCTATTACTTCATCCTTTGAACTTAGAAAGCCATCTCACTATATACAGAGAATAAGCAACCAGCTCTTGAAAATAGGGCCATTTTAGGAGCAGCATTAGATGAAGCTTGGGAGAGTACATAAGATGTATAAAAGTACTCCTTTACATCGAAGAGAAAAACTTTTCAAATGCCTCATGTTTATACATAGGGGTGATTTTATAAAGACTGGGCCTAGGCTAGTAATGGTGGCTGAACTTTAGCCACAGAAACAACTCTATCCACTCAGGAAAGGAATTGTGAGCCTAAAGTCTTGAAAAATAGAAAGAATAGTGGTGCTAAGAAAATCGTCTGAAAAAGTAAACTGCCGCTCATAATGAATGCAACACAGTTTGGGGTTTCATTTATTGTTCCTGGAATAAAAGTAATTGGAATAACAAATGCAAAAATGAAGTTATTGTTAGAGCACCAAGTACGCGATTAAATGTCAGGTTTGTGCCCAACTCACGAGGTGCAATGATACGAATTGCTCTGAAGACCAGCTAAGAAACCGTACCTAAATACAATGCAGTAAATCTGGTCTGAAAGGGTTTAATGAGCTGGCCGAGCCCCAGCAGCTAGCGAATTCTTAGAAAGCCTCACCGCGCACAAAGGCCGCCCGAGCCCCCTCCCGGCTGAAGACCTCCGCGAGCTCCCAGATCGCTTCCAGCCCCGAATCGCCTCGCGTTTCGCTCAAGGCCATATTTGGCTCGGGGCACGCTGCGAACGGGGCGCGGGGTGCTGAGGGGAGGGGGCTTCCCGCGCCCCCCGCCGCCCTCCCCCCCGCCCCGGTCCCGGGGCTCAGCCCCACACCGCCCGGCCGGGCGAGAGACGCGGCCCCGAGCGACCCGCGACCCGCGGGCACGGCCGGGCGCCCCGTCCCAGCGCTGTCCAGGGTCCCCGCCGCTCCGCCCCACTCCGCCCCGCTCCGCGCTCCGCGCCGCTCCGCGCCGCGGGCGCCGCTCACTCACCATGGCGCGGAGGCTGCCCGCGGCCGCGCAGCCCCGCGGAGGGGCTCTGAGCAGGGCGCCGCTGCCGCTCCCCGGCGCCGCCGCAAAGGTGTATTTGGGGAGCGGGCGCGGCGCGGCGGCGGGGCCGCCCGAGCGGGCGGGCGGGCGGGGGCCCGGCGGGAGGGGCTTCCCCGCGAGCCCAATCAGGACCGGGGCGGGCGGCCCTGGGCCGCGGCGGCGGTGGCAGGGCAGGCCGCTGGGCTTCGGAGGCGCGGGACTTGCCCTGCTGCCGCACGCTCCTGCATCGGAGTGCGTGTTCCCGCCTCTGCCGTGCGGCACCGCACGGATTCAGATGTCGAGAAATGTCAGTTGCCGCAGAACCGGGAGCTTCTGCTGGCACCTTCTGCAGGGTAGGAAGCAGAGTGTCCTGGGGGGTTGCACGGCGTCGTGGTTACTGACGGCTTTTCCACGCAAGCATCCTTCCAAATACTTTTCCACCTGAAAACCGTGTGCTACCGTATTTGTCTTATTGGCACTTTTCCTACCACGGCTTTGGGTTACTTGTTGCTAGTGATAATCTGTGCAATCTATAATATACACATTTTTGCTGTAGCTTTGGAGTGTGACTATTATAACTAACAGCTAAGCAATGACAGAAGGGAAGCAATACCTTTCCAAATAAGCACGGAAAACAAGAATCATTCATACAACTTCTGAATATCGGAGAGACAAGTTAAATTCAATATAGAACAAAAATTCATAAATCACTTTTTATAGAGCTGCCCAGGTCTGAAATGATACTCTTTACTCTTGCACATCACCATCGAAACAGAACAGCAACTTCACGATTTTTAAACCTCCACAAATGCTGTAGCATATCCCTAGTATTTTCACTGTGAAAACATTGGGTGGTTTTTTGGAAGCCCAGGGTCAGAAAGACTTCTTTTGTTGGACTTGGACAATTAACAGTGACTGACATCACAGTAGGATCAGTTGCCTCATTGAGTGGCATGGATGCAAATGGAATATTTCACCAAGAAAAAGAGCTGTTGTAAGCTGAAGGACGAGTTTGGAGGAGCCCCGTGCCCACACGGCAAGGGAAGAAAGGGCATCCTTTCCTGTAGCTCACTGCTGCAGCTTCACAGGCTAACACAGGAGAGAGTTGAAATCAACCAAAACAAAAGCAGCACATCTCGAGTGGTTTTGAACAGAGCAGCTTTTCACAGGTGAAGGTATCAAAGCTCAAGGTGTGAATGTTTTTTTGCCTCTGTCAGAACTGTTGGAACTGGAAAATGGTTTAATAAATATATCTGCTCATGCCAAGCTTCCCTATCTGCAGTGTTAGAAGAAGAGAAAGCTGTCAGCTACAGTAAAGGACTGATGAATTCCTTCAACCACCACTTAGTCAGCTGAAAATAATCTGCCAAAGTCCATTTTGTTGCCATCTCTGAAGTTATTGACAGGCAATGTGAAGCTTAATTGAGTGCTAAATAATCTAATACTATTTACATCATAAAATTAATGTATTAATAGATAATGTATTGATGTAGTCTCTTGCCTCCAGAAACAAAGATTAGTCTAAAGGCAAGGTGCCATCTTGATAATGTTTGCCCTTACCTACAAACTACCCTAACTCTTGCTGTTCAGTCTCACTGAGAGGCAAGAAAAGTGAGACTGAACCAGCTTTTTGGGTAAAAAAAAGCAGAACCAGCTTCTAAGCAACTGATAGAAATTAATTTCATGATCCATTTTCTGTACCAAAAAGGAGTAAGAGCTTCTGTTCATCGAGAATGCCTATTCCAGTATGCGCTGTGCAAGTTTAGATATGATGATCACTGCAGTGTAAACCTGCTGTGCCCAGTGTGACAAATTAATGCTAGGCAAGAAAGGTGAATTTGGACATTTAGTAAGTCATTGCATCGTCAGGACCCAAAGGTCTCCCAGAGTTCTTGAAAAAACACTGTTCGTCCCTATCACATCCATCGCGCTGTGTGTGCTAGTAATGGCTTGCAAACTTGCGCCAAATAAAAAACAAAGAAAATGCTTATGAGTAAGACTTTGCAGTGAGTATTTGGAAGAAGAAAATAATATTTCAAATTATATGAATTGAAATATTAATATAAGGCAGTATTCATTTTACTCTAGCCATTGGAAAGTTAGTTCTCTAAGGAAAATTAGATTAGGCAAATTTCTTTCATAAGATCTTACAAATACCAAAAAGATACCGTGTTTCCATCAAGAAACACTCATATTGCACTTAAAAATGGCTACATTTTTTCCAGTTTCTTCTTGAAATTCAGAGTCTCTTTCTGACCAATAAAATATAAAGATTGTATCATATATAATGGTGCTAAGATATATGTATAATCAAATATAAGGGCATCGTACCTCAGAGCATAATTAGCATTTCTAAAATGCCATTTACTGGCATCTGCTGTATTTAAATCAAGTTCCCAAAATGAGGTGTCTTCAAAGAAGCACCTCTCAAATTTATCATCTCCCCTGTGACAACTGACATTTCTGAAAGCACAGAAGGCTTCAGCCTAGAGCTGTGGTGCTGAGCACTGGTGGCTCAACTCTGATGGCTTCAGGCACCAGCACTGTGGGACTGGAGATGCTGTCAGATCACAGAACTGCAGAAAGACTGAGGCTGGAAGACACCTCTGGACTTCAGCTAGTCCAACCCTGCGGCTCTGAGCATGTTGTTCAGGGCAGCATCCAGTCAGGTTTTAAGTATCTCCAAGGATGAGGACTCCACAGCCTCTGTAGGCAACGTATTGCACTGCTTGACAAACCTCATAGCAAAAAAGTTTTTTCCTGTCTTTAAATGGAATTTCCTTTATTTCAGTTTGTGCCCATAGCCTCCTGTCTTTTCATAGGACACCACTGAGAAGAGTCCAGCTCCCTGTTCTTTTCACTCCCATCAGATATTTATACACGTGGATCTCCCTGAGCCTCCTCTTCTCTAGGCTGAATAGTCACAGCTGTCTCAACCTCTCCTCACATGTCAGGTGCTGCTGTCCCTTACTCATCTTAGCAGCCCTTTGCTGGACTTGCTGCAGTAAGTCCACATTGCTCTTGTACTGGGGAGCCCAGACCTAGACCCAGCACTCCAGATGTGTTTCACCAGTGCTGAGTAGAAGGGAAGCATTACCTCCCGCCACCTGCTGGCTGTGCTCTTCCTAATGCAGGCCATATAATGTTTACTGCAGGCCAAATGGTAGTAATTGCATCTATGACTGACACTAGAAATAGCATCGTTGCAACTGTGCAGTGCTCCACTTCAGTTAGCAGCCCATTTGGCTGTAGTATTATGCTCATTTATGTTTTCAGCTTTTGAATCCAATCTGGTCAACCAGAGTCCTCATGGACTCCCAGGCTCAGTTTGTGGATTGTTGAACCCAGGAGTGATGTGGCTATGCTGCATGTCTTTTTTCAAGGTATGGGCAAACTTAATTCTTGCCTTAATTGCCATGATTGGCTTTGTACCTTTGATTTTTTTTTTGTCATGTTTCTTGATTGTAATTGTAATTTCTACTCCACTCCATAATGATACAATTTCTCAGACTAGATATTAGGAAAAATTTTTTTACTGAGAGTGGTCAAACATTGGAACAGGCTGCCTAGGGAGTTGGTGGAGTCATCATCACTGGAAGTGTTCAAAAATCACATAGGTGTGGCACTTCAGGACATGGTTTAGTGGGCATGGTGGTGTTGGGTTAATGGTTGGACTTGATGATGTTAAAGGTCTTTTCCAACCTTAGTGATTCTGTGATTCTGTGATTCTCAGTATTGCCATTCAATGACATTTATTGGAGACTCATATGGGGAACACATCAGCTTTTCATTCCAGTGCAGAGGAGGTACAGATGATGCAGAAAGGTGACGGTCACCTGATCCATGGCACTAGTAATCAAATTAGGTTTTACAAAGCAAGAAATGACAATCATTCATGAAGGTGGATGAGAATTTGAAAACCTAAAAACAATTCTATAATACACTGTATCTTTTAAAAAGTCTTTTAAGATCAATCTCAGTGCCAAAAGACGTGCTGCCAACTGAAGAGTTAATTTCATTTTGCACTATCTAAAATAACTCTGAACTGAGATTAACTGTGGATTTTGGATACCTCTGCCACCTGGTTAGTATTCTTTTATTGCTCCACTTGTTCTTGCTTTAGAGAGTTGAAAACACTGCTATCACTGATGTGCCTGAAGGTGTCTACTGGACTTCTTATTAAAGTTGTATCAAATTCAGAGGGGGTTTCAGTGATTTACCCACATCTAGCTCAATTTGTCCCCTTCTGGACAAAGCTAAATTATCTCTGTTAGAAATTCCTTAATCCTTAACACTCATAAATACCTTCCTCAGGAACATGTGTTTTGCTATTTAGAAATATACTGCATTTCAAAAATGAACCAGTATTAAAATGTTCTCCCTTTGTCCTTTTCCACTGACAGACTCCTTTTCAAATAATACATATCACATTCTTACTGTTACTCAGCTTCAGACAGTCAGATCTGAGTATTTATAAGAAGTAATGTCTACATTTTCCCCAAAGTAAGTTTTGTGCAGAGTTTCAAGTCTGCCTTGAAGAAGGGTTTTGTTTCAATGAATGAATGAAAGCAAAGGTTCCCCATTCTCTCACAGACTTCATACACATGCAGGCAAGCTGTCCTGGAACACAAGATGTCTGAGGTTCAAAAGGATTTTTGTTGCTGTTGCAAGTTTTCTTGGTGAACTGCTGTTTGCTGAAGGTCAGGCTAGATTTACTGTGTCCCCTCTGACAATGTGTCAGATTTCTATACAATCTTATATAGAAAGACAATTTTGTGAAGTTCATAGGGTGATTTGTCACCGAGAGTCACAGAAATATTACAAAGGTTCTAACAGCAGCTACAGATAAATAGGATTCTCAGCCATCATCTTCACTGGGAATTACAGGTAGTCAGACTTCCCATGGAAACATCTTCCTGCCAGCTGGATTTACTTTCTTGCCCAACATTCTTATATTCAGTTGGAAGATGGCTGTAATGTTTGTTTGTACTGATCAAGTATTAATATGTCTTTAGACAAGGAAGCAGTGATACTTGGCCCGAGAATAAATTTATTTCATTTCTGAAGTTATGCTTAGGAAGCTCTCAACTTTAAATACAAGTTCCAGCTTCGGTAATTGCTGGTAACTCTTCGCATCCTCCTCTAATTTAAATTGTTATGGCATCCTTCCTGTCCCGTGTGAGTTGTTATGGAATCTTTGTCATGTGTTCTACAAAACATTGGCTATGCCTATGCTCTGTGATCCTGAATAATTTTTCAGCTCCCTGCTCCAGGTGCATGCCTTGATGACACCCTGACTTTGTCTTGGACAAGCTCTGTGAATGCATTCTTTTCCGTTGTGCCTGATTTCCATTCAAAGGAGGCCTAGGCAGGCAGGCGGGTGGCAGGAGAGCAGCTGCCCAATGGTCCCAAAGGGAGCACAGAGCTCGGGGAATTCGGAGTGCGGGGAGCATAAAGCACATTTATGCTGCATCAAGTTTTAGCCTTTTCCACATTTTATCTTCAGCTTAGTGAATTGATTCCTGTAGGTACAGGAATTAATGTCTAGCAAAAGTTTTGGTATTTTCTGATATATAAGCAACTTGATATATAAAGATTAGATTATTCATCTGTTCAATGCATTTCTTACAGCTAGGAAAGACACAGCTATATTAGACAGTGGTGGAAAACTTGTGCTGAGACAATGCAGCTGTTCCAAACTGATTTCCCTGCTATTTAACAGCCTGATCCTGTAAGTCAGTTATGATACAGAAAAAATATTTATCCCCAAACTGCCCAGTTTTGAGACATGTTTGGTTTATGTACTGTAGTTCACAGCTGTAATGCCGCCCTTTCTCCGCAGCTTCTCTTGGATGCTATGAGAGTACGAATATATGCTAAGATCCAAATTTCTGGACATACAATATCTCAGTTTTCTATATTCTTGAGTGAATTCATGAAGCTTCTCTTTTGGATACTGTTTTGCAAACATCTGGATCCACTCTTGATTTAGTGGGAAACTATCATGAGTAGTTAAAGGACTTTATTCCAGAAATCCTTTTGCATCAAAAGAAAATGGAACACAGTACTGAATCATCACCACTGAGAAAGAAAGAGCATTGTTTGCAAATAAAATTAGATTGCCCTCAGTTTTGCAAATGTTGGTTTGTATAGATAAAGGTTTCTCTTTTGTTCTAATTACCTACCATGGCAAACGGCTACTGACTGTACTGCAAACAAGGTAGTGTTTCTTGTTTTCAGTGTTTGTTCCTGGATCATTTGAGTTTGAAACTTCTTAACTTGGTTCACATGGAGTTAAAATGAATGGGCTACTTACAGAGCAAAGGTATTACCATCAACAGAATCTATCTCTCAGCAGTTGTTACTGAATTCTGGAAGTTTTGAGTAGGCTCATCATACTGCGAAGAACTGATTGGAGCCGGCTTTCTAATTAATCAGAAAAAAACTGCAAACCCCCTCCCCGCCTCGTTAAACTGTGTTGCTTAATTTTAGTAAATGCAAATAAATACTGAGCTACAGGGACCTCATTAACCTCAATTCATCTAGTCAGAGAAATCATGGCTTGATAATGGAAACCTAGCTCAAAATTCATAAGGAGCAAAAAATAATAATTCAGTCTTTTTTCAGGTTGTTCTGTTTGAGAAAAATAGAAACATACCAAAGAAGAAACCTCTTTGTCACATCATTTCTCATTTGGACTACACCCATGCAGGCAGTCCTCTTTCCTTCTCTGGGAGCACTCAAGCAAATGGGAACTGCACTCTCAAGGAGTTTCCTGTAGTTTTCTTCCTCCTGCCTGTCAGATCTTTCCTTTTTTCCCTTTCACTTCCCTGCTCCCCACCCCCTCCAATTCTCCCATCTCTTTTTTTTCCCTCTTTTACTTCCCAGAAATAATGCAGGCTACTGTCAGGTAACTTTCCTCTTCTTACATTGCTTCTTCATTTTCATTTTCCTCTTCTGGTAAAGAATAACACATTTATTGCAGGGAGGTAGAAATGGAGTGGCTTACAGAAAACTAACATAGGAACTGCCTCCTGCCTCTCTCTGTGGCAGTAGCAGAGCACTTGCTATGAAAAAACACTAGGAAAAAGTTATTCCAATAGTCTTTCTGAAGCCAAATGCATTGTGTCAGCCGAGCACTGATGATGTAAGAACAAGGACATATTAATTAGTTCAAGACTGACTACAGATGGATGTGTATTATCACCTGAATTTGACACGTTAAGCACATTAAGCTTGATTTTCTACAATATAAAATGTTGATTTCTCTCTGCTCCTCCCAAATACAACTTTCCCTCATTCTAAAACTTCCTAAAGTAATTTTTTGTATGTCCTACATCTCTGCAGGAACCTTCTGGTTTATGTCAGACATGAACATTTGTCATTTTCCCTTCACCTCACACTTATATTCATTTCAAATAATTAGTTCTTTACAGCGCATGTTGTCCTATAATGAGCCTGACACTCCTTTTGTTCTGTAGACCTTTCCATGGAATAAGTCTATGAGTAGATCCTTTGTATAAAATCAGTAAAAAGTAACACTTACGCTTTCAGTTTTGAATAATTAACTATGATAATAAGACAACAAAAGAAGGAAATCTGAAATTGACTTCATATAATGCTAGAACAAGAATAAGGAAAAGAGAAAAGAAGCCAAGTTCTGACAAGCCAGAAGAGCTACCTGGCAAAAGAGAAAAATATAAGTAAGAAGAATAAAAAAATGTGAATACTATTAAGAGAGCAGCATCACTTGAGTGATTTTATTCTTTTGCCTTTGAATTTCAAATTCCATACACATTAGCTGTTCTATGAAAATTTCCACTGCTAAGTTATGCTAAGTGCCACTGCACTTGCTACAAGATAGTCAATAGTAAAAATATGTCCCTGCACTGCCTAGACTTGTACTGCCCAAACTGCTGCTCACAAAGATAATGAGGAGAAATTCAAAAGCTTGCTGGAAAGCTGACTGGTCTTCCCCCTAAGGAAATGAGCCCACTGTATAGCTATCATAGGCAGCATCACCATGGACTGAGTTATTTACAAAGTTATGGATTTTTCAGTTAGCAAGGCATTATATAAATATCATTGTAGATTAATTAGTGTTATTTGTAGGTGATATGTGAATGCGTGTCTCTTTATACATGCTTTCCTAACCCCAGAAGTATGTTTAGTTATCTTTCCTGATTAGGAAAAACACAAACACGTACCACGAAACAAACAATTAAATGTCAAGGCAAAAAAAAAAGTGTTGATGAAGTTAAAGATAGTTTTATGATCCTGGTCTGTCCTGGTTTTCTTAAGTTTGACTTTTTAGTTGAAAGACTTATTAATAGACCTTTCCAGCACATATCCAGAGAAGGAAAAATGTTTCAGGACCAGGGAGAAAAGATTCAAAAAGAATGTTTACCTGCCATCCTTTCTAAGAAAAATGCTTAATTTAGTAGGCTTTAGAATGACGAATCACTTCAGAGGTTCTGGAGGTGGTGGTTCATCTATTTGAATAGCTGCAGATAGGAACTGCAACTTGGTCTTGGCAGTGATTTATTTTTTAATTTTTCAGTTTTTAATATGTAATTTAACTTCAAATGTAATTAAACCATAAAAGTTTCATTTTATTCAAAGCTACAAATGCAGATGTCTTGAATAACATTTTCCTAAAAAAGAAAATAATTCTGCACTTTCTAAAAAAGTTATAATTCTGATAAAGAGTGGGCTGCTGAAAGCATATGAGGGGATATATGGACAAGCAGCATACAATGAACTGGATGCTAACATTTCCAAATGGGAAGCCACTGGCTTTACTAATCTACCATTTTTCCCTCCTCCCAATATCTCCTCAGCCACAAGCAAGTAATTCCTTGATGAGTGTAAATTTTTGTATCACAAAGCAATAACAATTTGCAAAGTACAAAGCACTGTAAATTCCAGCAAGTCAGCATACAGACCCTAAAGACTGCTAGAAATTATACTCAATATTAATAACCCTATCACAAAATTACAGGAGTCCAGGATCAGTGGAAGTGTCAGAACTGCTATATTGGAATTAGTTTTACGGTTGGTCTATGCTGACTTTGAGCACAAAATTTGCTTGTGTTGGTATACAGAACGGACACACCTTGCACTCAGATTGGAACTGTTTGGAGCTGGTGCTGTTGGAAAACAGATTTTTGTGGTGATGGGATTTGATTGTATACTAAAATAACTAAAATAAATATGTTCTAGAATAGGTTGAGAATTTTCATCCATGTCTTTTTTTTCCCCCAGATATTCTATGCTTAGTTTGTACCATTTGCTTGTGTTTTGAATTCTTCGTAACTACTGTGTGAGTTTTCCTAGTTATCATAAGATTGAGCTAGGTAACCTTACAAGCCAGCCTTCTTGAATGACACTTACTTGTGTGTGGTGGAAACACGTCTAGAATCAGATTATCATTTAAATAGTATATTCCCAATACTTTCCTACTCTCAGGAAAAAGCCAGACAAAATTTGCTCTTCCTGTTCATAAAGTGTACACTTCCAGTAGCCAGTTCATTTTGTTCCTTTACTCACCTACGCAGATAGTCAATCCAGTTTCTGAACAAGTCCACAGTGAATGTTTTATTTATAACTGTTTAGAAATGTTCATGGGTAAAAAATGTATCTGCTTGCTGCTTTCAAGAATGAACTGAAAAATAGAAAATTTACTGTAATCATTTTTTTTCTTAGTAGCCACAGTTTTAGAATTGTCAAAACTGAGATGTTATTGCATTGCTTCCTTTCTTTTAATCTTAATGTTACCACAGAGCTCATAACAATAAAGAAATCTCAAGATGAGACAATTCATATGCATAAGACATTCTAAGCAGGGGTCAAGTTTCCTCCATCTGCTTTAATTCTATTTCAGTTATGTGTATCACCTCAGTGTATAAACTGCTGATGTCCCGCACCTGGTTTTGTCATTTGTGATGCAAAACAATCTGTTTTTAATATCTCTCTAGGAGTGCTAGAATAACAGGTGATGGTGTCCTGTTGTAGAAATACATGTGTGGGAAACTTCTGAAATAGATGACTAGACTAGACTGTGGTGTGCAGTTTTGTATCTATGAGATATGTGAGAGTATGGGTCTGTAAGGCAACAGCTGAAATGACTAATTGACTTCAGCAGGAATCTCAAAGCAGCCAAATGAACTTCCTGCCCTGCGTCCAAGCATGACACCGACTTATTCATGCACAGAGTAATAGCAGGTGGTATTCACAGATGAGCATATTTGAAATAAAACATTCACAGGTGGGTGAACTTGAGATAAAGGCGCAAAAGATGTTTGATGACTGGAAAAAATAATGAAAAAATATATGTAGCTAGCTACATTCTAGTTTTAGATCTTGATGTCTATGGGGAGAAAAAGCCCCACAGCTATGTTCTTAATTATCCTGTGACTTGTGGACTTAGTTATTCTATGACTCCTGGAAGGAGTGAGCATTTGAGACATTCCAGTGCAAAAGTCAATACCCTTGGTAACGAACCAAACTGGATGGGAAGACAATGTGTTGTCTTCTAATCAAAATATAAAACATCTTTTTTTTTTTAAACAGCATTATTCTGGAAAAGGCTGACTGGGAAATAAAAAAAAAAAATCCAATTCTGTTAAACTGTTGGTTCCCATTGAAGTGTCATTTGTATTTTTAACATGCAAGTTACTTTATTATTCAGGGCATTTTGTCAACATTAGAAGTGATAGCTCAGTGTAGGTTCCCATATCCAGAATAAAGACACAGCAGAAGCATACTGGGGAATGCTTATTCATCACTATGGACTGTCTGTGGCTACAGAGAGTAGGGTATGTGTGTGGAAGGATTGCTATCAATAATAGCTTCCTAAGTGATGTACAGAAATGCAGCAAGATAAAACAGTGTGCTGAGTTTTGTATTGTACCTCTTGTTATACCTGTGGAATATCAGTCAGAGAAGAAAGGCACCAAGTAACAGGTTTATATTATGGAATTCCTTGCTATTTGCATGATTACTTATTATGATAAATTCAGAAAGAACTAAATAATGAATTTTAAGGTACAACAACAAAACCACTAAAAATTATAGTCCAAAGAATGCTTTAATTTTTTTTCCCTGGTCTTCCTGTTCATAATTTTGGAAAATATCAGGAGGGCCCCTGAACAAAGGGAAGGAAAAGAGGCTAGCTATACATTCAAGAAATATTTTTAAATAATCAACCTATATCATAGGGGAGACTTCACAAACAAGTGACAAATGAGGAAACCAACGAGTTCTCAAAAGTAAAAAGTAGAAAACTGCTCATGCATGTCTGTGCAGATTTACTCCATAGCTACCATTTTCTATGCTCTCCTGTGCTATTTTAAATATTAAATAAGATTGCCATCACTGATTTTGCAGTGATTCCTATAGGATGGGTGTCAGAAATTCATATTCAGTATAAATGGTTGGACTTAATGATCCCAAGGGTCTTTTCAAATCTAAATTATTCCATGATTCTATGATTCTACAAATGTTATATTTGTATCTATGCTCTATTTTTTGTGTAAAATATGTGTTTTAAATCAATTAGTCTGTTTTATCTATGCCCTGAATCAAACCCAGCAGAAACTTAAAAGGATACTATTTTGTTGTCTTAATATTTTGATAAGATCTAGGTAAGGGCAGAACTTGAACCAGTTCACTATGGTCAGTGGAAGGACTAAAATAAATGCAAATAAACCTATCAAAAATATGTAATTAAAATATATGAAATGTGACATGTATTATTATATGAATAGCATATTTTCGACAGATTTCCAAACAGAAAGGGGACAACATGAAATGATATTTTCAAGGGAATATAAGATCTTTTACTAGGAATGTATCAATTTCTACAGATATCTGGAAAACTACACAAAAATGTATTTCAGGCCAGAAGGCAGATGAAATCAGCATCCACAAACCTTGCAGGCTTACTCTGTCCACATGCAGCTTCCATGCCTCTTGTCCAAAAATCTCTCACCTGAGTCCTGGAATGATGAATTAGTTTATTAACTTCGGTTTTGGTTCAGTGAATTTATTTTCTTATGCTTCACTGGAACATATTATATGCTTGAGATTGGATTATTTTTCCTAGTTAAAAGAAAATAAATCCAGCAGAAAAGTACATTTAAAAATGTAACTTTCCTCTTTTTCAGAAAATATATTACTTTATGAGACAGACAATTTAATATACTAATTGAACTGAAACATTGATGGGGCCTATTTGAAAGCTTATTATGCAATTTCAAAAGGACTCTATTGAAAGAGAGATAAAGGCTTTAGTCATGAACAAATTTTTTTTTTTCTTTAGTGTCTAGGATGCCAGTTCTTTTTTGTACCTGTCATATTCACACCTGTGTTTAGGAGAACATTGTGCGAAATATTCAGCTTAACAGAGTGAGATGAGCTCTTTTATGACTATTAACAAAAGACACAGCAAGATGAATACAGCACATATCTGGGAGGAGCCCTCTGTAACTTTTTAAGTGATATCTCTTGAGTGTCAAGCTATTTTATGACTTTTGGCCCCAAATATCTAGCCACTGACATTGCTAGGTCTATTCACAAACATGGAGTTTAATGTAGTGTTTGAAGAGTTTGTCAGTGAAAGAAGTCAACGTGAGTCTCTTTTACCTAACAAGACAACTGTAAAGTCCAAATTTTGGCTCTTCATTTAAGCTCCTAGAGAATTAAAAGAGCTAATTTTTACAAGCATCAAATGTATTATTGCTTAGTAGCCCATGCATTAACAGAGGGGCTTTGAATTTCAAATAATTATTATATTAGCTTAACAAGAAAAAATATTTTAATTAGCGTGTTAAATTTTCTTAAATTACTCATAGTGCCTTCTGGTTTTCAAATAAAAAGTGAGATTCAGAGTTAGATTTCAGAATTGTAGGCTTAAAGAAAAGCAATCAAATAGCAAAACCCTGTGAAGGTTTAACAATAAATGTTGTTTAAAGGGCATGTGCCAAATTTAAGAAACTTTTTGTGTCTTACATATAAAAGAATACTAGGTTTTATGGAAATTACCAATTACCTAATGTGTGAGTCATGGCTTATGTTTCCATAAGTAACAGAAATTTTTGAGCCATGGAATCTTTATTATCAGTGGTATACCAGAAAAAAAAAATAGTATCAGTGTCAGAGCTTTGGTTGACTTCAGAAGGACACAGATTTACTAGAAGCAGAAAAAGTAGAAATTAAACAGAACTGGTAGAAAATGGGAAGTGTGAAAGGAAGGGAGGAGAAGAAATAGTTCTGAATAGTTTTAATTCAGCTCTTTGACCTCTATTGGCTCTATAAGATATCACCAGCAGAAAAATCATGTACAAGATTTCACAGAAAGAAGAAAGCACACATAGGTTAAATACAGATACAATGTGTAGAGGAGATTTATCATATTTTTTACTCCCTGGTGTAAACACACAGATAGACATCTTCTGAAATGGTTTTGAAAAATGTCTGTTTAATACAGTTTTATGGCTGCTGAACTTCTTGTTCATTAGTAACCTCCTGATAGAATAGCACATAGGCAAACTACTTTTTAAACATGATTAGGGAAATACACTCAATAGCATCATAAAAATACAGGAAACACAGTTGTGTATCATCTGGGGCAAATCCTATCATTTTACAATGCAGCAGATTGGTTTGATCGCCTGACTGTGACAGCCTCATTCTTTGCTGGTCTCTTCCCCTCCTGCCTCCCCTTGCCTTGGACTTCTGAAGGTTTCTACCCAACAGAGGAAAGGTCACCAGGGGTACTTTATTGGCCTTTCACATGGATGAGTTGTTTAAACTAGACCTTGCTTGATAAATTGCATGTACTGCACCTGCAACCTACATCTGTACAGACACCTTCCTTCTCGTCTGCAGCTGCTTCAGGTTCTTGTGAAAACAGCAGCAGTTGTTTCCATAGCACATCAGCTTTAGGAAAGTATTCTGTGTATTTCCAGATGTCTTGTAATGCAACTCATCCACTAGAAAAAAGGAGTGGACAACATCATTAAGTCAGCTGAATTTCTGCAAACTACCAGCAAGTCCTCTGTGGAGCCCCTGTGGTTCCTAGGCTATAGTTGGTGAAATTCTGGTCTGTGAAAAATCTTGTGGTCTGTCAATTTGGTTTGGCAATATTTGTTTGCATTCAATGGGAAGTCTCCCTTTGGTCTGAAAGAAGGTATTCCTTACTGTGGTGATTAGAGGAAGCCTTGCTGAAGATTGTGTGAAAAGCAAGCTGTAAGTGTAGAGGACACTGACTAATTCTGCCAAGCCATATCTTGCTTTGATCACTTCATTGTTTTATTTGGGTGAAAGACTATTGCTCTTCTCCATTGTTTTCTCTAAAGAAGTAGGATACAACATGACAGCACTGTTTGATGCTGCACCACCATACAGCATATTGTACCTCAAGTTCCAAGTGAAACAATTATTTCCATATGATTTATGTGTTCCAAAAGGTGATTCACTGTGTCCTACTCTCATATGCACAGACTGGGAGCAATGTTTAAATTTTTTTTTTGGATGAGCATGAATATGCACATTGTAATGTTCATAATGAATGAGCTTTTTCTTATGTAAAAGAATATTTCACAGGATTGAATGTAGCTTGCTTTATACAAGAGGTTGATGGGCACTCACTAAAGCTATTTAACTTTCCTGTCTCTGGATGATATCAGAACAATGAATTTATTCGTTATCTTGAAGGAAATACTTTTACTTCTGCAGTCCTTAATGTAAATAAATCCTTGTGTTTATCATATGAAGTGGTAATTACTTGAACCATATTTGAAATACTTATGCGCATATTGCTCAATATTTTGTTAAACCAATTGTATACATGAAGTGCTTTGATATTCTGATGTGATGTGTAGACGTGGGTATTTACAGCTATAGCACAGACTGAGTCACGTCACAACTAAACACTAACCTTGGCTGATCAGTCTTAGATCTTGGAAGACTATAAAGCTCCAGTTCAGAAGTATTCACCTGCTTTCCCATCACTCACTTCTCTTAACAGGGAGGACATGTGATCACTATTCATCAGTCAACATATACTGTATTGCCATAATTATCTCATAAGACCTCATCTGTGTTCACTGCATCCTACTCTGAGAGCCAGGTATCTTAAGACAGACAGGCACCTATTTAGTTTGTCTTGTGATATACTGCTTTGGTCTGGATTAAACATTTTTCTAACATTTTTCTCATGGATTTTTGTTAAGAAAAATATCCAACACAATAAAAACAGTTGTTCTATTTCTGCAGTTTCAGGTCTTTACTTTGCATCCATTTTTCTGTCCTCAGCTCAGGTAACTACATTTTGTACTTAAAGGGACAAAGACTGTTTAACACCATTCATTTGTGTTGTCTTCTCTCAGGCAGCTGTTCTGAGCATGGCAGGCCCATGAAATACAGTGTATACAACATATCACTTCTTACTGACAGCTAACTTCTTGGAAAAAATTAAATTGCTGGTAGGTAAAAAGGGCTACCGCTTATGTACTAGTTCCATGCTCACCTACCATTATCATTATATCCAAAACCTACTATCCTAAGTGCAAAACTCTTCACAGTACTGAAAGGTTAAGTTCAAGGCCGGTCATGACATTATACCGGTAAGGCAGATGTAAGGCAACATGTAAATTCAATATCTGCTCTCACTGTTTTATTTCTACTGAATGCCATTCTTCATTGACTTCAGTAGTGCTACTCCTGGCATAGATTGTTGGTACACATGAAAGATTCATTCATTATTTTTCTGTTTTAGAAATTTTAACTACTGAAATGAGAAATATAGACTGTCAGAGACCCATGATCTCTGTGCCGGTTCTTGTAGACAAAAGTAACTTGTAATGTCCTGTTAGGCATGCAGCCAGTTCTGCAGGGATGAGGTTCATAGGCTGTCTGCTTTCTCCTGAAAGGGAAGGAATGCCTCGGGAGCTGCAATTTGGGAACCTCTATACCTCATTATAGCATACCCTAATCAGTGAGCATCCAACTGAAAGCACTGTTGGATTTCACAGAATCACTAGGTTGGAAAGGACCTTCAAGATCATCAAGTCCAACCTTAATCCAGCGCCACCATGTCCCCTAAACCATGTCCTGAAGCGCCACATCCACACGTTTTTTGAACACTTCCAGAGATGGCGACTCCACCACCTCCCTGGGCAGCCTGTTCCAATGCCTGACCACCCTCTCGGTGAAGAAATTTTTCCTAATATCCAATCTAAACCTCCCCTGGTGCAACTTGAGGCCATTTCCTCTTCTCCTATCACTAGTTACTTGGGAGAAGAGGCCAACACCCTTGTCACCACAATCCCCTCTCACGTAGTTGTAGAGAGCGATAAGGTCTCCCCTCAGCCTCCTCTTCTCCAGACTAAACAACCCCAGTTCCCTCAGCCGCTCCTCATAAGACTTGTGCTCCAGACCCCTCACCAGCTTCGTTGACCTTCTCTGGACACGCTCCAGCACCTCAACGTCCTTCTTGTAGTGAGGGGCCCAAAATTCAACACAGGATTCAAGGTGCGGCCTCACCAGTGCCGAGTACAGGGGCACAATCACTTCCCTACTCCTGCTGGCCACACTATTTCTGATACAGGCCAGGACGCTGCTGGCCTTCTTGGCCACCTGGGCACACTGCCGGCTCATGTTCAGCCGGCTGTCAACCAGCACCCCCAGGTCCCTTTCCGCCGGGCAGCTCTCCAGCCACTCCTCCCCAAGCCTGTAGCGTTGCATGCGGTTGTTGTGGCCGAAGGACCGTGCACTTGGCCTTATTAAACCTCATACAGTTGACCTCTGCCCATCGATCCATATTTCTGTTGCTGTTGGGAATTAAATTTGTACAACAAAAAATTGTTGTACAATTGTAATTGTTGGGGTATTTTCTGTGTCTGCGAGTGTAAACACCCAGTTTTGATCACCACAACTCTTTTATTATATGCTTTTATTAAAAAGACCATTTGTTGATGCTTTCCCTCCCTTTGCTCTCAATACCTTCCTTTAACAATTAAATTTTTAAATTTTATTTCTAATTGCAATTCAGCAGAGCAGTATTTTCACAGTTGTTAAGGTAGTTCTAATAAAAAATACTGACTGTGTGCTAACAGAGAAAGTAACTGTCAGTCTTATGTAGCAAGCCTTGGTACGTGGCCTTTCTCTCTGAGATCCAACAAGTGGGACCCTAATTGCACAGCAAACCCTTGGCATTTAATTTTAGACAGTATGTATGTGCTTATCAATAGCTCTTTTTAGCTTTTTGCCTTAAATGTTGTATAAGAAAAAAGGTCTGCAAATGCTAGAGAAATTAGCTTTGTTACAAAGGAAAATTAAAAATGAATTATTTTGTCTATTTGATATGTTCCCTTTATGCAAACTTGTGCAAACAATTAAATTCATGCAATCAAAATTTCATTATATCCATTTTCTCTTTACCAATTTATTGTTACATTCATTAATGTGCTTTTTGATGATTGTAGGACTGTTGACGAGTATAGAAACATTAGCCTATAATTCCCATAAATCTTGTTAGGAGTTGAAGGCGAGGATTTCTGGGATTTACCCTTCTTCTTTCTGCTAGTCTTTATCTGTTCTTCCCTATCTCAGTGCTGGAACTCATAAAATCCCCATTTCCTGCTGTCCTACCACCAAACATGGCCTGACATTGAAGGAGCATCCCCATTGTGTTGCCTGATGCAGAACTGCAAGAGGCATATTTGTATTAAACAGTGTGATCATGACTATACACCTCTTCCACAAAAGAAGGGCACTTGTCTCAGGCATTCATAACTTATAGAAACCAAATTATCTCAATTGTAACTAAAATACATAGTGCATATTTTCTTGCCCATCAGCAAGATAGATTATACTCAATTTTAGGATTAAATTGTGTATAGAAAATCTATGGGGAAACACAGTCTTTATACCATCTCTGTAAATCCAGGATGTGGTATTATGCATATTTTCTGAAGCTAAGAGCCTTCATGAGAAATGCCCAACCTGCTAGCACTTTCCTCCTATGAGAGGCCAACTTCGTATTCAGAACCATGACAAAGGAACAGTTTCACCATGAGGACAATCAGTTAGGTTGTCCAGGGAGGTTGTGTACTCTCTACCCACATTTTAGATGCAGGCATAGAGCCTCAGACAGATGAAAAAAGATGCTTTTCCTACCCATTTCTTTATGTGGCCACACCAGGTATAATACCTGCCCTCACAAAAAACTTGGTCTTCCATGTTTCAGTTTTCAAGAAGCCTCTAGATCTTCCATATAAACGTCTTCCCATATAAACAAGGACTAAGTAATCACATCAAGGCTTGCATTAAAAAAAAATAGTAAAAAAGGCACAGAAGTATAGAAGTAGAAAACTGCATCCTGTGATGGAGCTGCCGGAGAAGAACCCTCAGGATCTAATGCTTGACTTCTTGATCTGTTTTGTAAAAGGAAGGGGCCTCCTGCCAGGACCAGGTGCTAATATAACTCCATCAGTGTGAATGACTGTTGGCCCCACTCGATGACACTGTTGGAGGTTGCTGGTTTCGGTTCTGTACAAAGTTGCAGTCAGCTGGAGCTTATTCATTTGCCATGTTTGAATAGGTTCAAGGTTGTAACCCTAGCCCTGCTCATGTTCATGAGACCAGGATCAAACCATTGTATACTAGCTAGACTTAGACAACACAGATAAAAGATGGAAAAAAAGGAAACAGGAAACTCGAGAAGTTGAGACAACTTTAGATATTGGGCATTCAGGAATATTTGTTTCCCCTTTATTTGCTAGCTCAGTCAAATCTGATTAGTTTAATGATTATCTAGCGTAATCTCACCAATTTTAATGAGCTGATTTGGCATTTGTACAGGTGCCGTATGTGTTTCCAAGACCTATCAATTCTAATTGCCCTTGCATAGTGGACCCAACATAAACTGTTCCCAGCATCAAATCAGACTTGGCAGCTGCAACACACACACACCAGATTTCTATCCCTTCTGGGGAGCGAGGGGAGCTATGAAATCCTGATCAGTGCTCTGAGAGTTATCCCAGCCCTGCCAACAAGGAAAGCCAAAAGTTTGCTTCAGTCAAAATCTTATTCTTGTCAGCTAGCTCTCTTCACATAACTTATCTTCATATATTGTGCTAGCTAAAATAAGTAACAATAAGTTACATAAGCTTCCACTTTACTTAAACTGTGAAACCTGAAGATAAAGGATTTGATCATCAGTTTACAAGAACCCTGTCTATAAGGTGACAAATTCCCCTTGTTTCCAAAATAGGCTTTTAAGGCTGCCCAAAACTGGCAGATGAACCCAGTGTACAGCAAACAGGAGACTGTCAGTCTGAACTGTTGGGCCCTAAGGACTATCCTGGCTTGACAGGCTGTATTACCCTCTGCTTCCTCAGTACACTTGTGCTTCTCTCCCTTTCCCCAGCAGAGGAAATAAATTAGGGGGAGGAATGAATGTTTTGGGTGAGAACAAAATGTAAAATGAGAAAAGAGTATCACATAAAAATTCCACAGACTAAGTTGCTACCAGTGTTTTATTCTCCTCCCCTTTTGAGCATTGGAAAGTATTAGCTAGAAAACATTTATAAAAAGTGCCTCAATTATTTCTAAGGAAGCAGGAAAAGGACAAAAGATACGAAATACTATATTAGTGTCTGTGTCTGTTATGCGTTCTGTAAGGCTTCAAGGAGGTTGAGATAAAAATGGAGGCTTTTATTTCCTTTCCTCAGAACAATGGAAACATCTTTTACCATTCTGGTAAACCTGGATGAGAGAAAAGCAGAAAATAAAGGAAAAAATTCCACTTCCTTGAGAACTCTGGTCAATTTGGGGAGTCTAGGTTTTATTATGTAAGAGAGGGAAAATACATATATTACATAACAGAAATATTTTAGTTCACACTGTTACTTTTTTTTTCTTTTCTATGAATAACATACATGTTTCAAGGCAAAAAAAAGTGAAAGGCAATAGTTTAGGTTTCCTTATAAGCTCCAGTGATATACTGAAATAAACCTTACAGTTTATTACTCTTACATTGTCTTCAAACAAATCTTTATTAATTCTCTGTTTAAAATAGAACACATTGTGTGTCCTCATAATGGGATATATCCTGCTATCAATATTTTAACAGATCCCCCATGGACTGTAATGTGGAATCTGCTAAAAAATTGATGGCACCATTATGTTCAGCTGCAAGTATATTTATAATGAAATTATTTTTCTTTGTATTCATTCAAATTTTTGTTCATGAGAAACAAAAGTGCCCTGGTTAAACTAATTAATTGTGAACACACTGTGTTTTGTTTATTTTGGTAATATTTGTTTCAGTCTGAAAACCTGTCAAGAATGTTCATGCTTTCCTGCTATGGATTAACACATAAAAGTTCAGCAGTTTCGTACAGATTCAGAAGATGTTGCAAAAGCCATTTGCCATAATTATAGTAAGCAATTTTTGTAACAAAGTATAATATATGTACAAGTAGAGCCTCATTAAATAAAGTTGCATAATAGAGGAGAAGGAAGGATGGAAATTGCAGAAAAGTAAACCTATGATAAAAACTGAAATAGAAGAATTTATTAAAAAATCCTATTTTTGGTCTTCTGACTTTCATCGAGGTTCACAGAGTTAGGGAAAACAGTCCATGAAATTTTGGCAAACAGCTGTGAAATCTCCACTCAAGAGCTATCTGCTTAGAAAAAAATCTCTGTGCCATTTAAAATTAAGCACAGAGATTTATTGTGAAAAATACACTGGGCAATATGTTTAGTGGGCAAGACTTTCCCGTGTAAGAGAAATATTAGGGTAAATTTCTGGGTTGTATTACCATGGAATAAGTTTTTTAGCTACTGCTTTCCTTTATTGACCACCTTAAATTCTTATTTCTGATTATTTCCTACCACTGACAGATGGAATTAATGTATTGCTACCTGGATTTGAGCCTGTTCTGTCTTTCTCTTTTGTTCTTTTGGTAGCTTTTTGAGTTTTAATTTCCCTCCCTCTCTTTAGTGCTCTGCAATTTTTTTTTATCATGTTTGAGCACTCAAAATATTTTAATGTACTAGTTTTCAGAAACCATCTGGAAGATAAGGTATGACTGGGTAACTATCAATACATAAGATGATCAAAAGCGTTATGAATATAATATTTGGAATTTTTTTTTTTGCATTATGTATGCTACATATAATTAAGGTTTCTAGCCTTTCACACTTCATGAATACATATGTAAGTCTTGTTTCCAAATGTGTTTTTTTCTCAAGTGTTCAGAAACAGTATATCATTAAAGTTGGTGTATATACCTATGTACAGGCTTTATATATACTTTTTTTAAGCACTTAAACAGCTAGATTATTATGTGTGTGTCTCAGTTTTTTTCAGCCCATAATAGAAAGCAGGATAAGCCAACTGAGCAAAATGGAAGAACAGAAAGAACATGTTGCTTCACCCTTCTGCAGTCTTTTACAGAATATGGGAAGCATTGAGTTAGGCTCTCTGAAATGCTGCGTACCTGTCGCACAAACATTAGAGAAGGTGGAGGGTTCTGGGAATCTTGATTTTAAACAGAAAGTCTCTTATTTCTGGCAAAGTTTCTGACAGGAATGGAAAATGGCAGGTTATGAATAACAATTACTGTAATAAGAATAGAGAACAGCTCCATCATAGCTTCCTGTCTTCACCAGGTTAAAGCTGGGCTTTTGTATCCCTTCTTGGATGCAGCAGGAGGACACATATAGTATTCCTTTTTATGCTGCAGTGCACTCAAATCTTTATTCAGTAAATATCACTGGAGGGGTCCGTTGCAGTGACAATCTACAGTTCCAGTGTTGATCATCCATAGTGTGACTCAGTCTATGTACACATACCCCTTTGGCAGGTGTTTTGCAGAGGTGCTTACTCCCAAAATCAGACCTTACCTTTTTATGGCAATTAATGCATTAATTTATGAGAGAACAGGAGCCAAGCAAAATTTTCTCATCTTTACTTCTCAGCAGTAAATCAAAATAAACATGCAAGTTCAGGAACTGTTTCTTTTGCTTTGTACAGTGCTGTAGGATCAATATAGTCAAAGTCAGTTGCTTCATTCTTCAGTCTTATAAACCAGAGAAGACACCCAGGAGTTTAAACAGTTTTCCTATTTATGTATGTCAGTAAATTTATCAATGTGTCTATATGAATTTATGTATAGAAAATCATCTAATCTGTTTATCACAGGTTATAAATGAACCCTGTTTCAGAATCCAGTATCCCATAGTAGAGGAAAGTTCCTGCTCTTTACAACTGCACACACAAGATGTCAGTTGCCCAAAATGGGCAGAATGAAGCATAATCCTTCTTTGTTCCACACCCTGGTGCATAAGGAGTGCTGCAGTGTGGGTGATGTACTCTTGCCGTGTATTTTTGGGCCACCAGTATGAGACATGCATCTCAGAAGGTTACAAAAATATTTGCAGCAAGGTCTTTTTCTGGAGTCTCTATCTTTACATCATTCTTTCAGTCTGCTAATTGGTGTAAACCTGCAATATGAGAAAATATCTCAAAAAATCTAAAAAAAAGATAAACAAACCTAAATTTATACAACACAGTGCAAGTAGGCATGCCCAATCTGGATTGCTTATAGTTGCTTGCAGCAGATCTGCTTAAAAGTGCTGTATGCTGATATGTCTTACGGATAAAAGGCAGAACAGTAATAATCAGAATATGCAGGATTTGTTATCATTATCAGGGGCTTGAACTTAGCATTGTCCCATTTGTATTTACACTTAAAGATGAACTTGCTGTTTATGCTGTGACATAATAATAAGAAAATAGATAAAAAAGCTTAGTTACAGAATCAAGGCAGATGCACCTGTGTCTGTTATTGTTGAGATGCAGATTTTGTACGTGTGCATGTAAAATAGATGGAGGATGATCTTTAATACCATTTAGGACATTATACATTTCACATAAGCTATTAGGTTTCCTAACTTTAATAAAGGCACTGTCTCTGTAATAAAGCTGATCCTACTAGCTGCACAATGATAAGGCTTACCTCATTATCATTTAAATGAACCATAATGGTAGTTAAAGTTGCATCCCAACACCTACCTTAGCTGATTACAATACAAAATCAACAAATAAACATGTCTTCAAAGGAATAAAATTAAACCTCCATCACCTACCAAACCCCTAAAAAAAGTATTATGAAGTAGCTAAGTGAGATATGTTGAGAGACAGACAATATAGTATTCATTTTGTATTATGTGGTAGAGCACAGAAGCTTTAAAGCTCATAACTGACAGTTCAGCTAGCGTTGAATTGCCCTTGGCTGGCGTAAAGCCAAGGGAACATGTTCTGCATCTTACTTGGTTCTCTATCCCAAATAAGTAGAGGTAGCCGTATCCAACACTCTTCTGATGCCATCATGTAGAGGGCATGCAGAGTTAGAAGAGGGCACAAATAAAGCCTCCAGGTTTCAGGTATTTACCACCCTACCCGTGGTAGAGGTCCTGAGATTGATTTTTGTCGGTTTGAAACAAAATAACATGTGCCAGATATGGGTAAAGTAGAAAAAATTCTAATAACATGTCTTGTAATGGTTATAAGAGTGCTAACACTAGTGCTGTCTAGCACATAATGTTAACTTATCAATAGCAGTATGTACTTATCCTTTCAATGCACTGCTCTAGGAAATACTGCAGATTTTAACAGGACAGGACTTTTTTAATAAGAATCTGATGCAGATTTTATATATCAATCATGTCTTAAAAATGGATCCACCTAATCAAAGGCTTACATTCACCTTGTCATCTCTTACTCTAAGCTTAGCATTCCAGCAACACAGAAAAACCCCTTTGTTCTGAATTCAGTGGGATGTGAAATGCCAGTATAGCAAGCAAACACCATTTCTCCATGTAGAAACAGACCATCAAAGATGTCAGGTTTAATTATAAAGTGGGCTGTCAGAAGTACTATCTGCAGTGAAAAAACAGAAAGCACACAGGTTTCAAAATGGAAGTAAAATGTATTTTCTAGTGCATTAAAGACTAGCTATGAGTTCGTTTCTGTGTCATGAGCCAAAACTATGCCATCTGGTAGGAGAAGAAAGCTCTTCAGATTCTAGTCACAGCAAATACAGTTGGCTCAGCTGAAGGCTATGTCTCTACTGCACATTGCAGTACAACATAGAATTGCCAGAGTTATGTATAAATGGAGGGGCTTGAATACTGGGAGTAATAAAACCAAATTAGGAAGATTTCTGCTTGGATTAATATATACTGCTTTTCATCATAGGATTTGTGCATTAAAATGCCAGTTGGATTAGCTTCAATGGAAATGTTGTGATATTGCTTCTAGTATCCAGTCTAGTGCCAGCATGACTCTATGTAAAACAGCTGGGATATCCTCAATCAGATTTTGTAGGTGCCATGAATATAGAGCATTATCTTGAATGTCCTACTCCAGTTATATGAGTCAACACTACTAAGCTCAAGAAGCCTGTTGCTTGTCACAGGCCCAGACTGAAAATGTTGAAGAGGAATTGCAAAGGCATTATCTCACGGGAACCATTAACCTTTGCTGCTCGCAAAAAAGTGTGAAAAGCATGCTCATGAAGTTAACAAATGGTGCTAAGCTGGGGGAGCAATTTTGATGCTGGAGTGTACCTGTCTACTTTTGTGCTTCCGAAGACATTGACTAGTTCAATTGAGTCCAGTGGGAAACCACCAGAATGTTTGTCAGGCTGGAGAACATAATTTATGAGAAGCTGAAAGACCTAAACTTGTTCAGTCTGGAGAAGAGGACACTGAGGAGGGTCTCACTGGTGTGTTTACTATTTCATGGAAAGCTATAGAGAAGATATACACAATCTTCACAGTGTGCACAGCAAAAGGAGGTGAGATAACAGACACAAACTGCATCAAAGGAAATTCCGACTAATGAAAGGAAAAAAATCTTCACAGTGAGGGTGGTCAAACACTGCAGCAGGTGGTCCAGAGATGTTGCAGAGTCTCCATCTTTGGAGATATTGAAGATTCAAGTGAATGGGGTCTTGAGCAATGATCTAACTGAACTTAGCCCTAGTATGAGCAGGGGGCTGGACCAGGTAACCACGAGGAGTCCCTTCAAACTGAAGTTGTTCTGTGTTTCTGTGATTTTTAATGGACTATGGAGTTTACTCTGGCCCTGAGGCATACATACTCATGTTCATGCATCTAAACTTTCTTACCCTCAGAAGGTGATCATATGCAGACCGATCACTGGGAACAGTCCCTGGCCCGTGCTCTCAACTGAACTGTTTGGGAAAAGGTTAGCTGGAGGAGGTTCAAATCACACCAGGGAGTTTGGTAATATTTAAAACTATGGAAGTTGATAGGCCATTGGTCAACTCCATTGTCTGATTGCCCTCTTTAGTTATTAGCTTGTGAATAATCATACTAATGAGGGTAAATAATGTAGTTTATAATCAGATGTGATCATCTAAGCGAGTTTTATCCCATCTATATATGGTTTATGTATAAAACATTTAAACAGTTTCTATAGTGTCTCAGTTCCATTGACAGGCTTTCTGCTATCAGAATGTAAAGATGAATTAGTAACGTGCCCTGTAAATATAATTAATTCCTATCTAGCTGAAAATAGCTTTGTAGGTCATAGATATTTAGAATTCTTCTCATTTGGGAAAAAAAGAAGAGTATTTTAATACAAATATGTGATTTTGTGGTTTTCCTAAGGCTGGGTTGATTTGAAAAAGTATTGTCTAAACAGAAAGTGTGGTGATTCATTTTGGTTGAAATACAAAGGCCTTTGATACAAAGTATTTATCCACCAACTGGTCTGAAAGGCTTCTTTCTGGTTTTAAGCTGTCATAGAGCCAAATTCTGCTTTCAGACAGAAACATGTGGCTACCCTGCAGTCAGCAGATATGAAGTCATTAGAAGCTGTATGTAAACTTATAATGGTACAGTTTGGCTCAAACTTTTTAGTACTTCTGCTTAGTCTTTTTCAACAAATTATTAAATAATCTCAATGAAAAGCTTTATTCTAAATGCTTTTGGATATATTCTGTGCAGCAGACTGATACTGAGCATGTAACAGTAATGCGTGGCTGACCTTGCAGTATGATCAGTAATCATTTAAGATGAAAGGCCCTTTGGGCTCAGCCTTGCAAAGTGCATAGCATTATGGTTTCAATTCTGCCAACTTGGTCAACATACACTTGATATTAAACATCTGAGTCAGCTCACAGAAATAATTAGGTTGGTCTTGTGTTCAAAGATAAACACACACTGAAATGCTTCTCTGGGTACAGCACATACCTTCCCACAGGACTGGCTTTCTTATATGCTTATGCACAAGCATCAACCTGGCTGCTACTCTAGAAAACCACAGTGTTACTCTTATCAGAATGGCTGACAGCAGCTTGGGAAATACGGATTACAGTACCTGTCAAGAATTTATATTACTTTTTGCTAAGTAAATTAAAAAGGCCATAACCACAATTGATACGGATGTACAGCCATAATCAATTTTCTGCATTGTAGATTCATACAGCAATGATCAAGTCAGAGGACATTTCCTGTAGGTTAATAGCTAGCTGATAGTCCAAGCCCATTTACAGTTATAATGAGAAAGATAAAGTAAGTTTGGTTTTAGCAGTTCTGCAGCTACAATGCTAGAAGTACGTGATATGCAGAGGAATGCCAGAAAATAGAAACTGTGTGGTTGAATTCTCTCTCACAGTTGAAGAGTGAAGACTGCTGTTCAGTGAAGATGCACTCAGCTCCTTCTTTCCTGGGAGAGAGAGATATATATAAAAAAGCCACGATTTTTGGAGCTTTTCCAGAACTGCAAGTTGTCTTTCCCCTGTTTTGCCTTTTATTTAGGAGATGCATGACTTTGCATCAGACCCAAAGAGACTACTTAGGCTAAAGTAACATGAGGTCTTTCACTCTGTCTTATTATTTGCTGCTCTTATTGCAAGCTTTAAACATGAACCACATCATTACTTTTCATCAGAGTAGTTTATTTTATAAGCCAACCACAGCTTCACATACAATGACATTCAAATAACCATGCAAAGCCTGCTTTTTCTTTTGGTGTATCCAACTGGCAGTGAGAAGATTTAGAACATTTTACTGATTTGTTTTGGAGCCCATGTAGTCATGATAAATAGATTTTGTGAGCTGCTGCTCTACAGAGTGCCTCTCTGTCCTCTTCTGCAGGGACTGGCTGGATGTCCTACAGTAAAAGTTAGGTTTTTGTGCTTACTCCTCCTTTAACGCATGGTTAGCAGATTGGCCAAGGCACGCTTCCTGAAGGTACATTATAAATGCATTTTCAGATTTGAAGAGCATAATGATGAACTAGCATATTCAGTACTAAAGGGGTTGCTGACTGAAAATTAGAAAGTCACAGACCTTTACTGCTAACTCCGTCATCCATTAAGAAAATGCTTGATCTCTCTCTCTCTTTCTGTCATTTCAGAGCACACTGTGGGAAAGAGAAGTTCCAATTGAAATTCAAGCCAAGTAAAACAGAGGAGAAAAATGTTGTTTTCTGTGAACTGAAAAACTGGGTTACAAGTTTGCGTAGATGGAAGGGGCTCCAAAGGGTCAATCCTTCATACTGTTTGACAAATATCTAAAAATACCAGTGAACCTAAGACTTCCTTTTTTAAAAAAAAAACCAAAAACTTCAGCAGTTCTGCTACAGTTTAGGGTATTTGCCACTAATTACAATAAAGAACTTGTCCATAATATGATTTGGAAAAAGTAAACACCACCTTAAAACACTTGGCTAAGAAATCAGTGTACTTACTTATTTCCATGTGAGAGATATATATATGTATTTTGAAGATTTTAATATCCCCAAGTGCATTCCTGTGCCCACAGCTACTATTAGTGGATGCTGATGACAGAACTTGAGAACAATTATGGAGTGTCACCCAGTTTAGTTGGAATGCACACACTAACAGGTCTGAGACAAGCTAGCATACTTAATAGATCTGTAGGAAATTTGGTGGAGATTATTAAAAATCTGCAAGAGAAGCACTGTAGCACATTAGTCGTAATGTGACATATCAAATGATGTACACAGAACATTTTTCCTGTGATTTGCAGCCTTTAATTACATTGACTAACTGCATAGCAGTCTTCAGGAATAAAAAAATGAAAAAAAAATTTATTGGCAGATCCTATGGGATCCTATGGTAATATTGCTAATAGGCAACGTGCATAAGCATTAAGAAATAGGAGTTCTATGATTAATGTAACTTGCTTATATACTAAATGTAAACAAGCAAATATGGCTGGGCAAGGAATTCAGAATCTGCTCATATCCATTTAGGGTTGCAAGGGCAGTTATTGGGGCTTATTCTTAATTTTCTATCAATATATGGCTTGTGTCAGAAGACCCCTGGCCTCATGACTCATTGATCTTTCTTTACACTGACAGCTATGGCTGACCTTAAGATCTTCCTCAAATCCATACTCAATGATCATTAATGTTGTAATGACTCCTCCCCAGTGCCTCTGGAAAACCAGCTTCATTTCTGGTATCAGGTCAACAACATTCCTTCTTGTGAAGTTTTTAGAATTTATGTGTAAGAGTTTACTTAAGCGTAGGAAGTTTTTAAGCATTAACTTAAAAGTTCAATCCTCTTTACTTGCAGCACTTCTCTTCCCTACCCCTTCTCTTGACTGTTTTAAGTAGACACAGCTCAGAAAGAGAGAGAAGTCACCCACAGACTGGTTACTGAAAGAGTTTTACCATAAGGGACAAATGCAAAAAAAGTCTTTGCATAAGGGACAAATGCAAAAAACATTTGCCTAAGCATGTGTGCATACATTCCTGTTGAATCAGGTATATAAACAATGTAACTTAGAATAATTTAAAATACCATTGAGCAGTTAAAAGTAATACTCCTTAAGAATACCCAGAGAGAGCAACATTGAACTTGTGCTCAGAAAGGCTGCTTTTTCTGTCTTTTTTCATTTTTCATCAGAAGTATCACAACAATGCATTTCTTTTCAGGTTGTTTGACTCGAATTGGTGTACTGTATTTCATTCGCCCATCTCCAAACAGTTACCTTTGTGTCATTTCAATGCTTTGGGGGTGGAGGATGTCTGCAATGGTGCCCACAGATTTTGTATTTTGGAAGGCAATATCTTATTTTTATCCTCTACGCTGACGTTCCTGGTTGAATTATGTCTGTCTTCAATAAATCTAAGGCAGATTGCTTTCTGCCTGAGCCTCAGAGCGCACAGGAGAGTCAGCACAGCTGCTGTGAACCCTGGAAGGTGACAACGCTTTGACTTTAGTACCCCTTGGATGCTCTTGCAGCTGTAGCTGAGTTAGTACTAACCTAACCAGCTTAGGTACTGACAAAATGGTGCTATGGCAGCAAGTAACTGTTGACTTCACCTGACAAATGCAGTAAATACCTGGGAGGCTAGTACATGCCGAGTTCTCTGTTGCTATGACTACATGAGCTGCATTCTTCTAAACCCGGTGTCATTATTTTGGTCCTTTGTTAATGTCTGCAGTGGAACAAACCTGAAAACAATAACAAGGAGTAAATTTGATTTCACATGCTGCTTGAAGTTATGAAAATATAATTTGTCTTAAAAAAGAAAAATCACCATGCAAGGTACTAAAATGCCAGGTTTGATTTCCACTTTTGCTTAAATTTTATAAATGGTTTATTCAAGATTTGCAAATGTTGTATCTTGAGTATAACTGTTTTTTTCACTTACAGCTATTCAAACATGACATGATTATATATAATAGGAGTAGCATTTAACCCACATAAAAATAATCATAATCTGACAAATTGCTAAGTAAACTTCATTAGTCCTTTTGACAGGCCAAGTGAGACTATCCAGAAGCTTTCTTCAGATATTGTTTAGTACAGCATTTTAAAGAAAGAATTTACTGAAGCTTATGTAGTAATACATAGCCAGATAGCGACAGAAGGCCTTTCTGATGACATGAGAAAACATAAAAATATGCAACTGATTATAAAAGCATAGTAGACGAACTGCCTTTTAGATTGTTTCTGAAGTGTCAGGCTTAAACAGTTCTTATAGACATGGCTGGAAAGCAACTATGGGAATAAAAAATCTTATTACTTCTACTGGGTGATTGTCATCATTAGTCTGCACATTTTGTAGCTAATTGATTATTATACCGCAAAACCTAAGCACTAGCTAGAAAAGCAAGAATCTATGACAAAGGACACAGAGACAAAGAGCCCACTGCGACAGTGTTTTGCCTTCCTGGCAGCACTGTGAAGGTGGGACACCTCCTCTTCCTACAGCAAAAGTGCACTGCAACATAGAGCATAAATTATTACCTTGTTTTAACTTTTTAATATTAGCAATAGCCTGAGAAATTTAATTGTAATAAATCAGAAGAACTATTAGGAACTTTTCAAAGTAAAAAAGCTCAAAGCTTCTTCTGGAGCTTATCTGTAAAATGCCTCATTTGCTGCTTTTGTGACTATCCATCTCTTAATTGAACTATCACAAGTCAATTATATTAAGAGTTATTTAATTCCATAAACTCCTGGGAAAATGTGTTTTTAGGGCATGTTCAGTATATGTACAAGAGCTGAGGATAAAACAAAGTGCCAGACATGTAATTGACTTGCTGAGCTATTCAGGCAAATCCAGAGATATCATCACCAGAGAAACTCAAGCCTGGTGGTCACACAAGAGGATATCAGATATTTATATAACTCTTTTCAAACTTTATGGAAAATCCAATGGAAAGTTTTCTGAAATTTTCTCCTGATTCTTGCTGGAACTTGGATTCTTTCAAGCCAAGCTCCTTTTCCTAGGGCTATTGTCTTTCAGTAGAAATCAACTTAGATCAGCCAAACCTAACTAGTAACCAGCTGAGTAGTTCCACAAGTCTGCTGGTATACGAAGTGACAAAATACATTTCTTTTACCAAAATAGGAATAGGTCAATAATATTGTTAATAGAAAGCAGGTTCTTCTGTTAGCTAATTTGGATTAGGAATGAAATCCAATATATTTAGCTGACTTGAACCCTTAAAGCCTTCATATGACATCTACTTAGCCTCAACCAAAACTTAACCACAGGTGTGCTGTTGACCTGCTACAAGCATTTGCTATTCAGATATATTACATTAAAACAGCTCACCAAGACTCACATTTAACTACCTAACATTCATGCAAATCTCTATCTAATGTTTCCTATTGTTTAGCACTAGGACTTCATGATGATATTTAACCATATATGTGTGAATTCACATAGCTTTATATTAGGAGTAGAACATATCAAATGAATTATTAATAGAACAGAAAAAAAGAACTGATTTGTTATACATGGAGTGAAATTCATGCTTATATATAAAAAGGATTTAACCTTATGATTAATTTGGGCATATAAGGAAAATATTTCTAATCTGCTTGAAGGGTACTGCCTCATTAACAGAATTCAATAGGTAAGAGAAAATATTCTTTGTTAAAATGGCGCAGAGCACCCATAATTTATACATGTATTTTCTCTGATACACTTCTCCATTATTTCATAACTTTTGCTTTATCATACAGTAAGTTGAAAAGTCAGGGTAATATGCAATAAAGAAAACATACTAATAGCAAATAAATAATTACATGTTAAGACAAATGCATTTCCTCTGCTGATTTCACATCTAAGTCTAGCACTAAAACTTGAATTGCCTACCCTATCCATACCATAAAGCATTTCAATACAATCAGTTTCAGCAGGAAATTTGACTCAGGGAGTCAAGTTTTGCTCTGACTTTGACAGCGTTCTGCAGCGGATATGTTACTGTAAAACTTGTCTCAAGAAAGTTCCAAGTGTCATTTAGGGAATTTAAAATAACTATAGTTGAATCAAAGAAGAGCTTTGACGGCAGCTATTATGACAAGTTATTTAAGTGAAAAAATTGCTGGTGAGAACTGAGGAAAGGTTCTCACGATAATTAGATATAATAATAGAAGGAACTGGCAGAGCAGCATAATATTTTAATTTCCCTACAGTTATTTTTGGACTTAACTGCCCCCCAACCCAACAGATGATAGTCAGATCCAAAAGCAAAGAGTATGCCTTTTCAGAGGCAAGAACATAAAATTGGCTGGTTTACATCCACGGTTTGTGAGACTGCTCCATTCCTGGAGCATTGTTTAAAGTACAATGCAAGGCACTGGGTCAAAGATAGTTGAGACTAAATCCAGTCCCCTAGCAATGGCTGTCAACTGTTTCATGTAAGACTGCCATTGTCTGCTGCTAAGTAAATAAGCATCCTGTGATCAAGGATCAAATGAGAGACTAACTTCATGCCTCCAGTTATTAACCAAATATATCTGGAAATATGAATCCCATGAGTATTTGCCAGTTTTCAGTCTAGCAAAACTGTTTGTCAGAGACAGAAAATTCACTTTTAATGTATAAATTAATGGTATTGGCTGGAGCTCCATTCAAAAAACCCAAATCCTGGATGACTCCACCAGATAGCAAAGGTTGCATATACACACACAGGCACAGAAGCAACGAGTAAGTAACAGCTCCCAATAGAAAGGAGAGAGGCACATAGTAAGTTGCAATGGCTAAGAACATCAAATATTGCCAGCCTGTGTGGAAACAAATTAAGCAGATTTAACCCACACTACCATTTGTTTTCCTTTGGTTCAGGTAAGATATTTTATTTACAGAGAATGAAGTTGAGGTTAGATCTACAAAGAAACTTAGTGAAATATATTTGGTAGCTTTAGGGAGATGGGGCTTGTGAGTGACTGTTTGGTACAGGATGGGACAGTTTGTCCTCCTTCTGCCTGGTGTTTTTGGGCACTGCCAGAATTACAGTGATCATATTCCAGAGGACTAGCCTTGGAAATGGGGTAATGGGAATATACCTACTACTTCTTTCATTGCCTGCACAAACATCCTTATTGAAGCTCACAGCAGAAGGCATATACAGTAACTTTGATGATCAGGCTATATATTTATCAGTGACATTTCTCTGCCAGAGGATCAAACAAAATTGTGAGTGATATCTATTTTCATATCTATATTTAAGAATATGTAGCAATGCACGCCAGGCTTTATCAGTTTTCATTTATTGTTTTGACATCAGCAAGAAAAAGTGGGTGTCTTACACCACCATATGACAAACAACAGATGATACTGCGTGGTCACTGTAGAAACTGCATTGCCGAAAAAGAGGTTCATATTTGTACTTTTGTAATGAAGATAAACCGTAGCATTTTTTAAGTGTCCCTATTGTTACTTTGACGCCAGATTTCCAGAATTACAAGTGAAAACAAAGCGCAAAAAATGCCTGGGATTCTTTTTCTCTTTTTTTGGCTGAAGTCATTAACATCAAAGTTTAAAATAGGTAATATTCTACAGGAAGAAACAGATTTTCTAGCAAGAAGGTGGCAGTTCACCGATCTTTGATAAAAGTCCACTGAAGACAATAGAAGCACTTACTGCTTTTGATGGGAAATGATCATCTGATCTAGGAAGTAGATTCAAAAATTTACATGTTTTCCATTATTCTGAAATTACTAGGTATTGATTCAATGAGGGTGTACAGAGAGGGCTACAACTGTAAAAATGACTGATGGTGTAGCTACAGAGGTTGTCCACTCTACAGCCAAGTTCGGTAGCATAAGAATAAAAGCATGAAACTGAAGTGGAAAACATTCTCTGATGAGGAATACAAACTCCACACTGGCCAAGGAAGTGTTAACAGGCCGCTGTAGATTAAATTAGCCCTGTCCTAACTTACTTGGGAAAGTTATTGCAGAGGAGGGATGTCAGTTCACCTGACAGAGGCTGGAAGGAGGTCTGGTGCTCCTTTGCTGGTGCCTTTGTGGAAGTCTGGGGTGTGATGGGCATGGCCGGGTTTTCTTATCAGCCGGCTGCTGCCAGTTACGCTTGCATAGGTATATAGTGGTTCTGTCGCTGCGTGGGACTGGTCTTTTTGATATGTCAGAGTTGTGGTGATGCAATTATGCAGTTCCACTTCAAAGAACTGAAAAAGCAGATGTAAATGATACACTTGGAAGAGGTTGTCTGTGGAGCAGTCTGCAATTATTTTTTTATGAAGTGATGTGACTGCCTCCACTGTTGCCAGGTGTTTTATTTTTCTCCCTTTCGGTGAGTCTTTGTTATCACATTCAGTCACATAATGCCAAAGCCCGGTTGTATGGAAGCTGCATCTGTGCTGTTGAATGTGATGCTGAGCCGGTGGTCCTGGAAGGAAGGAAGTGGTGTCAGCAGCGTGTGCCACTCAGGCTGGGCAGTCTTCTGAGAAGCAGGATTAGTTGGCCTGGGCACAGTGGTGCGCTAATGCACGCCTCTAGTAACTCAAATTACAGCTCCTTGCAGGGATGCAGGCTCACATATCTACACATGGAGGAATTTTTAGAGTCAAAGCTTGGAGCTCTGTAATTCACTTTGGTGCTTGTCCACTGCAGGAGGAAAAACATTCAAGTGCTGAGATTTCTTTTATGATGCACAGAGATTGCTGGGGGCTCTTCAAACAAACAAACAAAAAACCCCACCTGTAAGAGCCCTAGCCTGCCCAGCTGGGAATATTGGTAACCGTGTTGTGGCTCAACTACCTAAAACATTTTTCCTGTTTGTGGTGTTCAGTGCTAAGCTGTTGCCAAGCCTGTGAGAAATCTGTGCATTCTGAGACCTGACTGCTTTGGTACTAAATTTCTTATTGCATCCAAATTTGTTTCTGGATATGTCAGAAGCCTCTTAGTGGCTCTGCAGCTACTGGTGGCTAACCTCCAGATCCACAAAACCTTACAGGGATGCACTTAGACAACACTTGTATTGGCTAATCTTGGCAAATTATGCACACACCACTGCATGTTAAACATTAAGCAGTAGCTCTGAAAATGGCCTTTCATTAAGGTTGTGTTTTACTTGGTAAATATTTGATGTGTGCCACCATACAGGGAGTAGCTCACTATAGATTTTCTTTGCTTCCTATGGACTATAAGGCTAAATAGCCTTAGCAGTTACTTAAAACACAGCTCTGCTACCTCAGTCTTGCTTAAGATTTATCTTGCGAAGCGTGGAAAAGAGCATGCTGGAATGTAGTAGCTAACTAAGATCTGAAGCAAATCCAGGGGATACCAGGCATTGTATATTTTTAGTGAGTATCACAGGGCACATAAGAGTTAGATAATAAAACCCAGGGATAGGGGAGTTGATCTGAAGTGGAACTAGGCACAAAAAATCTATTTAAATCCTTAACTCGAATTTTCAGACAACTTGCTCTCTCCCTGAAGTCCATTGCACATTACTTTTGACTTTAAGGTCCTTGCAGACAGCCATGCTCCAATAGTGTAGATATATCTTGGGTTTTAGCCTTGTCTCCAGCCACTACTTCCCTGTGTCATGTGACTCATGATAACCCTCCTTTTCATAGCCAAGGGGCTAGACCAGAAAGTCGACCTAGTGTCAGATCTTCCTGAGCCTGGAGGAGTTCCAACTCAAATATTCCACTTTGCATTAGAGTGTTATTCCCACATGCTATATGCTATGTTCTGAGACAGATGCTTTTTCCCCCTGGTTGAACTGTGCCACAGTGCAGGAAACTCCATTGGATCAGAGAGTCCCAAGATGAAGGCTGTTTTACATTAAGCGATTGGTTAATGTGGACTGCTCTGAGAGCAGGGGCCACTACCTCCAACTGGACTGTATTATAACCACAAGTCATGGCCACAGTTATGTGAACTGTTCTGGGGACTTGGGGTGCTTTTTTTAATTCTTGAAATTTGCAAATCCTGATTTGTCTCAGTACAAAACTGGTGTTAACATCACTTGCAGCCTACATCCACTCAAAACAGAGTGATAGGTAGTTACTTGTCAAAGTTTTTAATATAATAGTATTTAAGGTTTGGTGTGCATTGTGCATGTTAATGGCAGGCAAATTTAACCTTGTCACATAGCTGGCCAGAGGAGAATTTGATTTGAAAATTACTGTAGATTTCAAAAAACTATTTTTTTAATCACACTCTCATGGGAGTTACAAGTTTTTACACAAAACAAACAGTTTTTATAAATTGTTACTTCCCTACAGAAAACCAGAGATTTCCTTTTCTAGTCAGGGTGGATTGGGCAGCCCAGGATTTCAAACTTTACTGATACTGTTTAAAAGCATCTTTGAAACCCCAAATTTTGGCTTAACTGAAGTTGCAGCATTTGAAAGACCACAAAAATGACATTTCCTGAAAAAATCTGTCACTAGTGACAATCCAGATGTGATTCCTCATGTTACAAGTACTGATAGAGGAAATGGAAATGAGGAAGAAAGAAGCAGTTTGGTTTGTATTACGTATGATAGGCTTCTCTATTATGGCTGTAGTGTAGATATGCTTATGCAACCGTAGTTGTGGCCTGTTTTAGCTGAAAACACTCTGCTTTTTCTTGTGGACCTATTGATTCACTCTGAGTCATTCCTTCTCTGTCAGAGTTGCCAACAGCAATACTCTGAAAACAAACAGAACTGGGATCAAGGCTTCCACATTTGTTTTATTCTGTGGTTTCTGAGACAGGGAATCAGGTATGAGGAGATGTATACCAGTCCAGGTAGTTTTGATACTAGCTCTGATTCTCCTGGGGGAGATTTGGCTACAGATACCACAATGGCACTTTTAATTCTTCTGGTCCTTGCTAATACACTCCCAAAGCAGCCCAGAGCTGTAAGAGGAGCAGAGGGCTGGAACCAGGCTATTGTAAGCAACATGTTTTTATAATTCCTCTTAACTTTATCAGTTTATGTGTCTTGAAACCAATTAAGGGTTTATTTTTTTGCCTGGCACAACTCTGGAAGACTGTTCCATATTCTTGCTGCTCCAAGGGTAAGAAACTCATTTCCAGCCTGAAGTTATGCAAAGGAAGTTTTGGCTTTTTAAATTTTCCTCTGCTGTTAATATAATTCCCATATAACTTCAGTAGTTCTTTTCTTCCCTGGTATTACATAAAACCCCTAAAGCAGTACATCCACAAAGAGCACTGGGCTTTTGTCTTGCAAAGTTAAGTGAACCAATGTCATCTATGCTTCTCTAGACATTCTCCCCCAGCCCATCACTAATTCTAGCACCGATTTTGTATACATGTTTTAATTAAAATTCAATCAGTCTCAAAAACAAATTTTTATCTTGATACATGAAGGAGTTGGGTCCCACTGGTGGTCAGTTGTCCTTGCATATCTCTGCTGTTTCATAAACTTGTTCTCACATCCATCATATGACAAACTCACTGATTATGCAGCCATCCAGAAACTGTGGTACTCAGGCTCATAGGGAAACTGAGGCACACACGGAACATTATTTCAAGCTCCAGTGTATAATGGTGTTTCATATCCACTGTAAAATAACACTTTCAGGGTTTTTTCATTCCACATAATAAGCATTTTAGTTTTGCAGAAGAAATGTTTATTAGGATGAAAAGCAATGTGCTTAGGGTCTATGTCTCTGAATTTCACTCTGAAGCTATTAATTTACCTCCAGGCTGCCTGCATGATATTTTGGTACTCCTGCTGCTTTAAGAAAGTCTTCAAATTTTATCTCATTCCATGAATCTCTTTCTCTCATTACTTATCATCTTACCATTCAGAGTCAGTGGGTAGTTTCCTTTAAATTAAAAAAAAAAAAAAAAAAGCAAAAGAAGTATCAATATTAGAGAATGTTGCTGAAAATGGGTTTCAAAAAATAGTATAATTTTGCTATCCTTGTGGGATACATGTTCTAAAATGATCATCAATAGAAAACTTGCACTTTACAGCTACACCATGTGTGAGTTTTACAATGAAAAGAAGATTTTAAAAGTCTCTTTTTATCCTTACACATAAGTAAAAAAAGATATCTATTTTTCCTGTCAATAGAAAAAAGTACACTTGTGACCACCATGAGAGAGCATGGTTCTTAACATGATATTCTCTTTACCAACAGCTGATCCACTTCATGGAAAAATCTCCAAGGGTCTGGGACAAGAAATTTAATACTCATCTTCATATCAAATGAGTTCTTTCAGATTTACTCCAACATCCCCTGAGTCGAGTAGACTGTCACCTCACGTGCACAGCATGTGCAATCTTTGTACTAAAATGAAGGGAGTTCAGTCTGTACTTCCTGTACAAAAGTAATTGCATGGTACTGCAGCCAGCCTTGAGCAGAATATTGGCATTTTATCAAGTTATATATTAAGCATAATGAAATTCAGTGAAAAATGCAAGTTACTGTCTTTGACAGGATGGATAATATTCAAAGTCTATGAAAAGCAGATTTAATGTGAAAGCCTTGATCCTTGATAATGCAGCTAGCTTGGAAATTTGGGCAGAGCAATGTGAAAAGGAGCTATTGCCTGACTTTTTTTTTTTTAGTCAGTTAAGCACATAAATGCTTATGGATTATACTCCCATGTTTCACACATACTTTTGTTACAGCTCAGGGTAGATGCAGAAATCCAAAGGATACCTGTAAACTACAGGCTGGTGGAGGAAGTACTTGCTGGTTCAATGGTGAAAAGGCCAAATCTTATCTAGCTAAAGCACCAACTTTTCAGTTTCTGATTTCTCATTTGAGACTTGCAAAGTTCTGTCCCAAAATGTGAAGCTGGAACAGCAAATACCAGTGCTTTATCATCAATACTAGCAATAAACTAATATTCAGGAAGAGACCAAAATGTAGAGGTGAAAGGAGATAATGTTACATCAGTACTGATTTTTTAAAAATCTTAATGTTTCTAGCAACGTAAACAGAACAAAGCCTTTTTGCAGAAACATTGAGTCAATGCAGGAAGTTCAGATAGAAAAGAAAGGGGAATGTTTGCAACGTATCTTAAGGCTAATACTGGATGTTCTTATTTCTCTTTTGCTAGAGAGGACCCTGACTTGTGGAATTCAACATGAATAGGACAAATACACAATTAAGAATCTATTCTTGTGGCAGTCAGAACTGTGTTTAGGACATTACGGTAAAGTTGCAATCTTCTTTTTCTTACTTACAGTAACTTTTCTCGACCAAAGTCACTATATGTAATTAGTAATAGCTCACCTATAGCATAACTTATTCAATCTGATGAAAGTAATAAGTTCATACAGAGAGTAAGTAATGTAGTAGAACAGCTTGTACAGTGGAGTCGCCATCTCTGGAAGTGTTCAAAAAACGTGTGGATGTGGCGCTTCAGGACATGGTTTAGGGGACATGGTGGTGCTGGATTAATGGTTGGACTTGATGATCTTAAAGGTCCTTTCCAACCTAGTGATTCTGTGATTCTGTGATTCTGTGTTAATAAGTATCCTATATGCATTTATAAAAATATTTTAGCTGGGTGTGGTCAATATGAACTCTTGTTTTTTATTGCTGCCATTTTGGATTACATAACAACAGATAGTAGGAGATAAACTCAGCACATGGGAATTTTGCTAGCCCAGATCTGAGCGTCTTTGATTCTATGCAACAAGATAGTGCTAGCTGTCTGTAAAGTGGGAAACTTGTACTAGTTGTTATCTTTTCTGTAGCTCTCTATGAACAGCCAGAATATTTTGTGCTGCCAACGACACAGTGTTTTTCATAGTTTAAACCCCTCCTCAAATACTAGCAACTTGATATATAAACAATAGGAACTCTTTAATGAAAAAAAAAGGCAAATGCATACAATCTGACACTTGGAAAGCAGTACAGACAAGGATACAGAAAAAAATATTTGGTTTAGTACTTTCAGATAAGCCCAGCACGCAAGCCACAGGCAGTTCTTCAACTTCATGCAACTTCAGGCTTTGGATCAATGCTGTTTATTAGTGCTATTGTTATATTCTTCTCAAAATGACACTATAAATAAAGCATGATTCATTGCACAGAGCACTTGAATTTTTATTTTTTTCTGATGAGAATATGCTACAACAAGTTTTCTTTTTTTTTTTTTTTAAATGTAAAGTCTACTCTAGTGAAAAGAGTAACTCAGACTTCCCGAGTGGACATCGGTATTAATTTGATAGGACATTCTTTTTCCAGTTAACTGCTTTGCCAGTGTCTGGGAAGGAAGAATTCATTCTCCAATATGAAAAATTGAAATACAAGAGATGACCTTCAATGTGATCTCAACAAGAGCTTTTACTTACATTGATCAGATTATTCATATGCCGAAGAAAGTATCTGAAACTTTACAAAATTACACTATTTTTTTTCTGGTCTGTGGTGGTCCCCAGGAGCAGGACTCATAGGGTGAACTCAGGAGCTCAAAAGTGAGCTTGTAAACACTATGGGAGTTAGAGATACTTTCAGTATGGAGAACTAGAATTCATTAATGCAATTTTAACTAACACTTATTTTTTCCAAACCGAAGAGGTACATGACTTTTAATAACAAGGCCATTCTGGCCTGTCTTGCATATGTGTATAGAGGGAGAGAGCACAGAACCTCTTTCTGCAGTGGAAAGACCAGGAGGAACTGGTGATCAGTTAATTTATTCACCTTGTGCAGTGCTTTATAGTTCTGTCGTATGTGGCCAGGACACTGCTAACAGGTATCAGGGTTGTTAATTGCTGACAGAGTATATCAGGTGCTAGTGGATTTTCTTTTTTATGTTTTTCTTTTAGAAGTATCAGTAATGCTCCTATATAATGATGCATTCTCCATTCTGCCATTTCAGCACTTTTCTTCCTTCTATCATTCAGAGAAATTCCTAAATGTCACCTTAGGATAAGCATCTGTAAATTACTGACTTCAATTTTCAGAAGTACTGAGGTGAAAACATTCTGGCATAGTTCAGAATAAAGCTAAGAAATGAAGCTGTGTTTCATTGTATACTATTACTGCCACTTCTGCAGTGTGGAGAAATAATCTGTTTCAGGGATCAGATGACTATATTCAATAACTTGATATGTCCTAATGTCTCTTAGCCAGTGAACATTCTCAAGCTTGATGCAATTCCTACAACAGTTTCCATCAATCACTATCGAGAGTGTACTTGTGCATAAGTGTTAATCATGGAAACTGCTGTGAAGTTTTACTTTGGCAGACTTTTTCGACATGTGAAAGTGGAATAAGTAGCATTACTCGTATAACATATAGGAAGCCAGATAGCTCGAGTGACTAGTAAATTGACTGCATGTTGTTTTTAGTTCAATTTGGATTTATTCCTTAGGGAATACTTAAGTATTCTAGAAAGTTGTATAATTCATGTATGAATAGACTGATACCCTATATAACAGAGCATCTATTTGTAGATGAATACAATGAATTTGAGCCAGTGTACGTTAGAACAAAAGAATAGGAAGAGGGACTACTTCTTAGTTCACTTGAATTATATAGCAACCAGTATGTATTAATGTCATAGTTGCCAGAATATGCATATTCCTGCCTCCAAGCTTTCCACCTAAATGAAGAACAAATTCAAACATTCAGGGAGAAGAGAGGAATAGAGGTTTTAGGTAAGCTAGTCCTAACAATGTAATATTAGTATATATTAACATATTTAAAACATTACACATGATGCATTAATTGAGTAGGTACCTACTTGAGCAGTAAGCAACAAGATGGCAAATACATGGAGAAGATATTTGTAAATCATTGGAGAAATGAGAGATTTTTTCATTTTCTATGTAACATTAAGCTCCTTTTCTAGATAATCTTACATGATCAGGATTGGAAAACCCTGTCTCTAAACATTTTATGTCTTTCAGCAACAGACAAACAGAAGTTCTCAAAAAGTAATACCAGACTTTTCCAGACTTCATAGACTTTAATTGTAGATTGAGCCTTGTGCACCTGTCAAGGCTTGCTGTCTTTTTCATGTGGAAACTCAGACATGAAGGAGGGTCAAGTAAGGGAAAGGAATACTAGCATAAACCTGGTCTCACTTCACGCACACCCTGTGCACATCAGGGCACGCATGCAGACTCTGCATCCGGTGCTTGGTAGAGCACCCAGCTTTACTCAGAACTTCTGTGACGCTGATGGAAGTGCCAAGCATCTCTTTACATATGTAGGAGCCAAATACCTTTTAAAGTCTGCAACAAAGTAATGGTTTACAAAGAACATTTGATTGACCTGTAGATTTTGATTTTTTAAAAGAGTTTTGAAGGGCTGTGAAAAAGAGGAGGGTGGGTAGGCCGCCGTTCTGCTACACTCAGTATTTTTTCGCACTTCCTGCCCACTAGATGCCTGAAGTTGGAAAAGGCTGTTATCTTTCCTACCAGTTATCTCTTCCTAAAGTTTGTAACCTTATAAACAACTGATGATAACAGGCTAGTCTTTAGAAAGGGAAGTAGGCCTTCATCTGTGAAAAACCTAAGCATTGACTGAAGGGTTCTTCTGGCACGTTACAGGAAAGTCCTCTCACTCTGTGATATGGGAGCATCTGCTGAGGCTCTAACACTGCCTTTTCAAAGGGCAACATCTAGAGGAGACCTCTGCAGTACCATCTCCAAGTGAACTGAGCTGTGTCCCCACAGCGCTTGGGATGGGGTGGGGTGAAATCTGGGACTCTCCTTCTAGCCAGCAGGACGTGCTGAAGGTGCCTGTAAATAAAAGCATCTTTCTGGGATACCTGGTGCCCCATGTGCTGTACAGGAGAGCCTCGGGGCCTCACTTAGCTCCAGGCTCCAGGAGAGAAGCAAGGTCCCTAAGAAAGCTGCAAGCTAATGCTAAAATAAACTAGGGTATTTAAACATCAGGGTTAAATATTCAACTTTTAAATATTTTGTGAGACTGGTGGTGGATCCCAGTAGGTACTGTGTTTTGTGAGCTGCCAGAAACCAGTCAGAAGACCTGTCTGTTTGTAACTGGTTCTTCTGTGTTTGTACACAAGCGGTAAGTACTTGGTGTGATCTTGTTTCTCTCTGGGATGCAAGAGAAGTTTGTTATCATTTTTGTAAAGAGAGATGCAACAAAACTAATAAATGTTTACAGACAAACTTGCACCAGTTAAAATAAACTGCCTTAGCATTACATCTTTCATTAGATCACTGCAGGTCCTCTGTATACAAGTTCCCAGTCAGGTATTTGTAGGAAACTGAAGATTCACTGTAAAATTATTTCTCTTCACTGTTCCCTATAAACACATAATTGAGAAGAGGAAACCACTATTATGGTCAGATTGCCCTGTGAGATAAGGACTATTTCATCAGAGGAAACACTGAGAGGGTGTTCCATTATTATCCCTGTAAACATATCTCAAAAGAACCTAATTGTTAGAGAAGTTGATGACAATCAACTGCCTTCAGAGCAATGTGAACCATTCAGCAAATATTAATTTCTTGTAAAATCTTAAGCTGTTCTGTTTCATGCAGCCCTTATTCTGGCTGTAGTCCAGACCACCCTTAAAAGCCCGCTATGTTTCACTTGATTTTTTTATTACTTGTATTTGTTGACACAGACATCAAACAATCTGATTTTGAGTTTAAAACCATTACGTCAATATCCTTCTTTCAAATAATCACTGAGTTGACAAGCATCAATAATTTAGCAAGTATCTGAGAGAAATATTTAGGAATATGTCAATATTATTCATTGTTCAAAGTCTCTAAAAATTCCTGAGGGCAGGGGAGACCTCATTTATGTGAAGACTGAGATGAAGAGAGTTATGAATATCACCTAAGTTAATGATGCTTGTTCCTAAAGAGTCATTGTATTTCAAACATTCAACAACAAAATAATATCCATATCCTGTTTCCAGTGATATCTAGGCTATCCATATGCCTAATACTTAGAATTGCTCATTTATTGTGTAAGTGCTTTAAAGTTCCTGGCAGTAGTAACTGAAAATAGGTTACTGATAGAGTTTTAATTGTTATTATAACATGTCATTTTTCTGGCTAGATTCCTTAAGCATGTCAGCCTTAACTTTGAATGCGAAAAACATTAAAAAGATTAGGGTACAATCTACTGTGTACAACAGTACGACCAATAAAAATATGAATCAACAACAAACAAAAATTTCTTAGAGCCAGCATGTCCATTAGTCTGATCTTTTACAGTAATGTGCAAAGAAGATTTGGGAGTCGGTGTTGAAAATTACATTGCAGGCTGACCATACAAAGATAGTTCTTCCTCTTTACCACTCCAAGACAATTCCATTCTGGATTGTTGGTAGATCCATCTTCAGGACAAGCTTAGAATCATGCTGATGCTCACAGTGGATCAAAATAGGACCAAAATCAAATGCAACTAAATATATATCAGCTCACCAAAACATAAACATGTTAAGTGATGCCTTAGTGCTTACATTCAGACCTACTATGCTTTCATAATTCAGAGCATTTTGGAAACCCATAAACAGATAGACTTTCTTTACTTTATGCTTGCTTTCATTTCCATTATTAATGCAAAGCGCTCTTAGTTTTGAAGGTTAATACTTGCCTGGGACTTAGCCTCATTGCTTTCCCTGTCACTACCACTCTCTGAGTCTTTGCCCTCCTCACTGAATGGGATTTTTATGATTCATCAAAAGACAGCAGGTGTAACAGTATGTGACTTTCCTCCCCACTTTAGTTTGCCTTACGTTCTTTCTTATTTCTCTGCTACAGATGTATATGTGTTATCTGTTCTATCCCCAACTGCATACCACTTAATCTTCTAGCTTTCTGTTTGGCTTTTTTCTGTATTATATAAACTGTGCTTAATCTTGCCTGCCTTTAAAGAAAAACCCAAAAATGTCTTAATTCTCTTTTGTCTCTGCCCAGGATGGAACTTTTTCTTCACAAGTTTGGGCCACTTTGAGCAATTAAAAATCAAAGGCCTAATGTAAGCCTCGTTTGGATTTCATGTAAATTCTGAATTTACCAGCTATCACTTGTCTTTTTTTTTTTCAAGTAGTATTCTAGGTAGTATTCTGTTCAGCTACTGCCTCTCAATTTCAATTAAAACAGCTTTTGACAGCTTTTGACAAAATCTCTAATATCTCCCAAGAGAAGTACCAAGAAAGTGTCATTTTCTTGGTCTTTGTTATCTTGGCATATGGACACTTAAAATAGTCTATTTGTGGGATGCTAATTCAGACCCCAGATAACTTTCTTCCTTGGACCCTCAAATTTTTCACAATGAGGGTGATGAAACCCTGGCACAGGTTGCCCAGAGAGGTGGTAGATGCCCCATCCTGGAAACATTCAAGATCAGGTTTGACAGGGCTCTGAGCAACCTGATTGGGTTGAAGATGTCCCTGTTCACTGCAGGGGGGTTGGACTAGATGACCGTTAAAGGTCCCTTCCAACCCAAACTATTCTATGATTCTATTATTCTATGATTCTATGATTCTATGATCTCTGTTCTTGCATATTCTGATCCCTCTTTTCTCCTCAGACTGTAGCCATGATCTTCAATCTGGACAGGGACATTTACTTTGGTTTGATAAATCTGACGTTATCAAAGAGGAATTAGAATAACTTCTACAGTCACACCAAAATTATAAGACCTGGGAGGACTTCTGTTTTTCCTGGTATACATTTCATACGTGTTTCAAGACTGTATCAAAAGTGAAATCCTGGCATGGGCGAGTGATCTTTTCCTTCCCCATTCTGTATGCTCTGTTTTTTGTGAGAAAGGTGTGCTGACTGGAAGGATGTGACAGTGCATTTCAGCCTGCTGCCTGTGCAGATAAATAATGGTAAAGGTCTCTGGGACACATCACAGAGCTGACCTCTGCAGTCTAGCCCATTGATTAACCTCCTTCCTAGTAGGCTTGTTTTGAAGCATGTTGTGCTGTGCACCAACCACCCATTGTGGAAGCTGAAAAATTGCAAGGTTGGTTCTTTGATGTTAGGTCAGTCAAATTCATCTGTGGACCCACCTTCCTTTGTCTTCCCTGCTTCAAAACATGCTGCCCACATATTTCAATTCTGTATGAAAGGTGGAAGAAAATGTCTGCAGTGATCCCTGAAGCTAATGAAACTATGGAAAGCAACACAATTTTAGAACTATGCAGCCTTAGGATTTGCACTATCTTTTGCCTTTCCTTTTGGTATAGAAACCCATTGTAACAGAGAGTTCTTCAATTTCCCCCACTTTTTGTGCATTTCAGGTGTCAGTGCTGGGACCTAAAACTATTCAATTTCTTCTCACAGTGTATTCCCTGTTCCCTTTTTCTGCTTGTACTGAGGACTTAGGTGTTTGACTCCAACTATAGAGTAGGTGCCCTGTGCTGAAAAGTCAGTTTATTCTGGCCAGTATCAGAGGGCTATGCATAACAGGAACCATGAAATATCTTGGTCGGTTTCTTACTTTAAAGGGTTAGTCCCCAATTTCACACTGTATGCAATAGTACAATGACATAACAAAAAGCATAGAAGCTTGCCTTAGATATAGCTTTGAAAACTGATGAAACCAGTTTGCTTTTAAAATATTTTGTTTGGTTTCAAACTTGCCAAGCAATAAAATTTGAGACGTTTTAAGAGCTTTCTAACATAAAAAACACTTGAATTTACTCTAGATATTATTGCATGTTTTTGTTGAAAATGTTTGTACAGTCTGAGATTACCTGAATTATTATCGTGTTCATTTTATCAGAGATTCCCAAAACACAGAAGACCTAGCAGGATTACAGAATTTTTCCACTCATCTGCTTTTTAGAGGTGCTTAACTTCTGCAGTCATTGTCAACTACCAGAAGCTCTCCCCAACATAAGTAGGATCCAGAGTCTGGAAGTGTTCCTTGGAAACTTTTGGATTGTGTACTTAGTCCTGCATGGGAACAAGATGCTACCTTGCCCTTGAGTGGGACCATGGCTCCTCAGCATTCAGGAGCTCATAGTCAGGAGCCCTGACTCACTGGGACAAAAACTGCTCAGTCAGCCTGGCTCACACAGTGCTCGAAGGTGCTCATGGAGCATTTGGTTGCTTCTGTGGAAGGCATCACCTCCCTCTGTGCTCCTATGTTTGAGAGTGACAATTTCACATTCAAAAGTAGCAGTGGCAGAATATTCAGTCTGAAAGGTGGTATCTTGCTTTAAATTCTTAAGGCTATATATCAGGAGAGAGAGGGCAAGAAGTTTGTCAGAAGCTAGAGCTATTGCTTGCCCATTATGAGCTTTCATAAATTCCCCTGACTGGTCAAAAATTTCCAGGGAGAGTGTTCTTGTCTGCAGTAACAGCCCAGACTGATCTGAACCTGCAGGAACGTACAGTTTCCAGTGAGGTACCCAAAGTGCACATGGATAAAATGAGACTTGCAAAGGACAAAGGAATATGTGCTTTTATTAAACGCACAAATGCTGCCATCATCTTTGGCATGTGACAGCATCTGTCAATCGGTTCTAATGCCATATGGATATTGGTAGGAAGAAATTATATATTTTTTATTTTGGGTGGTGCTTTTTTTGCTAAAGCTCCAGTATATTTATTCATTCTAAAGATATTTTTTCAAAAATATACTCTTTATATATGCCTTTTCTTAGATTTTCTTCTCCAGCAAGCATTTGTTTTCAGAAATAAACTAAGCAGAATGTAAAAAATCCAAAGAAAACAGAGGAGAGGCACTTGGATTCTTCAATCTGCTGATTAGTTGCTCAAGTTTATGCTCAATTGCTACAAGTTGCCTAGGCTATAAGGCATGATTGTTAAATTTCTGCTGCTGTACTGAAACTACTGGACCAAGCCTGTTACTATGCCAATTTATATCAGCAGAGAATTCAGCATAATATCCTCAAATTATTCTTTTAGCACTTTGATTTCCATTCAATCAACACAGAAGAAAAGCAGGACAGTCTAATAAACACATAGAACACCAATGTTATGAATAAAATAATTCAATTTTGTATTAAAACTCATGTAATTAAATTATGTCTGTTTACTAGATTTCTGCCAAAAGCCGTCAGGCAGCAGGATGCTTTGCAGTAACACAAGAATGGCAGTTTTAGGTTGTCAAGGAGTTTGATGCAGTCACTTCATGGGGATATTTACATAAATGAATTATGTGAAGCAATTTTTGCTATTAAAAAAAATTCAGAAACTGCAGACAAAACCTATTTCCTCCACTTGCAGATTCATTATTAAAGCTGAAAAGCAATTCAGTCTCCATTTCTTATTATGATGAACATTTAGGGCAGGGAGAGAATTTTCTTGAGGAGACAAAGACAGCTGTGAACAATAAAAATCCATGCTCATATTTATAATGCAGCTTCCTCCCCTGCATCTGCCCTTAATTTGCATCTTCATATAGTCAGGGATAAAGTAACATTGCTGAAAGCTTTGTGTTCAAAACCAGACTTTTGCAGGAGGGTAACACTGAAAAGAACCTGTCCAGCTTTCTGTGTACCTTGTAGCAGTGGAAATACCATGCTGGGCTTTGTATTCACAATCAGAGAAGCTGTAGAAACTATGGTGGATAAATGGCATTGAGAAGACTTTGATACAGCAGAGCTCTGTTAAAATAGTGACATACTTGGTCTCTTAGAGAAGAGTATATCAGCTTGATATAAAAGCAGATTTCAGGTTCTCATCCATTTAAATTGGGGTTTACCATGTTGAAGTCTTCTGTTCAATCAAGAAGACTCACCACTTTAACTGTTAGGCCACAGAATCACTAGACCCCTTGCTCAAGTATCCAATCCCTTGCTCAAAGCCAGATCAATGCCGAATTCAGTCCCAGCTGCTCATGTTTTTTTCCATTTGGGTCTCAAGGTCTCTGAGGGTGGAGACGCCACAGCCTTCCTGGGCAGGAAACCTGCTCCAGTGCTTGAGCATCCTTCTGGTAAAAATGCTTTCCCTGTGTTTGTTCAGAACCTTCCCTCCTAATTTCTGACCATTCTTTCTCATCCTCCCGTTACACATCACTATAAAGAGCTTGGCTCCATCTTTTCTGGAGCTGGAAAGCTGCTAGTAGCAAAATGGCCTTCTCTTCTCCAAGCTGAAAAAACCCAGTTCACTTAGCCTTCCCTTGGACCTTGTGCTCCAGCCCCCTTACCATCTTGGTGGCACTCCACTTAACTTTCTGCAGTTTATCAATGTATTTTTTGTACAGAGGAAGTTCCAAACTCAATGTAGTATTCCAGCTGTGATCTAACAAGTGCCAAGTAAAGGGGAATGGTCACCTTCCTTGATGAGCTGGCTATATTCTGCTTAATACAGCCCAACATGCTGTTAGCTTTACATGCTGCCAGGGAGCACTGCTGACCCATATTTAGGCTGCTGTCTATCACGATTCCCAGGTCCTTTCCAGCAAAGCTGCTAACCAGCTGGGCAGTGTCCAGCCTGTAATGACGCAGATGGTTGGTTCATCCCAGGTACAGAACTTTGCATTTGGCTTTTTTTAATTGCGTGAATTCTGTGTCTATGCATTTCTGTAGTCAGTCTAGGTCCCTCTAAATGGCTGCCTTGTCCTTTAGCATATCATCTGCTCCAGCAGTTTTGTGTCATCCAAGGTATTAGTGAAGATGCAAAGCAGGAGAGTTCACAGGGTAGACCCTTGAGGAAATCCGTTTGCAACTGAATTTCCAGTAGAGACCATTAACCACTACCCTCATGACCCAGTCAGTTTTTCATGGATCAAGTCATGCATCCACCTAGAAAATGAGGTACCTTCTTGGATACCACAAAAGATGTTGTCAAAATGGCCATGCTAAAGCCAAGACAGACAGCATACACAGCTGTTCACTCACCCACACACCTAGCCATTTTATTGTAGAAGGCAGACAGGTCTGTAAAGCATAATTTACTCTTGGTAAATCTATAGTAACTACTCACAGTCACGTGCTGAGTAGCTTAATTCTTTGACTCCTGACCATGCGTGTAAGCATAGACATTACCATGTATTTGGAACTAACATCCATTATACACCGTCTGAGAAGACTTAGTGATATCAGTGGGTTCTAAAGAAAACAAAATCATCATAGAAGTATAGAATAATTCAGGTTAGCCAAAACCACCAGAAATGATCTAGTGCAACCCTGCCCTCCCCTACTAAAGCAGGATCAACCTCAAAGTTAGATCAGGTTTCCCAGGGCTTTGTCCAGATAGATTTTGAACATCTCTAAGGATGGAGATTCCACAACTTTTATGGGCAACCTGTTTCAGAGTTTACCCACTCTCAGTGTGGGAGATTTTTTTTTCTTATAACTAACTGGAATTTTGCTTGCTTCAACTTGTGAACATTGCCTTTTGTCAATACAGTTTATTATAAAATGGTCAACAGCTAGGTAACAAAAAATGCTGAACACAGGCCTCTGAAAACCACAGCTTTAGACTCTCAGCTCCTAGAATCAAAGGTTGGAAGGTCCAGCCCAGATTGCTCTCACAGTAGGTTTCTCTCCATCTTTCAAAGTAGGGGTTACTCTTCATAATTTTGAAACAGTTTATAGGGCTGAACACTTGGAATGAATGTGAAAGTCTTGGAGTTCTTTGCGTATGCTGCCTACGGAGTTGAAATACACACCAATGAGAAGACTATCTCAACTGTTAGGCTGTATTAATTCAGTTTAATTCTTGACAGTTCAGAAGAAAGGAGGCAGTGGGCCTGTACAGCATAAGCAATAGGACTCTCATTTAGGAAGTAAAGTTGAATTTCGATTTCTGCTCCTGCAACTACTCCTGCAGTTTTATGAAAAGATTATGTGTTCTAGTCTTAGAGTTCTGTTTGACTGTTACACCTGGTTTCATATCAGATTCTCTTGGACAAAAAGTAGCATCTTAACTCTCTCAGGCTGGAGTTTGGGCAATGGAGTTCTGTACTGTACACATCCATTTCAAATGACAATAGTATAAAAGTATGTTTCATGGTTGTTTGGAAACATTGTTCTTTATGATCATTTTCTAGATACAGGACATTTTCATGACGTGATTTTACTTCTTTTCTTTCCTCTTTCCTGTTTGGCTTATATTTGTCATTTTACAAGTCCATCCAGTTCAACCTTCCTCTCAAAGAGGGTAGGAATCCTTCTTGTCAGTTTATCTCAAATAATCATCAACCTTTCTGTTCTGTTCCCAATTCTAGCTATGGATCATTATCTAATGCATCTTTCTTTTGTATTGGAAAATATCATCCATCTGCCTGAATGGGGAAAAAGGACCTGACGGCCCACATGTCTGAACATTTTTTTAATCTCAAATAACTTATTAAGAACTCATAACACTGTCATCCGTCCCAACCATATGGGAGTTGACAGCTGTACAGTATTTTAGATACTTCTAAGAGACCTGCTTTGTTTTGTCTGTTTCTGCATCTGAACTGCTTTGTGTAGTGTTCAAATTTTGCTATAAATCTGATCAGAAGTGATATTTTCACCATTTCAAACCTACTGGAACAAATTTCCCAGATATACTAATTTTTTACTAATTTAATTCTTAGCCCACTGTTACTACAGACCGTGTCTTTCATAGCTTAGCTTCGCTGTTTGTGAACATTCACAAAAAATCAGTCAAACCAGATTTTCTTTCCTACTTATACTTTTATATGCTTCAGCCCATTTTCTCTGACTGTAACACAACCATTAATACTGTTAGATAAGCCTTTCGTTCACCATAGCATTTAGTAAACTGCATTGCTTCAGACAAATTTCTAGACCTTCGACTAGGTAATATTTAAACAAGAAAGTGGAGCCATTACTTACCCTCGACAACTCGTAACAAACAACCAATAGGTCATCCTGACATTATACACCTGCTTTAGAAAAGATAAACTGTTCCAGAATATTGTGTGGAGGGTCTGCTTCTACTCTTGACTATTTTACACCAATGGAATTGGCTAGAGACTTTACTATTATTTCTTGTAAGTTCTCTTCAGTACATATGATAGAAGCCATAATTACTACTGCAGTGCCAGGGGTTATTCCCTAATCTCTGTCCAAATAGAAATTTCTCCCAGTCTTTTCCTTCAGGGTGTTTTTTTTTAGCAACAAATTTCTAAATTAAATTTCTAACTGGCTCATCAGCCCAATGATTTAAATGGCATAAATATTTTTTCTTATTTTCTGTGATATTTGAACATTTATCTGTTGCCTAACTTTAAAGTGTTTGTTTTTGTCAAAGCTCTTATTTACTTAAATCATTGGCAGTGCCACACAGCTGTCCCCTTTGGTTTGTCCTGTTTCTAAATTGCATGTTGCAGATTCAACAAAGAATATGCTTTATCTGGCAGAAGCTTCCCATTAAAGCAATAGGAACAATGTCACTGTCTAGTATGTATTGATATTGTGAGGGCTGGGAAATGAGATGCATTTCTTCACCTTTTGAATAATTTTAAAATCTAGTTTGTAAAAAGTAATGGTCTCATTCTGTTTCTTTACACAAAATATATAGTGTCTTCTATTTTGCTAGTAAGCCTGCTAAGGTTAAGAGCCTCTATGTTTTCCACTAAAAATTACATGACTCATGATCTTTGCCACTCACTTCCCAGTTATACTAATTGGAGTGTGGCCAGAATTTAGCTCTTGAACTTCAATTGCGTTTGTATCTCAATAAGTTCTCTTATGTGTATCCAATTTTCTAGTGTTAAGAACAACTATTACTCCCTTTCAGTATTTATCCTGACACATGCCAGCAGAGGAACCAACTGTGCCACCTTTGCTTGCTGGTTCAGAGTGATAGCAACCAGTGAGCTTTATGATCAGGAAGTCATTTTCTGATGAAATTCTGTCTTCATTAGTTCTTATTCTATTTTCAGAAAATCTCGCACCCAGTTTGAACTGGGCAAACTAATAATCACATAGTGTGTCTGACAGAGAAAGAGTGTCATGTGTCTATCCCAAGTATAGATGCTACCAAACTGTATTTACACATTATTTTTACAGATAAGTGAATTTTACCTGTCCTACATAAATGCAGAGAATTGGAAGTGATGTCAAATACTTCTTTCTCTTCTATTGTCTGTTTAAATGCAGACTGAAAACCAGGTAAATAACAGTCTAACTGCTATAACTCTGTGGTCCCAGTTGGGTAGCTGGAAGGAGTAGACAGACTGACTGATAGCTGACCTAATTTCTTTCTTGTAATTTGGCAGCAAGTAGTTTGGAAGTGGAACAACTGTAAATTTTTATACTGTAATTTTGAAAAGATGCTTCAAGCACACACCTACCAGCCATGCTTGCCTGCCTTATGCAGGATCAGTGCCTTGGGGAAGCTCAGACCGAATACACTCTTCCTTACATTATGGACCAGAGGGAAAAATGTGGATTTATCATCCAGATGTATAAACTTCTAGAAGTGGGAACAGGAAAAGAGCATTACACTTTTGGTACCTTGGTACATATTCATATCTCTGTTTGTAGAATCCCCTAACCCAAGTATCAGGGACTATTAGATAAGAGCAAGGTGGAATCAGATAGCGCGGGCTTCCATTAGCTCCTTTTGTATTGTAGCCCCTCTGCCTCCAGGACAGTAGAAAAGCTAGGGTTTTATAAATTCTCATCCATAGCAGAAGGATCCCTTCCAACAAGCTACTTGGTATTTCTGTGATGAGGCTGAGAGAGAGACTGTGAACAGCATTGCACAACATTCTCATGATACTTAGAGGAAAGCTCTCACTCCCATATCATGTGTAAATGGTACTATCTCTTGGTAATGAACTGATCTTAGAAACTGGACAAAGACTGAAGTAGACCTGCAGAAAAAAACAGCTTACTACTGGGTCATGAATGATGTAGAGAATTGGCCATTACAAGAATGGTCTTCCCGGAAAGTATTTCTTCCGAGACCAGTTAAGGGTCTCTGCTTCAGCACTTTTCAATTGTTTCTGCCTGCACACACAGCCACAGCTGAAATAACTATATTTCTTCACTCATTCCCGAAAGAAATGCTATTTCTCCTATATACAGGATTCCAGTTTAGCTACAGTGACTTGCAGAATTTAACTGTGTTTCTGTTCTGATTTGTTTCTCATGTATTCCTTAAAAAAAAAATAGAGGGAGAATATAAACCAGCAATTTATATGGTTAGTTCAGTCAATAACAACATATGCGAGCAAACCTTGTAAGTGCTTTCTCCCTTCCCTGCCTCTGTGTGATAGTTGTCCAGCTTTGCTGTAAGTAATCGCCCTCAAAATGCCGCTCAAATTGCTGTGATAATCTTCACCTTGTGGTCACCCACAGCGGTGGCTTGTCACAGGATCCATTTATGTCAAGTGTAGAACTGGTATGTTCAGAAATGGGATTTCACTAGATAAGCACACCACTCGTGAGGCTCATGAGGTTATATTAACCTTCCCACACAAATCACCACAAAAGAGAAAACCTCTGATTGGAGTCTAAGGAAGGGAGGTCAGACTACCTTTTGGGTGGTGTTAACATATCACTGCAATAACTGTTACAGAAGAACTTAAATAGAATATTCAATGGAAAGGGTAGGAGAATAAGAAGCGTGTTAAAGAGAAAAACTGTACTTGGTTTTCCCTCACAGGAAGAAATAAATTTCCCTACCACGTAAGCATATTTCTTTCTAAATTTCATATTTAGTCATTTAATTAGAGTGGTCTATCTGGCAATCATTCACAGTTCTTAATGTATTTTTCTTGATAACCTCCATGTGCAAGAAGTGTTTCTATCCCATTATCGTAGAGAAGGAACTAGAGCATAAAGAAAATGTGACTTGTTCGAGATCACACTTAGTGCCTGTCATTCAGGGTGCTTGAAGTCATGGCCTCTGACAGAATTCATTGCTAAGGCAAGGAGGCAATTGTAGTGGCATTATTACTTAAAATCTGTTGTTTTAAAATTAAATTTCTAGGGTTTTTTAGATTTTGTATTTATTTATGTGAGGCCGCATGCAATAGGAAACTTCAGAGACTTGCATTTTGCTGGCTGAAAATATGCAACTGAATAACTATTTATTTGTTAGAATTAACTATTAAATATATGAATATTTTTCTCAAAGTTATTGCTGTCAAGCGTACTTATGCCTCCCTTCTTTGCAGACGATGGCAAAAGAGAAGTTTTTTCCTTTGGTTATCCAATGGTAACCCAAGATTGATGCAAAAAAAGAGAAAAAAGCAAATTCTACTTGCAGCCTGTGTACTAATTTTAAAAAAGCAGGAAAGAAAAGCAGCAATAGAAAGTGTTTTCAGGATTCCTCTATTCCTCTAAATAACGGCGTATATTCACAAACCTCATCTCTGAATATGGTACGATTTATTTATTACTGTGTGATTTATTCCTTTACAACGCTTCAGAACATTTAAAAGATTGCAGGACATATTGACAGATGTGTTTCTCTGAGATTCCTCAGAAAAGTACCAAAGTGTCTCGAAAAAGACTCGAAAAGTCTTGAAAACATCCTGAAAAGTACCAGCTGCGAAGATCACTCCAGCTTTTTTCACTGAATGAGAGTGAAGGGACAAATGAACTATGTTTGTTAGATGGGATTTATTGATGTGCCAAAGGACCACTTCAAATGCTGTGATCTCCTTTTCATACACACTTTAAAATACAAATATATCTCCTGTGTGTTTTTAGAGCAGCTAGGGGAAGGTGGTCTGTTTCCTTTTTGGCTGACTGGAAAGGGAAATCAGTTTTTGCTTATTTGGAAACACAGAAAAATCTCAATGTTGTCAAACTCAATGAAAAGTAGAAGCCCAATTCTTGCCTCTGGTAAGAGCAAAGAACTTCTGCTCGCATGTACTCACTAATGGATAACACCAAGCACACGGGTTACTGTGTCTTGATGATACTAACTGAACAATCAACTCTGCATGTGGCTCTTAATATTTTTTATTTAAAACCAACACTGGCCACTGAAACAGTGTCTTATATAAAATGTAGGCGAGTGCTTTCTGCTTTAGAGGACTAGTGTAAAGTGGAATGTAAAAATGTTCTACATATTGCTTGTGTTCTCTGAGGTCTGTCTCCCTTTCATTTTAGTTTCTTGGATTTGTGTGGTTCTCAGAACAATGTCCTAGTTTAGACATACTAATCTTCCTGGCACGCAGATGAAAATAAATATAGCTATACTTTGATTTTACTTCTCTACCTTACTGGCAAATGGCCTTTGTTGGAAAAATGTGAGTATTAGTTTATATTAAACAGAGATTTTTGAAGCTATGAAATGTGTGGATGTTTTGTGAATCTGAAAGAGCCAGGAAATGCCAATTATTAATTTCCGTGGGGCTTTTACTTCAGACAAGATGTGAAGGTTAATCCATTATGAAACTTTTTTCTCTTCACGTTTCTAAATAATATCTAAAGACTAAAACAATCATCAGTACCTCATTTTGTGTGGGTACTAGAGGAGGAGAATTTTTTTAAGTATGAACTCCTACATATAGTGTTATTAGGAAGGTTAAATACATAGTGACTTTCCAGGTACAAGTAATCTTAAGAAGGAAAAGGGAATGTCATTTCAGAATATGTATTTTGCTTTAATTTAAGCGAGTGAGGTTATTCAAAGTCATAAAACAAGAAATTACTTGCTTTTCAACTTCTCAGAAAAGATCATTTGCTCTCAAAACGAGCTCATCTTTTAACTGTGTATAAGGCTTTTACATTTGCTATATTAAGGGAGAACACTTGCCTCGTACCTGCCTTGCTCATCCGTTTGTCTTGAGGCCTCTAATAACTGTACCACAGGCTAAATTTCCAGTGAGGGCTACTGTCCATGTCCTTGAAGTAAAGACTTGCCAACAATTGTGGTTGATCCCACTGAATTGCCACAATACTGTAATTCTCCTCTGTTGCTGTTTGGTCTCCTTATGGGACAGTCATCCCAATTAATTGTCTGTTAAAAAAAAATAAAAAAAACTTTTCCTCAAAGGAAAAGGCTTGCAGATGATACATGCTTTCATTATGTATCTAGCAAAAATAATACCATCATGTCTGTCAAAATCTTGAACACATACGGAGTCCATAGTGATACAGACTAGTTGATGATTAAGCTAAAAATAAGTGTCTTATCTTTTTTGTTAAATTTCTGATTGTCTTTCACAGGATTAATTTGAGAGAGATAAAAACTTAATGACAGTCTATATTTGCATGTTTTCTGAACACATAACAAAGACCCTTAAGTGGATGTTATACTTGAGTATTTAAAAAAAAATGCATTCTACAAACTTCCACTGGAGGTAGAGAGGATGGGGAAGTTAGTTACATTCTGTTTTAAATTTCAATGTGTCCCATTTATCTCCTAAGATAACTGTGATATTTTATGGGGTTTGGCTTGCGTATAGATGTTTTTCTGTCTGACTATTTAGCAGAAATATATAGCACCATTAACTGCAGTCATTGTCTTAACGACTCAAATTAGGGACCTGAAATTCTGTTATTATTTGAGCTGCAACCTCATGAGTCAAAATAAATATACCTTATATCTAGATACAAATACAAAGTGAGAGTGTTTATGCAGAATAGTTTAAAGTATCACCTAGTTATATTATCACATTAGTTCAACATTTATGTAAATTTTGCATGTTTTAGAGGAACTGTTTTTTACTTTTCCCAAAGCAGGGTCCCACTTAGCTTCAATACAAACATAAATCACAATTCACACTCTCGTTTTGTGGAAATTTCATGCAAAAGTGTTAAAAAATGCAGACTATTTGCATTTTTGGTTTCACATGGCAACACAATCTGTTACCTAATCTCTACGTTTGGGAATAAATAGAAAACAAGCAGGCACAGATAAATAGATTGTTCAAAGTAATTGAAGGGCATTTTGAAATAGGAATACGAATGCTTCTCTTTCTTGTTACAATTAAATTTCATTGTATGTTCTCGTGTTCAGAACCCTGAGGAGAGAGCATAACAGACCGTGCCATGAGGCTAGGGCCCTTTCAGTCCTCCTGTGTTCTACAACTGTTTCACGACCAAGAAAAACTTTCTGCACCAACTGCATGCTTCAGCCTTCTGAACTTACCCTCCGTTCTGCTCTTACTGCTAGGAAGTGCCTGTTTGCACCTGCAGCTTGCAGCTGACGCAAGCCTTGAGAAGCATAGCTGCCACTCCATCGCAACCGGCAGGCTTCAGGTAGGGTCGAAATGAAACGAAGCAAACACGTCTGTGTTTGCACTGACGGCTCACCGGCTTCATACAAGCATTCATGGTTCAGGTGGAAGCCGTTTCACTTTATTCTTGTTTCTAATGCCAGAAACAGTTCCAAGAGCTGAGGGGAAAGCTGTAGTACTGCTGTGAAGTTGGGTAGATTGATGGTTTGAGAATATTTCATGCTTCTTCAGAGTTAATTTTCACTGGAGCCTGGCCAGTGCGTTCTTTAGTAATACTGCATTATCGTAAATAATTTGTCCAGCAATGGCTTTTCGTTATGAACTTCTGACCTGATTAGTTCCAATGTTATACTTTTTTTTTTTCACATTTTCTGTGGCCTATACTGGTATATTACTAAGTTACCTACATGAATAATTGCCCTACTTTACTGCTATTATCTTTGTCATATTTGGGTGGAAAATCTCAGATAGAGTGGCAGAAGCAGCCTGCTCTGCAGAAATTACAGCACTGTAGTCAGCTTTAGTAGCATAATAAAGGGGTTCAGAGCAACCTGCCAAAATCTCTAACTTCTATTCTTATGTCTTATAGGTCTATTCTGGCAGTAAATTTCAGAGACAAACCACCTTTGCTTTTTCTCTTTGCAGAAGTGGCCAGCCAGACGGTGCCTTATTGTGCTCCTCTCAATTAGTCTCAATGGTCTCTCTTAAGAGTATCTTCATTTTTTTCCTGAGATTCAAAAGCTTGAAATTTTAGAGTTTTGAATTTCATTTTGAATTTTGAAAAAACTACACAAATTCAAGATCATCTGTGGCAGTTGCACAAAAGAAATCACAATTGAAAAACCTATTCACAAAATCATTATTTAAAAAAAAGAAAGCCTTGATGATTGTCCTCTATTGAACAACTAAATTTTGCAGGAAACAGGGAAATCATAGTACATGCAGTATATCAAAGTCAATGGAGCATACGGAAATATTTTGTCATGAACATTTTAAGGGAACTAATGCTCATAAAAATATTTGCAAAGTATTGGGGTCAGCTCTTCTTTTGTGAAGAGACAGAACCTGAACTGCCAGATATGAACATATTTTCTCAGGTGTATTCAGCTGACTTTCAAGTTGATTTCTGGAGTGCGTACAATTATTTGTGTTGATGAGGCTCTGAACATGGAAAACCTCATTTAGAAGCACAGATGGTTGTTTATGGTTGCTGTCTGCATCCAGTGTACTATACTGAATCAACTTTTAATTGACAAGGGAAGGCTGATGCACCTTAATGAGTGTTTGCTGTTGCCAGAAAGAGTTTTCGAACTCTTGATTAAATTAGGTTTAGGTGCAACTGCTGCTCATAATAACAGGTGCTGATTTTCACTGGAGCTGACACACTGATCTATAATCATAACATTACCTTGTCTACTTGGAAAATGCTTCTTTTATAAAATACACATATATATATATGTTCAATTTAATGCTGGACTTTTTATTGGCATTCAGTGGGTAATAGCATAACTTTTTGTAATGGGAAAAGAAGCAGAATATGAAACACCTTCTAGAAAGGGAAGAATTACTGTATTTTCTTTCCCATTGATCCCTCCTTTTGATGAGTTCCCATGAACAACAGGAACGAGGTATAAGATTCTATCACAGCTCTGACACGAGGAAACAGCACTGAAATGGTGTCATGCTCTATGACCTGTGTGAATATGACACTATCTTCTGAAGTTTACCAGGATCTGTGAGTTTGGGGATGCATACACTGTGCCTAATTTCACTGGATCAAAGCTTTGTTCCACTCCTTGGAGAACTCAGAAGCAGCACAACAAAGGAATTCTCAAGGAATTTTCCCTTCCCTCTGCTCCTGCTCATGGTCTCTAGAAGAGAGGAGTTGATCCAACTGTTTATTTTGGAGCCAAATATAGAGCTGCATATTACCAAAACCATCAAAGGGGATTTCCAATACAAGTTTGGAAGTTCAACAGCTCTCCAGCTGTAGGAAATTGGGTTTTTTATGACTAGCTAAGAGGTGTGTCTAAGGGGCTTTATTCTATGGCTTAGTGGAAGAATTTTGACAGAAAATGGATTATTGCTCAGTGATGCTCAGTATGTCTTTTCTCCTTGTTTAGATACAGCTATTTTCTTGTGTTTCCTTTTTTTATGAGGCCTGTGAACCATAAAGATGAAAAACTCACTGAAAATTTGAAAGAGCATGAAATTTGTACAAAATAGAAACTCAGAATGAAAAACATTGCCTGGAATAAACACTGAGAGCATAGTAAAGCAAAATTGTTGGAGATTTCTGGAATACCCATCCCCAGTAACTTTCTCTACCTTAATATATTGCAATTAATCTATGATTTCAGATTAAAAACCATATGCTTGTGTGTCAATGTGAACTGTAAGTGTATATGAAAAGTATACTTGACCTCATAATTTTCCATCTTTAAAAAAATATTTAGGGATTTTAATTTATGTTGTTATTTGACATATAGCTTGATTTTCAAAGCTGTCTAGTGGCGGTTTTACTTTTTACCTAAGCTTCTTAAATAAAAGTAGTGAGTACAGAAAACTTTTAAAAAAGAGAAAGGCAGGGCAACGCAGCAGGGCAGGGCAGGGCAGGGCAGAGCAGGGCAGGGCAGGGCAGGGCAGGGCAGGGCAGGGAAGGGACAATAATTTGAGCAATAGCCATATAACAAGCACTATTGACAAATAGAACAAAAAAATAGTTTGTACTGGCTTGGCTTCTAATTCCAGAATAAAATAAAATGAGATGTAATCACTGCAAAATAATTTAAATCAAAATGTTCACTGAGGGCATTGGAAGCCCCACAGTAACATCGTGCAATATGAAGTATAATTAAGTCTCCTGGTGTAAGAACAATTTTTGCTTCAATAGGCTGTTTGCATTGATGAATTCCCCATATGAGTGCTACTGTGCTATTATCATAGATTTAAAACCTGATTCCAGCACAAAAATACAGAAATAGTGTAATCCATAAAGTGCAGTCTCCTGGTTAAAGAGCAGAGATGGATTCCTTAGCTAATTCTTTTGGGCAGAAGCAGATTTTTTTAAATTTTTCAGCTAATGAAAATAATTGAAGGAGTTTGCAAGCACATTTCTGCAATCCTCTCACCACATACATCCTGATATATATATATAGTGGAAGGTTTAACCTCTTTGCACTTTCAAACCAGCAGTGGGGTAGGAGAGAGGTTCTGCAGCAAAAGTTAATGTTGCTAAGTTGAATCATGCAAATTAGGATGTTCAGAGTCACAGTCTCTGAAATCTTCCTGCCATGCTGAGGGCCAAATGGAGGCAGAAAAGCAAAGCTGCAGTGCATGGCTGAGAAAATGAAGTAGGGTCAGATTTACTGGGAACTGGAAAAAAACCCCACAACTTTAGAAACAAAGGGAGCCTATACAAGAAAGGAATAAAGACTTCATATAAACTGAAGTGGAAACCAGCTGCTAATACTTAAGATCAAAAACATTACAGGAAGCTTTTTTTAGGGGGTGGGGAAAGAAGAAGAATGGAAGGAAAACATCAAACATGAAAGAAACCACCATTTGAGATGATGGGCCCTCTAGGAATTGAATCAAAAGCATTCTTCTAACTTTTAGTAAAAGGGGTGGTGTAAAGTATGAAATTTTTGCAGGTGACATGGAGGCCATTTGAAGACACCATTTCAGAAGCTCTCATCAGACGCATGCTGCCTGTCCTAAGAGAATAAAATTAGGGTAGCTATTAAGAACAAGAAGGCTGCCTTCACAAAGTTGAAGTCCTGTCCAGCTGAGAGTATCAGACAAGGCCACAAGCACTGGCACGTTAAATGTGAAAGTATGCCAAAGTAGGTTTTGAGAAAAAACTTGCAAAGACATAAAAAGTAATAATAAATTCTTTTTCAAACACATCAGGAGCAGAAAGCTTGCCAGAGAAGCATGAACGCCAATAGATAAGTAAGGCATAAAAACATTTGCTATGGACAAACTTAGGGAAGTTTCCATGCTGAAACCCTTCTTTTTGGAGGAGGTGTTAGAGAATCTGTCACAAACTGAAGTGTCAGTGGAGCAGATTATAGAACAAATTGACAGAATACTCAAACCACCAGGACTGGGTGGCACCTGCCCAAGTTCTAAAGGGATGCAAACATGAAATGGCTGAACTAGTAGCCATAGCATCTCACTTAAAGCCACCTCAGTGTAAGGTGGTGATGGGAAGGGCAAGATGACTTTTTGAAAAGGGATCCAGGGAATAACACAAAAGTGCAGAAGAAGATCAACGTTTTAGAACAGCTTCAGCTTGATGAGTAATTAACTAGATCAGCATTACCCTGCCTGGAAAAGAGGCAACTAACATGCCACGATGCAGAAAGGAGCATGTTACAGAAAGCAACGAAAGTTGTTCACCATCTTCGCTAATGCTTGAATGAGGAGACATCAGATTAAACTAGGTAGTGGCAGATTCAAAAGAAAAAAGAGTGATTCTTCAAACAATGTTTACTTAAGTTGGGCAGTTTTGTGTCCAGATTTGGTAGAGATTTTCAGTGATTGAAAAGTCCTCAGGTGGGAGCAAAGAGAAAGATCAGAGTTAGGACACAATGTTTTACAGTAAAAGATTAAAGTCGAGTTGTTTTAAGTAAAAATGAGATCACTGAGGGAGGACATAAGTTTTCAAGTACCTGAAAGGCTGTTACATAGAGATAAGGAACTGTTCTCCATGTCCTCCTAGGACAAAAAAGAATAGGCTTCAGTCTGCAAACTACTTAATAGCAGGAATACATTTCTAATGGTGGGAAAGCACTAAAGGAGATTCCCTGGAGACCCAGTAGAACCTCTACTCTTGGAAGGCTTTCACAGAACTGACAGTAACCTTGGTTGATAATACACTAACATGAGGATGGTCTACATTGCTTATTAAGGAATATTGTAACCTTGTATCTGTTATGTTGCTACTTTTTTCTCCTTAAAGTAAGAGAAGATTATTTCTCCTTTTACTTTGGCTTTTTATGACTATTCTTTCATGCTTTCTATCCATTTATCTAAGTCGCTGTAGTAAGTCATAACCCATTACTTCCCAGATTTGAAAAAGTATGTGTGATCTATGAGCATTCTTTAAGATAACTGTTATCCGTGACTGACAGGTGCAATTTCCGCACTCTCAACCATGCAGAAAAGGAGCATTAAAAAAGGGATCCTCCAAACCGATTTAAGTAATAGGGAAGTATATGCTAGTCAGATGAATGGTTTGACTGGCTAACTGTTTTATTATTGGGCAATGATTTGGGCATGCTCTGATAAAATAGTCCAAGTACTTCCATGCAAAAAAATCCCAACCCAAAGCACAGTGCAGTATATCAATCAATTTGCAGTATATCAATTACATTTTACCAGGACTTCTATTTCTGCACCAAGCAATCTCAAGTAGCACCATGTGGTGCCCTAAAGCAATGAGCACATGCTTTAATACACTAGGTCTGATGTAGTTTTAGAAAGCAGGTAACAACATAAGAAGAACATTTTGAACAAGATGTTTAAAATTTTGGCCTGAGATTTTTGATTATTTTTTAATGACAAAAATGTTTCTTAATTGAGGCCCCTAAAAAAAGATTTACTTTCAAATAAAAGGATTTGACAGACAGTGGAAGACACCCATAGGATCTGCGGGTGCTGGCAGTGAAGCCAGACCAGGCACTTCTAACCTAGGTGTCTAAATATGGATTTCGCTGCCTCTTTTGAGGCACCCAAATTTGAAAATGATTGGCTGCAATCCCCACTGAAGCAGCTCAGACCATTCTCTACATGGTCTATGTGCTATGGTTCTAGTAGCAATTGTTTTAACTGGAAAGAGTTTAGTTTTCATTTTTCTGAGAGAAAACTGGCCAGTCCCAATTATGGAAACAAATCTTCAGCATAGAACTTTTTAAAAAACCAGAAATTCTCCTGGGGAAGTCACAGGCAGGGCAAAACTAGCTTTTCCAGAAGAGCTGACAGTTGTTTACATTTTAATGCAGAGGAATCCAGCAAGTCTGCGAGTTTATTTTTAGTAGTTGTAAACTGAGTTATTTAACTCTTTTTTTTTCTGTGACTGGAGCTGGGGCATAAAAATGATTAATACAATGACAAACTGGTGCCTGACCTCATGCTAGAGTTTGGATAGTGACAGATATTGTGTTAATCAGAAAGCAGTAGGATTCTTTCACATTATATTTCTTGCGATGCCTCATCTAAATATTTGCAATCTGACAGCTTCAGTGCTTAAAATAGTTCTGGTTGCCACAAAAAATACTGGGTTGCTATCTCTGAGCAGGATGAATCTGCTTCCCTCCTTGTGGAGCAAAACCGGCAAAGAAAATTTTGTTACCTGTGTCCTAGCTTCATCACTGCCAGCACAAGTCCTGCCAGCTCCAGCAATGAAAGCTGAGGCAGTTGCTCTGTCGGGGGCTGTGAGTGAGCTAGCACAAGTCAAAAGCCATCGAACCCTCGCTGCAACAGGAATCCTGAGGGACCTCCTCCCCTTAATGTCTCCAGTGGTGCAGGACTCTGGCTTGAGCTCCCCAGCACGGTGCCCGGGAAGGCACCCCGGGACGTGCGAGCCGCTCCCTGCGAGCAGAAAACCACTAGTTTGACGCCGCTCCTCCTGTGTGCTTGTCAGATAAAGGAGTTTGCTGCAGTAGATTTATTCCTTTGTAAATGTGAAGCACTTTCCTGTAAGACGGCAAATTTGTAAAGCTGGTGTGAAATTTAAATTGCCTCAATGATAAATCAATCCAGTCGCAGGAACTCAGTTTGGAGATCATGTTTTCTAAATGAGCGAGGCTGCTTTTCCCTCGAAAGCCACCATTAGGGACTGCATCCAGGGAACAGTCACCACAGTGAGTGTCAAAATCATTCCACCAAGGGGTCACACCAGAAACGTGTATGAAACTAGGCATACAGGAACCAACATTTCTAAATGATGCACAGTAAGGAAAATAAATATTCAACAGGTTTCACTGTACTATCATGTGTCTGTGGTCAAAGAAATAGCTCTAATCAAAAGAAGATGAGAAGCAGTCACATAACTTAAAATGGATCACTAGTAGCTACATGGTTTGGCTTCTGTTTGTAACTAAGATGCAGACTTCTGCCCTCTTCTCTGGCACGTTATTTAACCTCAGAGTCTGTTTCCACATATGTCTCCAAAGTCATGCAATTCAATTAGCTAGCGTCCAAGGGGGCTGGAACGATCCTTCTTAAATATTTGCAGATGCTTTTGATCTGGGAGGCACAGCAGAAGGGCAAAGCAGTACTTACACGGGTTTGGAAGAGAATGACAAGCAATCTTTTTGTTTGGTTTTAAACTGAAAGCCAAATTATATTACAAAGCATTGAGCTATTCTGGCAGAAAGCACAGAAAAATATCTAGTGTGTTTGGTGACTGAAACCTTTACTGACACTGTCTCCTTACAAGTCTTGTACTTTTCTCACTGTTACAATTAAATCTATTCAAAGTTTGTCAGAAAGAAATGCATTTGAAATCATACTTAGGTTAGGAAAAAACCTCTAATGTGTCACTGGTTCTGTACAGATAATCACTTAAGGATTCTGGGCGGGATTTTTTGCATGGCATACCTTACACGGCCTATTAAAGGCAAGGAGAACAATTTGGATAGATCTGGTATTGCAGTCATCTTCTTATCTCTTTAACACAAATTCTTCATTGGTGAGACCCGTATCAGTCAAGTTATACCTGAATTACTGCTCTGTGAGAGAAGTTAATATTAACAGGCTAATATTATCTCTGTATTTCTTTCTAAAACACGTGCATTCTAAATAACAAAAGAGCAGGCAAACTGTCTTTAAGGATCAAATATTAAGCCATGGTGTCATGTGCAATTTCAACACAGAAATATACAGTATTTTCAGAGGGGTTCTTTGTCTTTGAACTTAACGGTGAGATGTGAAAGGCAGGTGAAGAAAACTGGGTTAAGATTTTCCTTAGAAGCTGGTGGTTTTTTCTTCCTCTGTTTAACCAAACAAACACCACCACTTGACTTGCTTGGAATTGCCAACAATTACGAGCTGGATGTTTCAACATAGTCTGACAGATACCAGCAACACCACCCAATATAAACATTGTCAGGCCACAGTCTTTGGACGGTCATCTTAGTCCCAGAGGCTTATCTATTGCCCCCTGTAAGTGGGCTTCTACAGATCTTTGATTGGCACTGACCTAGATATGGACTTAAGGAAGGGGAATGATGGATATGAACTTTGAACTTAGGAAAAGCTGTGCTTGGTAATACTAAATTACCTGCCCAAAATAACAGTCAACCCAACAGAAACCTGATGGATCTGGTAATGGCAGATCATGCACATCTATGTAAATCAAAGCACTCACATATAGTCTGAAAGGAGGGCACACTTGGCTCAAAGGCTTAGGAAATTGTTCTTATTTAGCAAAAATGCCTCACATCACAAAGTTTAATTATTGAGATTTTTTAGAGAGAGGGGGAGAGGGACTGCATTTCTGAGTAGCACAGGACAGAAGCTTTAATGGGAAGGACAGGCTGCTATAGGCATCACCAAGTTTAAATTATAGGAAGTGTGAATCTGTACCTGTTTTTCCAAAAAGATAAACTTCAAAATAGGTGTGTTGTAGGGTGGATTAAATAATTTCCTCACGTCCAGTCAAAGGACATAGGCAAAGATATCTTCTCCCTATGAAGAACAGTGCAAAAGGTTTCACTGTGTAATGCCCATTATGACACACCAGCAACCCGATCACAGAGGACAGTCAGTAAGAAAGCTTTGTTTGTAGCTTTTAGCAAGCTTTGTAATTGAAATATTTCATGTCTATTTTCTTTACTGGAGATTAACTAAAGTCTTTGTATTCAAGCAAGTGTTTATACATAAAATGCAGAAAAACAGCACTCCCAAATGATTGAGGTGAGCTTTCTTTAGAAAAGGACGAGAAGGAGGACACTGTTTGTGGGAGCCATACAGAGTAAAACTATCTCTTTAAGTTGCAAAGAGTCCCATGGTCCCCCTAACGTACTAATCATTGGTGACAAATAGTAAGATAATAAATTCTAAAAATAAACTGACAGATGGAATCTACGTGATTTAAAATAGGTTTGATCCTGTAATGAAAAAATGATGGTGCCAACTCTCAAATGCAAAACTGCCATTCCTGGTATAAAAACCACTTGTCTGAGGCTAACCTAGGCATCACAGAAAGATACTTATTGTCTGGAATACAAATTTAACAGAGCAATAAAAAAAGAACATTACCGTGTAAATGCACAATTAAGGTTTATCAAGCGACTCTTCAAATTGCAAGACAATGAGAAACAAACTACAAGAATCTGGATAAACTTTCTCATTGGGCAGGCTATCTTAATCCCAGAGAAAATATTACAAATGCACAAAATAAGAACTATCAAACTAATTCTGTACTCTTTTTATACAAGAGCACCATCCTCTGCATTCATAAGTGTTTAATGTCTAATTATTGTCTTTTGTAACTCCTGTCCTTTAAAGATGAGATCACTTGAGCCATAAAAAGGTGCTGAAATTAACCCTCTGCTACTTAGTTCATGGCTTGTACCTCATTAAAATACTGCTATTTAGTGCACAGCTTGTGCCTCATTAAAATACAGAGTATAAGCATTGAGAAGATGGTAGTCAAGGCTCATTTAAACATATATTCACCTTTTGGGAGAGGGGAAAGAAAGCAATTTCAGAAAAATTACTATAATAAATTATTAATTTTAACATTCTTCTGTTCCAAAGCCTAAATAACCATAGCAGGGAAAAAATAATCAAAATGGGAAAGCAGGGTTATTATTGCATGGGGTTCACTTGCTGGTTAAAGAAGTGTGTAAGAAAAAATGGAATACAAAAGAGGACAAGGTTTAGGTGGTAGGCTCAACAGGTCGGTCACTCACTACCCTCACCTAATGTACTTGGAAAAATTAGACAGACTGTTAGACTGAAAAGCTATAAAACCTGAAGAAGAGCTTTTCTGCCAAAAAAACATTTTTACTACTTTTCAACTATGTTAACTGGTCTAATGATTTTAGTTCTATCCATAAAGCTTGCCAATGCCTCCCCCTTTACTGTTTATATGTAGCAAAGCCACCCCACTCCTAGACATATCAGGGCAGGCGGCATGTGCAGCAAGACTCTCTCTTTGCTGGGCAGCATGGACAACCGCAAAAATTCTTCAGTAGACTTGTTTTCAGTTTTGCATAGCCACTGGTTAGAGACCATCATTATTTTAACTGAGAAATTAATTTTTTAGCTGTACCTGCAGATATACATAGCTTTTGGTGTTCATGTTAATAGAATAAAAGGCAGTAAGTTGGTGCTCACATCAGGGCTGAAACCAGTGATGTTTTTTTAGGCAGATAACTTTCTATTCTGTAATTCGGTAGTTCGAATTCTATTACAAACTGAGCCTCTTAAAATATCATACGCAATCAGTTTGCCATTTTCCTAGTTCTCTCTTACATTTCTCCATGTATGTGATTGAAAGAGCTATGTGCTACAACAATCCTCCTAACAAATACTAGAAAATGGTATTCCTTAATAGCATACTCTCTACAATGTAACTTGCACTAGGGTTTGCTTATCTTTTAAGTACAATGAAATGCAAAGACTATAAACAAAGGTCAGAGGAAATCACCTATGCCAATGAAAATCAAATATGGGCCTCAGTCTTCTCCTTAATTCACATAATCCTGAGTGTTATTGCTGTTCAAGGGGCTGAAGGCTCCACTGCGTAAGAGCTTTGCGGTGTAAAGCACTACACCAACACGTAAGTAGACAGTTCCTGCCCTGAAGAGTTTGTCTGTTTAACCGGATTAAATACATCTTGCATTCTCTTTAATGTGACCTTTCTTCCTCTCTCCATTTTACGTGCTTGTGTAATGTACCATGCTGGGGACAAGTCTCTGTGATATTTTTATTTTGAATCAATCTTTAGGTGAAGTATTGCTTTTTGGGTCTTAGGAAAGGATGACATTCTTGACCAATACATAATGCATGAATTTTTCATGACTCTGCAGCAACAAAAAGTGTCACATGCTGGCACAGATACCAAGCAGCTTTATTTTTAGCTAAATATGTGGACAAAAATCAAGAAACACCATTCACTCTCTGCTATGTCTTTTAGTGATAAAGGAAAAGCAAAACTACTTCAGCAGGAGAACTGGTTTGTTTGCCATTCCAACCCTTCTGCTTCACTAAAAGGGCGGGTGGCATCTTTCAGACAGCAAGGTGCTGGTATGAGCCACTTGTCTGAGAGAAGATGAAAAAAACACTTAATTTTAAACACCTTAATTGAAAGCACTTTAACTGCATCTCTTATATAGATATTTTCAAAAGGAAGGGACCACAAGGGAGGCTGCTGTGGAAAACGTAATTACTGCACACCAAGCTCTCCTGTTTGCTTTTATGTAGTGAGAATTGTATTGTGCCCTTCAGCACACATACGTGCTGTCAGCAGCGATGTGTAGCAATGGTACATTGTAAGTAAGATCTTGGTGTCAGGATTTGTGTTCGTTGCTTCATCTCTCTGCCCATTAGGAACGCACACCATCTCTATTCTGATTAGCAAAGGGGTTTGCACAGCCTTGTGGGAGAGACGTGACATAAGAACAAGCACAGCGTTAACTGTTAGCTAGAGATAGTGGAGCAGGAGCACTGATTTAGTGGAATTATGTGGAGTGTAAATCAGAGCATAATGGGGACCCAAGGGATTCATTAGATCCTGGAATATATATCCTGAAGTATACCTCCTGATCTTTAAGTCCCACTGAAACAAAAAAGAATGGTTTCCTTATACTTGGAGCCCAGTTTAACTCCTATCTAGCTCCATAATCTAAAAATCCACTCTATGAGGTTTATAAGCACCTTTAGCATTATAAAATATCAAAGACTTGAGGAGATTAAATTAATTCAACTAAAGGCAGCAAATGGAATTTGCAAGCAGCATAAATCACTGTTGATTACTGCTAACCTTTCAGAAGTCTAAAAAGGCACAACATTTCTCATATGTTCTCCTATCTTCTTGTACAAATAGAGGTTTTATCTGAGTACTATCCCAGAAAGTCTCTGTAGGTAGTGATGAAATGAATTGTTCAAAATAGTATTGTGAAAACTATTTTCAATCTGCTTAAAAATTTCAAACCATAGTTCTGCCATCCCATTTCATTCTACATCCAGCCTGTGCTTTGAGGGTTGTCTGCCTTAGGAGAACATGAACTTCTGGGGACATGTCAAGATGAAAAGACCATTCAGTAAGCACCAAATATGCTTGCTCATGACTGTTCCTCTACAAAGAAATGCACTGCCCTGAAGAAATATAATCCTGGAGTTTGAAGCACAGTAGCTATACCCTCTGTATCAGTAATGCTAAACTGCCCAGCTGGGGCACCACACTGGGGGAGTTCTGCTGCTCTCACTGTTAGAGCCATTACCAGGGTCTCTTGGCTGTTCTCCATTATCAGAGAAGATACATGAGGCCTTCCATCTGAGATCAGACCTTGAGTTTAGCTTCAAAATTGCTAACAAAGACATTGCAAGCTCTAGTACTGTATACAAATTTTGGAATTCACAGGTGAGTTTAGAGCTGGGGAGCATTGCTCTGAGACTTTAAAAAAAAAATCACTAATTTAGGTACAAATTACTTCTCAGTTTACCAAATACAGATAACTGGCTACTGAAATACTGGGATAAAGTTCAGTGCTTTGCATAAATTAAGTTGCCAGTCTATAAGTACCAATATATAACTGATGGCAGTTAGTTGCTGTCTGCTGTAAGAGCGTGCCAAAAAACATAGCACAGCTGTTAAAGAGATGGTAATGTGGCCATTCCATTTATCTAACCACACACTGGTTATCTACTGATGCTTATCATCAATCAGGTCAAGTGATTTCTGTGCTACAGCTGCTGATTTATACTGAGACCCCTGCTACAGTCCACTTTATTGCTGTCCCGCCAGCTTGAGCAAAGTCTCTCAATGTCTCTGCATAGCATCTTTGCAGCCTCAGTGAGGAAGGGACCATTGCATGTTGAACCTCTGCGCAAAATCCTTGATGTGTTGCTTGCTTCTTTTCCATCCTTCTTGTTCCTCCCTCCCTCGTATCTTCCTTCCCTCCTCTGCTTGATGCTTGATTCCCCAACCGATACGGCCACTGTGTATGTTTTCGGTGCGTTGCTATAGTGTCACTGGTGAGTTGGAAATCATGTCCCAGTTTATTTTCTCTGGCTTTACTTATCCTTGACCATTAGGAATATTTAGAAAGGTATACCACGCCCTTTTCTGTATCAATTATCTTATCTTCGAATGTATGGAAGTCCCATGATATCAAGCATTATCCTGGTCCATGTTCTGAGATACCTAGATGGCAGTTAAACCTTGATCTTCTCTTCTTTTTAGTGGATGTTTGGGGAACTCAGCAACACATATCATGGGGATAAACAGGGAAAGCCGATGTTGAGTGTGATTCTGTCCTCTTCCTGTAGAACACTAACAAAACTATTTTCTGAGAACCCATGACTTCTCTCTATCTTACATGTTGAAAACAAATAATAACACCAAAACTGAGCTCTTGTTTCTCAACTGTCTGTCTTCTTAACCCTCATAAAGTGGCTGATGCATGGCATTCCTGAATATAGAAAAATTGTAAAAATACTTTTTAAAGCCAGACTGAAAACCTTTGATACGAAATTTTCCTGAGACTGCAGCAGACTATTACAGGTATTAGACTGTCTCTACCATCATGGGTTTTCCCAGAGGTATAAATCAGCACAACATCACTGATTTGAAAGGAGACAGACTGCTGTAAACCACCTGCATTGTTTGCCAGATAATTTTAGAAAACAGTTGAAAAGAAGAGAATATTCAAAACAAAGGGCCTTCTCTTGCAAGGCACTGATTAAACCCCTCCCCTTAGGTCCCTCACGTTCCCTATCAACTTCAACCCTTATATCTTTCAAAACTGGACACTCTCCACAGAAGGGAGATTTTTAGCACCACAAAATATAAATCAAGTACCCATTGAAGTCCTTCAGTTTCTAGATTGCTTTATAGCATCATAGTATGGAAGTACATCTCATGTAAAAATTAATAAGGATAGCAAAAATCCTTGCAAGTTTTTAGTTTGCTCTTTAAAATTTCTCCATTTTTGTAGTTATGGCTTTCCTTGGGGGTTTTCTTTGGGAAGGGAAAAAGTGGGAAGGACAGTTGTTTTCTTTCCCAGGAGTGGTTAGAGCACCACTTCCCTTCCTTGGGGTGGCAGGGGGTCAGCTTCTGATTGAGGAAGGCCAAGTTTGATCCCCCCTTTGGATATACAAACTTCATTTTTTGAATGGCTCAGAACTGAACTATCAAAGTACCAACTCCCAGCTAGGGTTTGGGTTTAATGACTCTGCCACACTCTTTGGCCCAGAAGGTCTGGGAGCGTGGGACAAGTTCAAGACCTGAAATTGAACCCCTTCTGGGAAAGTGCATTGTGCTAACTGAGAGAGACTCCTGGGACAATCCACTTTAAATAGCATTTGTTTCTAAGTGCCACAGTTCATGTGAAAATGCATGCAGCGCTAGTTCTTACAAATGTTTCACCTCAGATTGTACTCTCTATAAAGAACAGTCTCAAGCAGTTGCTGGATTTGCAGGATGTGGACAGGAAGAGTAAGGAGGGAGCAAAAGTTCAGCTGTTCTCATATGTAGGTATAGAAGCTGAATTTTCATTGTCTCCCAGTGCTCCCTCTCTCATTTGGGGCTGCACAGGGGAACGCATGGGAGAAAGCAAGGCTGTAGCTTCCCAGAACACCGCAGCTGAAGCTTGCCAGACACATGGTGACCATCAGAAGGTTGCAGCGATTAGTCTAGCTATGTAAATAAACATGGCTGAATTCTGCCTCAACAAAAAATTGTTTTCTCTGTGTGACTCTGCTGCACAGAGCATGCTTAGGTCAGTGTTGCATGGAAGAGAGGAAGAGATTGAATTGAAAACTCTCTCGTATTGCAAAAGCCAGGGAGAGAGAGTTTTTGACTGGCTTCTATTTGACTAGAGGGGGCAGGAAGAGTACAAAGAACACCCTCCCCAAGGGTCTAGCTGCGCTGGGGGTTTTGCACTTTTTGTGCTATGCTGGGCTTTTATGCAGTGTTCACCATGGGGATAACAGAGTAAATGCTAAGGTCAGTCCTTGTGGAGCTCTGTGAGGGAGACCTGTCTCCTGAACTGTTCTCAGCAGTGAGTAGGACAACAGAGGCAGTGAGTAGGAGAGTCACTAGGAACTAAAAAAATATGGTTTTTGCTCTTTTTTCCATTCCCTTATTGTTTTTACTTGAACTTTGTCTGCAAGTGAACCTGGCTCACCTGAAGTATATTCACAGCCATTCTAGCCTCTTTCAGGAGATGTGCTTGAGGCTTGTGAGCCTTTGTATCTTGGTATGACGTACCTCTCTTCTTGAAGGATGGAGATTTGGAACACAGAGGAGAGAAGCAACCTTGTACTTCGTTGGGAAAGACACTGAGGAGTAAATCCTGAACCTTGGCTGATGTTTTGTTCTGTATAACTCTCTTTTTCATTAAAGGACAGTTCCAATGCAGAGTCTGTTTTGCTCTTGTGCTTTATAGTCAATGGACACATTCAATACTGTTCCAGGGATTACTGTGAGGCTACCCAATGAACTCCTTATAAACCGGTTTGTTTGCTGAAAGTAGTAAAGCATGGGGCTGAGTTGTGGGTGGTGCAGAGTCATACTGACACAATTCTGCTACTTTCAGGACAGAAGCCAATATCTCAGAATGCATTAGAGCACTGAAAGCTACTTTGAATTAGGACAAAGAGGCTGCCCAAGCAGAACAGCAGACAATACTCCTTCTGGAATCTGTGCTAACTGGCATGGACCAAGCTGAAAAGTCTCTGTGTAGTACCACATTTTATGATGGAGATGCGCTTTTTGTGCTATAAAAATGAACCAGCTTGTCCACAGCTAAGCTTATGCACTTACAAGACATTCCATTGCAAAACTGAAATATGTCCTAAATCACTCCTTCAGAATACCTGGTAGTGTATTTGAGGCCATTATTCTGAAGCAGTCTACATCAGCAGACCCTAGACTCCCCTGTTCTGGAGGATAAAAATTTCAGACATGCATCTCCTTTCATTTTGTTATCATATGAGGTAGCCTCAGCAATAGGGAATGTGCAGATAAACATGTATTCCAACATAGGGAACCATGGCAACAATAGCTACAGTAAGACTGGAAATATGTTGCCAAGAGAAGTTATGAAATAACAATATTCTGAGTCTATTGCAGGTTGCTGAATGCCAGGTTCAAGACAGCTCCACTCTGGCTTATTGCTTTTTATAGCAAAATACTGGAAATGTCATTGCTGCATTTAAAATCTGCCTCCTGATAAAAGTGTGCATATATGGCTGTCTCTATACAGACATACTGTTGGATTGTATTTTGTATGCAGTGAGTAAGACTGCACTGCAAAGATGTGGCTTTACGAGTATTTAGGACTTCTCCTTGCTAGGGCTATGGTATAATTTTCTATGTAGATCTTCATGGCCATAAGGTAGTGTCTAGAAAGATGTCTGGAAAGAGTAGGAGAAAGATGAGTAGCAAGTTCTGCTAACCCAGAAAACGCAGTATGCTAGACCAGCTCCGCTGCTTCCTCTGATCATGGTTCCCATGGCTCATTTAATGAGATCGCATGAAAACTACATGACATACTGCATTTTCTTTTATATACCTTTCCTACAGTGGCACAAAGTAACAGTATGGTTAGTTTAGGTTGTCGGTGGGATTTCCTGTCCTTTGTGGCACTTCCCTACCACACACACATGCACAAAGATCACACAATGTGCATCTAATGCTGAATACTGGCTATCATTGTGAAAATGGAAGGGTATTGAGGTGTTGTCCTCATACTGGAATATCCTGAGACTGGTGCTCTCTAGCTTGAGACTCCCACCACTGAGAGCAATTGAAAAGTGAGCTGTTACCTCCGCTAGCTAATCTCAGTGGTCCCAACATCACTCTGTATGAATGATTCATGTGGCACAGATTTTTAGTTTAACAATGTTACGTTATGTGTAATCCTTGCTCGTTATGTGTGAGGGTTTATCCTAAAACCAATAAACTGTCAACAGTAACTTTGCTGATAAAGTTAAATATTACTTTCTAAACAAAATTCCTTTTTTAATCTTGCACTATGGTGCATATTGTTTTTGCCATCATGCACACACATTGCTACTATTGTGATCAATAAGTAATGAGTCTGTTCATTGTTCATTAACTTGCCCTTTCAAGTTCCCAGACAAATAGAAACAAAGAGGTTTTCAGGCTGTTTCACTCCAGGAACCTTTTTCTTGTATTCTTATGGCAAACGGATGGACTGATAGAGGCTGAAAATTTCACATGAAGCAACTTGTTAGTCTGCTGCTTCGAACCGTACCCTCACAAGAGGAACTCCTTCAACTTTCCCCCACTTCTATCATCAAGGTTAACACAATCTCTGTTTTTTTGCCACCATATCCTTTCCAAGTCACTGCAGTCACCAGAAGCTAATGCTACCTTTATGATCATGACCGCCCCGCACTATTATTTATGATTTCTATGCTTTGATAGGTTAAGCAGTATTTTGTGCTGTTCAAAAGCAAACATGAATATATTACTAGCCAACACTTGCAGAATAGCAGCAGAAGTGTTTATACCTTCAGAAATAAAACTCTGCAAGCTTGTTGATTGGTTTAGGTTTTCATACAGTATCTCTTTTATATGAGTTACTTGTATAGGGATTTAGAACAGTATAAAATAATGAGCTTAAAATCAAAATGTTTGCCTGGGGAAGTCTGCCTTATCAACTATTCCTTAACAGGGATGCTAATGACTCACTTAATACTGACGTTCAGCTCCTTAAATGAAGGAAAGAGCAAAAGCATTGTAAGAATAACATTGCTGTTAATAAAGTTAACAACTTCATCTATAAATTTTAAATCCCCCTGCATTACTAAAATGCCAGTGAACTCTGGTCCTCAGGCTAGATGTAGCAATAAAATTTAACAGACTGTAAGTATGCAAAATGTTTTATATAATCTGCAAATTTTAAAAATGATTGACAGGTTTTGAAAAGAGACACACTGTTCCTGAAGTCTAAAGTTTTTCCAGTAATTACCGCTGGGAAGGGATGACTAATTACAGTAGTCTCTATGCTACACAATATACATAGCAGACAAATACACTGAGGAGTTTTGATTTGGGTGTTCTCCATTTGGTAGAAGGAGTTAACCTATTTTTGGAAAGTGACCTATGTGCCTGAAGGCTGTAGGCTGATGAAAGTCTTCGTACTGTGCTTTGTAGAATCAAAACATTTTCTGACACTACTGTAAGTCAAAGTCAAAGCTTTTGAATTCAATACAATATGCACAATTACCCAAATGCGATTACATTATTATTATTATTAAAATTGCTATCCCTGTAGTTCAGCACTGCAAATGGTTGACATGTGAAACAGCAGCCATAGGTTCTCATAATGTAACTTTCAGCAATGGTTGAACATGGCAAGACTGTTGACATTTCTGTTGCCTGCGTATTTTCATCCTCTTAAGCCAACACCTCTTTTTCAAGAATATTGATAATTTCAAGAATATTTGTAGAAGCCTGTTCCATGCTCATAAATTAGTTTTGTGCTTACCTAAAACAGAAGGGAGGCTTATTCAAATTAGTCAGTGATAAACAGGTAGTGCAAGGGAAAGGGAGTAATTCCTGTCTCCCCAATTCTCCTTCCATGTGGAAAGTGCTTTATTGACTTAGCTTTCCCTGAGAAGTGATTAGAAATTACAGCGTCAGACTTTGTAAGGTAAAGGAGTGACACCTAAGACCAGAAGCGAGGATTTTTCAAATGGGCCAAAGAATTTTGGACCCTTACCTGAAGAAAAACAAGCTCACTTAAGCTAGCTGGAAAAATTTGGCTAGTATCTCTTTTGTGGGACCGAGCTTTCTGGACTTCTAACAGATTTTTGTCCCAGAAAACAGACTTACAACTCTTTGGTTCAAAATTAACTGACCTGACTGGTGCCACACAGTAAAAGGAGTGAGCTTAAAACCACCCCTCCTCAAATCATGGCCAATATATAACTTAGGTTCCCTAAGTTAATAATATAAGAATATTGCTATTAACTCTCGGATAAGAAGAAGAGGTATTGCATTGTATCTGTTCTTGACTACAGTGTTTAGTACTTCTTATCTGTGAACTATTCTACCTCCTGGAGCCTTGCTGTAACGAAAGCAGCATGTCTGGGCCTGGGAGTACCTCCCTCTATAATTGCACGTTTTACCTTTGGAGTTTGGAGGCCAAAAGTGCCTGGTAGCCCTACTGGGTACCTTCACTGAAAATTTCCTGTAGAAGGTTTTACGATCTTGAGCTGAGGTTGCACATACAGAAACATTGGTCAGGGAATACGTCTTTAAGAGAAAGAGAATTGCATTCTTCCCCGTACCTTGGCAATTTTTTTTAATTAAAATTCCCGACTGTGTTGGGTGTAGGTGCCGAGGTTTTGCTAGAGGGGGAACTGCAGGGGTGGCTTATGTTGAAGGATGTTAGCGCCTGCCCTGTGCTGGACACAGCTCATTCCAGATGGCTCTGCAACAGACCCACCACAGAACACAGCGGAGCCCATCAGCCAAGTTGGTGGCACCTTTGTCAAAACATACTTAAAAGCAGAAAACACTGCTGGGGGAGGGAACAGAGGAGGGAATCAGGGAGCAGTGAAACAAAAACAGTGAACAAAGAGTGAGTAACAGCTAGAGGAGTAGGAGGCATTCCATGGTGGAGCAGGCACACCACGAAAGGGACTGCAGTCTGCCAAGGACCCACACAGAGCAGAGGAAAAGCATGCAAAGGAAGGAGCTGCAGAAAGAAACAACTACATCTTCGACCACAATCCCCCGTGCTGCTCTTTGCCTCCCTGAAGGCAAAGTAACCTCCAGTGATAACAAGGGGTGAGGAGAGGAGTCTGGACTGAAGTTAAGCCTGGGAAAGGGGGAAGATAGGTGTTTTAAATGTTTGTCTTTTGTTTGTTTGTTTCCCTTTACCAAATCAGTAATTAAATATTTATGCTAACTGGCAATAAATTAAGTTAAATTATTCAAATACACTCTGGTTTTCACACCAGGACTTGGTGAGTGACTTGTCTGTCTTTATTTTGACCTGTGAGTTTTCTCACCCCTGTTCTGCCTATTTTCTCCCTTGTCTTGCTGGGCAGGGAAGAGTGAGCAAATGCCTGAGTGGATGCTTGGCTGCTAGCCGGGGCCAACCCACCACACTGCTGTAGAGAGTTTTTAATCCACACTGACCCTGGGTCTTGAGTTGGGTTTCAAAAACTGTTTCTTTGTAGTGGAAACCTTAGGAAAACTCCAAAAGCCAGAGTGAAAAGGCCAATGGTTTTAAAGTATTTCATAGCTTGAAAGCTGTAGTTATAAAAATAACTTTCTTCTGGTGGCCTTCAGCATTTCCAGATTTAAAACCACCTTCAGATAATAAAAAAACCCCAACATAACAAAACAAAACAAAACAAAACAAAACAACAAACAAACCTGAATAAATAGTATCTGAGATGTCTTGGAGAAAATATAGTGAGATATACTGATTTTAGGACTAGGATAAGAAAGGAGGGGAAGAGAGCCTGAAATGCCATTGTGAAATCTTTGTTTCAGCTGCAAATGAGAACAGCTTACAATAGTTATCACTCCTTTAGAAAGGAGTTTTATACTAAGGACAGCAAATGATGGTTAACATGCTAGACTATAGAAACTCATCAACATCTATCTTCTGTAAAGGCCATTTACCTTCTTGTATTCTTGCACATGAACTGGTTGTCTTCTATGTTTTATTGCTCATTTGCTCTCCTACACTAACTAACCATCTGCAAACTCCATTTATGTATCTCAGTGCTGAGAATACTGTGTAGTTGTTTGACAGTGGTTTAACCCATTAACACAGAACAGCTCCATGTTCTGTGCACTAATAATTATTTAAACCCCATCTGTAAAAAGATCCCCCCAGTTTCTGTTGATTTCCTAGGAATGTTTTTGGTTTTCACTACTCGTTAAAGCTTCCTATTTACTTTACCAAGGATCAGAAAATTACATTGACGATTAATTTAGGATTCAGGTGTAGTCCTGTAATAGAGGCTTACTGAATTCTTCCTATTACAATCCCGACAGAGTACAGAATTAGAAGCCACTCTAGTGTAATCTATAAACCATACTCTTTTCACTGGTTTATTGATATTTTCAACAACTGCTGCAGTCAAGTGAAGAGTGATAGATGAAGTATTCTGCATTTAATCTGGTCCAGTACTGTTGCATAGTGCTGCAGTGTGCTATGAAATGGCTTCTAAGGTCTACCACAGGGGCTTCAGTGCTTGCACAATACTCTTACACATGCCTCGGGTTCCTCACGGGCCTGGACGGTGCCTACTCTGTAGAAGTGCTCAAGGTGAAGGAGTAAGGATAAAGCTTTTAAGTGTGGGGTGACATTTTCACCACAACAAAATAAAAAATATTAACAGGACTCATTATCAAGTGAGTCAAAATCAAAAGAATCAAATCAACAGAAAATGAAGTCATGGTTGATAATTTTTTTCTTTCCTTCCCAACTCCCTGTAAAGATATCCAGCAAAGCAAGAAACTCTTTATTGTAAGCTTTTTTGCATCTGAAATGTTTTCTTAAGAGAAAAGTGAGAAAGAGGATTTCTCATATAAAGAACAAACATTTAAATTCTGAATTCTCCTCCTTTCTGTTTTGCCTCCTCTTGTTATGTGTATTCTGTTGTGTTTCAAAGAATATTTATGGTATGGTACTAAAAATCTGTGGCAGTATTTGAAAATGTACAAACCATACTTAGTGGTTTTGCTGAATGTAACAATGTAAAATAATCATGTCCTTGAGCAGAAATATACAACCTTATAGCAGGCACCCAATTCAGAGCGTTGGATAAAATTCCAAATTCTCCTAGAATTCAGAAAGAATTTCTGATCTAGTTAGGACTTTCACTCAAATGTCTTTTATTATAAATCATTCACACAGACATTCACCTATTCAAGAAACTATTGGGTCCAAGTATATCTCTTTTCAAGTCAATTTTACTGTGCCATCAATGAAAGTGGGAATAAACCTATTTCAAATTATGGTGTCAAGACTCAGTAGCTGTAATGGTATTTATGAGAAGGTGAGAATTTGGAAACTGGGAGGGTGCAGAGTTTGTTGCATGGCTTGGTCATGTCACTGTCTTACAGCACTAAGCCCTGGGTCTCCTGACTCTCCATGTGGTGCTCCTGGTGCTCTCAGGCATAATTATTACTTTTTGCATGGTTACTTTTTTCAGTTCGGTGTCTGTAATAATGTGACCACTCAGCTGTAACCCTTCACAGTCATATTTTTTCTACCATGAAACTGAGGATATATATACAAAGAGGACATATAAAGGTACAAAACCTTTCGTGGTTGTGTAAGATGGATTTGTTTTGGTTTCAAGAAAGCTAGCTGGTTCGTTAAAAAAAAAGTCTCCAGGTTTATATTGTGATATTTATGCAGTGTGGAAGTGCCAGGAACAGGATTCATAGTAAAGTGGGTAGCTAAATTGTTTGACCAGCTACGCATAGTTTAAATACATTTTATATCTCTCTGCTATTTTCCCTTCCCTTCCCTTCCCTTCCCTTCCCTTCCCTTCCCTTCCCTTCTCTTCCCTTCCCTTCCCTTCCCTTCCCTTCCCTTCCCTTCCCTTCCCTTCCCTTCCCTTCCCTTCCCTTCCCTAGGATGGCATTTTGAATAGCTGTGCCTCTGTCTAGGAGAAAAGGAGTAAGAAGGAATACTTTTTTTGCCTCAGACCATTGATAATGCATTTTTTTTTCCTTTAAATTATTCACTGTCCAGATGTTTTTGGAGCACAGTGTGTTTGGACAGCCTGCAAATTTCACAAGGATAATTTTTTTATTAAACATAAATTCTCATCACTTCATATTACACATGCACTCTTAATCCACTGAGAAGTGGCTATCGCACATATCAGATTTGTTCCTGTAGTCAGTTGTGTCTTTGGCACAGCTTCCCTATTATGGCAAACAATCAGCATTTTAACTATAACTTAAAGTTTAGATTGACCTGGGTCCTTTAGATAATTCTATACTTTATTCATTTTTTTCCAGGAACTATTGTTGGATTTTCAGTTTCAGTGTAGTTTAGAGATTGTTTGCATTGGATACATTTAAATCACTGTAAGTTGAAAACCTTCAAGGTGTTTGGCTTCTGGCATACCTGTGTGGACTAGTATGTGAGTGACGTACTCAAATTATCTTAGATATCTGGGTCAGCTGTTCTCAAGGATTTACTTACATTAGGGAAAAGTACTGCAGTACATTTTCAATGGTTTTCAGCAATTGTGGTTGCTGTAGTGTAAATAGCTCTCTGGGACTTGCCTACTGGCTAGTCAGTGCTGCTAATGTGGAAAATGAATGTTTTTGTTAAACATGATAAATCGTACTATGATATATGCAAATCTCTGGCTTGGCTCTGAGTATCTCTGCTGCTCATGCTTCTCCCTCTCATTTTAGTGGACATTAGCTTCTGCCATTAGCAGAAAATTGCTTTAATGCTTTAGAAACACTTTGCAGTTGTCCTGTCTATTTGTCCTTGGGATGTAATCCTTCCCAATAACTCGAAAGAGAAAAAACTACCAGTTCCTAACTGTCTTGAGTGGCAGTTATACAAATATATGCCTCTGTGTGTGAAGCTGCAGATTCTGCAAAGTGCTTGATAATTTACAAAAATTAAAACTTGTCAGTGCTTTATTAAGTCATACTGATGAGGCAAAACCTACTGTGGGTGACAGAACCCAAACTCACTATCTGTCCCTATCCCAAATCTTGGCTCTTTGAATGATACAGGAGAAGTGAAGACAGCAGAGGACTGGTAGAGTATGTTATCCTATGTTGTTAAAAGAAGAACAAATTATTTCTGCCTCTCCTCCTCAACTTTTCCATAAGCTTCTCCTAGAAAACAGCAGTGGGGTTTCCGAGCTTTTGCTTTTCCTTGACTCTGTCATGCTATTTTTGAGATAATTCAGACTGAGTCACCCTGCTGTCAAGACTGAGAAACTGCACTGACTGCACTAAATGTGCTTGGGTGGGTGTAACCATAGCAGGACAATTTGGCAGCATGGCCGTGAAAAGGAGCTAGCAAACAGGATTGCATATAATTTAGGTAACAGGGAACAAGGAGAGGTGTGCAAATCAACTCTAATCTGATGCTTTGGCCACTAGTTCATTCCCTCCAACTGGAGTTTTAATACTATATATTGAAAAACAAAGCTTACAAGTGCATTGGCACCTTGATGCCATGATACAACATGATTTCTGTTCAGCTGGAGCATTGTCCCTACCCCTACCTGGAAAGCTGCAGTATTAGTAACCAATATCTTCTCAAGGAGATGATCTTTCTAAACGTGCTATTTCCACCTCTAATCATAGCAAATACTAGAGTGTGTGAATCTGTTCCACTCCTCTGGGAATCTGCCACTGGGAGTGGTGATTGCCTGCATCCAAAGAGATCCTAAGAATAATGCCAGGTTCTTTTTCTTTATCAGTTTCTCAGCTCTAAAAAATTGGTGGTATTCAGCTTCCCTCTTTCTACATTCTTCCCACTCAATGTCCACCCACTGTTGTCACGTTCCTGTTCACCACATCCAAATCTCTGTTTATCCCCAGGTTCTGGGAGATTTTTAGTATAAACTGGCTATTATTTGTACCAAATCATTGCTTTCTGGACAATGAAGCAGTTCCTTTTATAAACACCTATAAATAAAAAGTTTTGCTTTTCTCCCGCTCCAAGAAACTAAAAACAGCACACATTACCATTAGTTTGTAGGGGAAAAAAAAATAGAGAAAACGTTCCCTCAATATGAAGATACCTTCTTTTACCCTAAAGTAAAACACTGAAATAACTCTCTCTAACATAGTAAGACTTTAAAAATCTACTTGCAAAAGCTTGCAAATCATTCTAAATTAAGTACATTATTCATACTGTTGTCTTCACCATTCCTTCTGTGGCTATAGAGCCTGCAAGAAAAAGGACCAAATATGAAGCACAGCATGTCTGGAAAAAGAAGCTTTAAAATAGCACTTGGCATTTTCCAGTTTATTGCACTGAATGTTAATGCACATTGGGAATTCATAAACACAGAGAAATGATTTAGACTTCCCTTCCTGTATAACAAACACAGCAGGACAGAGAAGTGCAAAAACTGATATTATGGTGTTTACAGCTGGGATCCGATTATGTGAATACTATTTTAATCTCAGCTTGTTTCGTGATCATACACTAGGCTGTACCTATATTCAATCTGCGAAGAAAGGTTGAGGGAAGCACATATAGGACAGCTTTAGTTTAGCTTATTCAGGTACTAGTATGCGTGGCCATGTGTATAGACATTACTTAATGGAGGTGAATGAGTCCATGGACCCAAGCACCGGCGTGTGGTTGCCCAGTACGCTCCTGTTGCGCTTATGCTCCCTAGCCCAGGGAGGCCAATGCCAGTTAGCGCTACCCCGGGAAATAGGCTGGGGACAGCAAAGGCCAACGATGGCTCCCAGCTGGCACTGCAGTCCAGGCCTCTCTATTTTGGGAAATGAAGAGAATGTGGCTGTGTAGATGTGAGCTATGCTGTGACACTTGCCCTCAGGGCCAGCACGCAGGCACGGCTTGTTCTAGTTACTAGCATAAGCGTAGCCCACATAACCCGGTTTTAGCTATATCAGCAACTCCACAGGGTCTCTGGTTGGCTCCCTTCAAATCCCACGCTTGCCGTGCTCCCTGCTCTGGTAGCTGAACTACAGCTATCTTGACTCAGGTAAGACCGTGTGCTGTGGCCCATCCAGTTAATTACAGGAGCAGAATGAGAAACAATGACCTCGCTGATGAGGCTGCTGGCTATGCTAGGAGCTCCATTCTGAGATGGTTAAGAGGGGAAAGGTGCTAAAACATGCTTTGCCTTTCCTTTGAACTGGCATCTTCATTTTCAATAGAAAGAAAGTGTGAGCAATGCACCCTACATACACTTGACAGTGCTAATCCCCAAGCTGTCTCACTCCACCAAAGCTACTATGGATCATCTTGGTGGCACTTGTCAGTGAAATGAAAAATGTTTTCTATAAAACAAATTCAATATGTACACAGACACACGTCTACGTCTACGTCTACATCTACATCTACATCTACATCTACATCTACATCTACATCTACATCTACATCATGTTATTGATTAGTCCTTAGTCCTTTTTGTTCCCTTTCTGTTCCAAGGTTAGATAACAGTCCCCCTTGCTGGTTTTATTCACATTTTTAAAGAAATGTCACGCAAAAGCATTGTTGGAGCAGTTTTTCATGAGGGTAATTGCCTATCAGCTTCCTTCTCTTTTGTTTTGACTTAAAATTTTTGGAAAAAAATTAAAACAGATTTTTTGACATACTAAAAAAAGTGTGTTTGCCTAATGAAAAAATTTCTGTGTCTGTATGCAGTGACTTGATTTCATGTGATTCTAGCTAATTTAAGCAACTTGAAAGACATCTCTGGCAGATAGGATGGAAAGTTAAAATATAAAGGGAAGCCAACCATCATTCAAATAAGAAATATCATATCTGCTATCCCTCTGGCAGGTTACATGCAGTCCAGACAAGCGAGTGAAATTTCTAAGTGAAAGAGTTACTCCACATCTTCTGTTTCACAGACTGACCAGCACAAAAATAACATTCTAGCATAGCTTAAATCAAGACTTGCCAGGTAATGCAAAGGACTTGCACAGTTTTTGTTATATAACTCAAATATTTTTCACTGTCCATGACGGAATATCATGAAAATACTGGTTATGTCTATGGGACATCCTGCAGTGCCATCCAAAGGGATCCAGCCCTGGAAGGTCAGGATGTCATCAGCTGGGGGTCTGAGCTAACCAGCTCTGCTCAAATGCAAGGTGTGTTAGCTCGAGCAAAAGACCCCAGAAACGCGACTGTGCTGCTTCTCAACCTACGCAGCTCTGCATGACACTGCCTGGCACAACGTAGACACATCCCTAAGATAAATCTTCAGCCTCGTATAAATTAACAAAGGCCAGACTTATTCCAGTTGAGATCATCTGAAGATTTGAATCGTGTTTTGTAACGAGGAGACATGTCTGCATTTCAGAATGAAACATAAGCACCCACTGAATTCTCCCCATTCCTGAGCTACAAACTTTGCCAGGTCCATCTTGTTTGGATTTTCAAATGTATTGCCAAATCTCCAGTAGAAGAAAACGAGGTTTTATTTTGTTTTAGCATTTAGAGACAGTACTTAGGTTATTTAGTTATGGAATCAGCATGACTTTTTTGTATACAGAAGACTGAATGCATTGAAAACATGAGAAAATGAAGATCAGCTTTCTGTTTAATACTACTCTTCCATATAATATTTCAAAATATTTTTAAAACATAGAATTTAAAGTCAAGTAATCCAGAAACCTCAGTGCTACACTCAAATAGTGTACAGAATTACATGTTTGAACTGGCTTTTTTACATGCTTTCCCTCATTTTAATCTGGCACCTAGCAGCAGCTGTGAAAAAGGCCATGGTGTTCACTGGGGCAAAGCCCGGGAAATAATAAGGAAGCTTTTGAAAACATCTTTGATGCTCGAGACCTGTGAGAATTCAAAGCTATTTGCTTATCTGTATAAACATGAAACTGAGAACTGCCAACAGTTTTACAAAAAATGAAAATCCAAAAATGCCTCTGCCAACTAAACAATAGGCATATAAGTGACAGTAGATTATGGATTCGATCAGGGAATTCCCTAGTGATGGGGTTAGTTATTACTGTGAGTAGAAAATCAATCTGTATCCTTTCAGGGGGGGAAAAAAAAAAAGTTTTGGAAAAATTCCCAACTTGAAGTAAAAAAGCATTTTATCAAAAGTTCTAGCTGTGACATGCAGTATTTTTTCCTTATTTCAGCATTCATAAATGCCAGAATCAAAAATATTAGAAACACCCTCTCTTCCTCCTCAGCCTGTCATTACTTTGATTACATCATCTTTTTCCTATTCTATGTAATGGCATGTGACATTAAAATGGTTCAGAGTCACTAGTAGTTTCTTGCTAGCAGTATCGTTTTACGTACGCTTCTCAGGCTCCTAGTGCACAGAACTGGGCTCCCTGCTAAGGCAGGTCCATGAAAAAGCCAGACTGCTGTCAGGTGCCCTCAAAATCATTCACCTTTTATTGTGGCTGTATCTCCTGTCTCCTATTTACTTTCTCTACAAGAGACTCATTATTAATTGGGTTTTGATGTAGCTTCTACTGCAAGCCTATTCTTTCCTTTCCACAAAAAGAAGGGGATACTCTTCTCAGAATGTAAAGCGTGGTTTGCCCCCATCACCATGTATTTTATTCTCATGGTCCTTTCTCTCTCCTCTCCCACTGTATCACTAAAGGGATGACTTTTACTTCTTACTGATCACCTACAGCATTCAATTTGTACCTTTATCTGTGAGGAGCTTTTTAGTATTCAGAATTAACATTACTCCTGGCAAAAAAAAAGCCTTGTGGTAATAACAACAACAACAACAACAATAACAATAATGTTTTACTCAATGCAGAATCATATGTAGATAAAGTACATGTAATCCAACAGTCTTTATTTTTAGTTACATACATTGTTAGTTTTCCCTTTAGCTGGCAAAGTTGCAAACATATTCTAGACAATACTGAGAAAGTGAAGGTTTTTATATTCTATAACATTGTCCTGTAAGTTTTCTTTAACATAGACGTCAAGCCTTTTTGGAACAGAGAAGCTTCTTGAAACCCTGTGAGCAGACCAACGGCTATTATGCACATACGACTCATGCATGGAACAGAGTACAAAGCCCTGTATCTCAAAAGAGATCATTAAATAATCATATTTCAGTACTGGAGACTGTTGCAGCAAGCAGGGGTCTCTCTCTGCAAACAGGCTCATCTCCGGATGTGCTTGTTTATCAACTTTATGGACACTGCTTCCATAATATTCTTATGATGGTTGCTTTCACTGTGCTCATTTATGCATTCAAAGATCAAACAGCTTCTGAAGCTACTAAGCTTATAAAAAAATCACTGTAGTTAATCTTACGCATATGTTTGAGATGCCTGCCAAAAAGAAGCACATCAGACGCACCGCATAAATAGATTTGTTTAGAGCCAGCTATTAAGCCTAACCAGTGGGGGCAATTCAACAGCATCCTTTAAAACAATGGCTGAGATGCCACAAGCATAGAAGGCTGGAGCTGATTGTTCAGTTTGAATCTATTAGCTGGATTTTGGATACCAAAAGGGTACCCAAGAGGAAAAATGCCACCCAACAAGAGTCCTTTTGGAGGAAAGAAGAGATGAAGAGATGCTTCATCTACAGCTGGTGCATTTCCCAGGAAGGCTTAGCCTTGGGGATGGATGAGGCTCCAAGAGCTGCCTGAGGCTCACATCTCACAGACCTCTCTGACCATAATCTCACTTCAGAAGGAATGAGCAGGAATGATTTCTCAACCTCACAGTCTTTGTTCCTGTCTTTTGTCTGGAAACCTCAGCTGGGGACAAAGTCTGACTCCATTAAACATTAACAATATTTTCAAACTCAGTGTACATCTGATAGCACTGAATTCATATCATCTTAGCCAAACCTCAACTGAGGTTGCTATTATTACATAAAATTGCTATTATTATTATCCGCTTACGATGGATTTTTAAAACAACTGAATACTGCTCTGACAACTGTGAAATGATTATCTAAGTAAAACAAGATGAGGATAAGGTAATCCCATGTCATGTCATACACTTGCAGGGATTAGGAAAGATTTTGTAACGGTCCTATCCTTCTCTTACTTGGTCCTGAAACTGATTCCTCCTGTACAGAGGCAGAGGTAGAATTGTAACACTGCTGATGTGGAGCAAATAAAACGGGGACAAATTCATCATATAGTTCAATCTACTTTAAACATTAATTTTTGACACTACCACAAGCAAGATGTTTAATCACAAGGAAACTCACCTGCATTGATTCTTGCAGGTTTGTTCTGGTGTTTTTTATTGCAAGAGGCAAGAAAACATTAATGTTTAAAAAAATCCACAAGACATAATAGTTGTAGGAAATTCTTCAGGAGATTAAAGCTCCAGGTGACGTCTCACTCATTTTATGTATGATACAAAGATGTACCCAAAAATTCTATGTCTAAACCAGACTTATTCAACTCTGTAAAATCCCAGTAATATAATTTTCTGAATTTTCTATCCCTACATATTCCTGGTTTTACTTGCCATTTTAGTTGTAATTTGAATTTTCTTTTTCCAAGCACTTCAGAAAGATCTTAAAAAGAGCATTTCATCAAACCAAAAGTAAACAATAAATAAATCAGTCTAATGGGATATAGCAAGCCATAAACTCTGGAATTCCACACTCAATTTCATTTCCAAGTTTTTGAAATAGAAGTTCATCTATTTTAAAGAAATATGGAGTCTGTGGATTTCCCCTTGTTTAGATACTTGAAAGTTCCTCTTTGCATGGTAACTCAAAAAGACTTTTAAAATGAATTTCAATGATGATTTTCAATCATCTCTATTAAAAAATGGTCTTAAACTTTTAAAGAAAATAAAAAAGATAAGAAGGGTTTGAATTTTTTACCACCTTTTGCCAGTATTTATTAGTCTGCATCACTAGTAGCCTAAAGATTATATATAGTGCTTTTTATCTTCAGGAAAAGTAGAACTCCAAATTGTTAATTTGCAGACATTTCTTTTCAAGTTTTGCATACTCTCCTGATACCTGATTATTCTGTGATATATTAAAATATAAGTCCCTCCTCTTTTGCTTTTCTGTAATTTAAGTAATTACCTGAATAAAGCATGTGAATTACAGCTTTCACATTTCCCAGTTCAATCATGTTAATTTATCTTCTGGCAGAGAACTTCAAACAAAATTACTTTCTCATTCTGAGACATGATGTTAATAAAAGATATTAATTACCTCTTAGAAGGCATATTTCTTTATCCAGACCCCAAATTTAAGGAGGTTTGCCTGGAAAGAACAAACTCTGCTTTAGTTATCCCTCTGACAAGCACAGAATTTCTCTCACTCAGACTCATACAAAAAAGCCCTTTTTTCTCCTTGAAAACATTACCATCTATTTCTTTTGTATCCTCACTGACCACTGGTGCCATCACTTTATTTAATGCCATTTAGGACACATTTACTTTGAAAACTCATCTTCCTACCTTTGAAAATGTATGTGAAGATCTCTGGTATCTAATCAAAGCAAATGGAGAATACAGACTCTATTCTACACTATTTTCCTTTCTACAAGAAAGGAAATCTTTCCTTGTTCAGTTTCATATACTATACCCTGCTGATAAACCAGGCAATTTTAACTAAAATGTTAATAGAAAAAGGGCGTGCAATAAAAAAATAACGAGCAAAAGTGCTCAATGCATGTCAAAGGTTTTACACAGCATGAATTGTTAACCATTTAGGAAGAAAATCTCTTCAGACTTAATTATCTGTTTGCCAGTATGTCTGGGAAAGCACAGCTGGATTGGTTTTGAAAAGTCAAATATAAATACAAAATACTTGATGAAGTTTGCAAACTTGTTTCAGTTTTTCTGTTGGGGGAGAGTGGAGAAGATCTGTGATTTTTTTAGGATGGTTTAGCTTCACATCACAAAATTTTCTGCATGTTAACTTAGAATCTTAATCTAAAACTGTCCTTTCATATTGACTTCTAAAGAGTGTTCACTGCAGGTATGGAAAAGAATTCTTGAAACTTGCAAAGAGGAAATGTGTTTTCATTAGAGCCTAACATGGTTCTATTTCCATCAGTAATACTGTAATGAGACAGAAGGTACATTAAAATTCCAGTTTTGGGGTGGATCTGTTACCTTCTCACAAGCAATTTGGGGAGTATGTCCATTTACACATACCACATGTAAGACCATTGTTTACTCTAACCAGAACTATTAAGTCCCTAACCTCTATCTAAGGGATAAAGATCATTCCTTGCAAAACAAAAAAAGAATAAAAAGTGTAAGCTTTCAATGCAATACCGATGTTTTTCTTTAAGGCACTGTTTTATAATGGAGACAAAAAATCTTTTTTAAATTGATATTGAGATAATTGGCAGTGGAAGAGATAGGGATAACATTTTTTTTACCTCTTCATTCAGTGGAAAAGGGACAATAGATTATTCAGGCTGCAGATACTGCAGCAATGCAAGAGGATTTATCATGGACTGGTTCTCTCAAAATAAACCACAATGACAGAAGGAAACGAATTTACGTTTTCAAATAATGTGGCCCAGAGATGCAAAGCAAGCAGCAGAGAGACAAATACATTGTGTTTTCAAATGATGCTGGAGCAAATGACATTAGAAAAGAAATAATGTCTTATTTAAATAAATAAATAAAACCCAGAAAGACCAGCTGCTAAAAATAGAATGATCTCTTACTTTCCCTCCACTGTTACCCAAGACTAAAGCATGATCTGTTGTCTTCTTGTTTGCCTGGGCATCTTTTGATCTCTGCATTTCACTTATTCATACTCCTTCCAAGCAAAGCAGACACTGGACTATATGGAAGCTTCCATTCATGTTGCCCATATTTGTGTCAGTTTTAACCTTCCTTCACAGTCTACTGCTGTTCTTCTGTCCAAAAGCAGCATAAGCTGATATGTTTCCTCCATCACCTTTGCTCTTTTAGAAGAGTTCCACTTAATATTTTGTGCTTAGGTTGAGTATGAATTCAAAGTGCAAGTGATAATTGTGTTAGTATAGTCAGTTAGATTTCACACAGCCCCCAGCTCCTCCTTTAGTCCAACATCCTTTTCGTCTGAGAGACCGTTTCTGTTGAGGTACTCGCCACCTCAGAAAATCGCTCTTCTCTTACATTCTTTTACAACACCATAAGCAGGTTGCTAGTTCATTGAGGTCATCTACAGCAAGCCTTAGACATTTGCATTTTTAAATGGATTCTATCTCCATTTGTGTTTATTAGTTTTTTAAAACATTTATTAGTCTCTTGAGTTTTGCTCTTCAGAATAGTCTTCATTTCTCTATTATCCTCAACTTCGTTCACGTTTTCTTCCAGACTAGGAACATTAGGTCCTGAAACTAACACTGGGCCTGATCCTGCACTGAATAGTAAAACCAGAGTTAAGAAGAAAAGGAAAAAGTCATATTATCATACTTTATCCTGAGAGCAATACAACTGAGGCAAGTGGAAAGAAGCAGAGCTCTTCTCCAGTGTAAGGTCAAGTGAAGCTTATTTGCTCTTCACTTTAGTGTTAATTTTAATTAAAATTCTTTAAGTTAATTGTAATTTTAATTCCCTTCTACTTTCTGAATTCTTTTTGAAGAGTCACTTGTAAAAACAAAAGGATGCCACACATGTTTAATTAATACAGAAAGATAAAGGCTCACACATGTATCCACATACAAGAAAGCAGATGCAGACACTGAGAGGAAGGCAGAAGCAGACTTCACTGTTAACATTTTGGCAGAAGGTTAAGATGAGATTTTATTAAGCTCAACTCAAATGTTTACTTTAGAGGGCACATAATATATGATGAGCAAGAAATAATTTTCAAAAGGCTGAAATTTTGCTCAGATTTTTTTTTTTTACATGACACCTCAGAAGCATGTATTGGAACACTCAAAATTAAAAATATGAGAGAACTATCTAGTGAAAGAACTTCAGCCATTAATTGACCCAAGCATCACACAACCGGGCAACACACAGAGAAGGCATTCAGCAGCCTCAGGTAATCTCTGAGGAGAAATGGAACCAACACCTTACATGTACTAGGAGAAACAGTATTTTAAAGTAAGCAATGACTTCTAATGATGAGTGCGCTGTATGTCAGATGTGTCAGTGGTGAAAATACAAACCTGTGAGATGAATACAAGATCGCATAGCCTATAAAATGAAATGGCCTTTTAAAACAAATCTAATTCTTTCCTAGGCAAAATGATAAACAAAAGGGGTAATTCCAAGCTGAAAGTAACCAATATATTTCAGTGTTAGAAGATCTATTTTTAATCTTCCTTCTGACCACATTTTATAAATATGCTAAAAGATAGTGCGGAGGAATGGAAAAAAATTCCAACTCCCTTAGACCAACAGTAGTGATCTAATTAAAAAACATTCTGAATGTCCCCCAAACCCAAGAGCAGGCTGTGAAAACTGCTAACTGTACCCTAACCTCTAACTCACTAGGGTCTCCAGCAGGGCTGAGACCAAAATTTAAAAGCTTACTTAGTCCTTTTGGATTTCTGGGCTTTCAGCTTTTTCCCCATGGAAACCACTCCTGTTTTTATTCATCCAGCAACACATGGTGCGGTGTTTTGATATTTCTTTTTGCTTTTCATTCCCATTCCTGTGTCTGGAGTCTCCATGTACTGTAAAACTCTAAGAAGTCTTCCATTTTTAATTCACGTTCAGAGTATTGTTCTACATTTCCCACAGAATCAGCTTTCTACCCCACAAATTCCAAATGGGAAACAATATGAATAACTTTTGAATGCACCTTCCTGCTTTCTTACTGACAAGGCTTTCAGCTTTACCATGGAAGTTAAGCAACCAAAAATTCAGCCTTAGGAACACCAGGTATAGGTGCTAAGGACCAAATCAGTAAAAGCCTCACCCTGATCCCAGGTATATTATGTAAGTATGGATTAACTCTGTTGTTATGGATTTGCTCCATGGATTGTATGGATTTGCTCCATTAGCATAAGTGAGACAGTATATTCACAAGAACTTTTTTTTACATATATTCATTTCCATTTCCATTGTCCGTCATCAAGATGAAATGTTATAGCTCTGAAATCAGCCTGTCACTTACATAATTTGAAAACCTACATACTATAGAGCTTGCAAGCATACTACTCCTACACACATGCACTCCTAGTCAAATTAACCTTCAAGTCAATGAATATTTAATTTTTACATTATTTTCGGCATCTCATCTCTCCACAGTAAGTGTGTACTGGATAATAACAGAGCTGATATGGTGCTAAATTATTTGAGGCACAAGAGATGAAGTAAAAAGGGCTACAGGCCAACTAACTACTGTCCTGAATACAGAAAGCCCAAGTCCAAAGATTAAAAAACTGTCAAGAGGTGAAATGTAGGCAGAAGATAAGGACAGAGAAACTCAGGAAAGACATAAAACATTATTTGCCACATTTGCAGCAGCACTAAAAGTGGACTAAAAAGGAAATTAAAGCACTGGAGGCCACAGTAATACATTATAAACAGATCAATAGTATAAAATGTCACATGTATCTTCTTTCCAACATTTTCAATAACTAAACATTGACCTTTTTAAAGAGGTACAGAGCTGTGAGAAATAATCTGATTCATTTTGGTTAATTCTATAAACCTAAAACCATAAATGAGAACAGTCAAGCCAAGAGAGATTACTTACATTTTAAATAAGCTTAAGGCCTTCCTTTACTAAAATGCTCTTTTCAGAAGAGTATCAAAGACTACAATCTACATCTGGTAGTCCAAATTTTCAATAGTATCACTAGTTAAAAAAAAACAAAACCAAAACCCCAAAAATCTATGTCAAAATTACTCTATCATTACTAGATATACTGCAATATCAAAGCATTTCATGAAAGTCTGTTAGTCTGATGAACATTTCACTTGTACACTTCTCAACATCCAGGTTCAAATTTTGACCAGAGCATGTCCTTAGACTAATCAGGAATGTTCCTATGAAGTTCAAATTATTTATTTGTGTCAGGCAAAGGAGTGGTTTGAGAGTGTCTCATTTCACAGCTGACTGGCCTACCCTTCTCTTGGTTGCACTGAATTGGGGCTCTCCCCTCACCTCCAAGAAGTCCCCCTCAAAATTTCAAAACCTCAGAATTCTTACATGATCAAATTGTTATTTTCTAAGCAACCCCACTGCTACTCTAAGTCATAGGCTTGAGTACCATGACTAAACTGTTAGATTAAATGTAAACCAGTGTTTCCACAAGTTTGATGCAAAAATATTTAAGGGAGACTGGATGTTCCTGCATTGTTGGGATTAATAGTGTCTAATATTAATTTCCCTACTGACAGTATTCGCTGTGTTTCTCTAAAATATTATGAACCACAGTAGGTAAGTGAGAAGAAGAAAAAAATAGTACCTCTTTTTTTCCATCTGATTGCAATGGCTGACTTACAAACTCATGGAGCTCTTTAAGAAAAGCTTGTCTTGGAAATAGCTAGTATATTTAAAGGGTTTCTAAAAGAATTTAGAAACTAATTTAATCAGGCACATTCCAGCTAGGTTTTGTGCTTTTTTTTTTTGTCTGCTTGGGGAGGAGGATTATTTATACTATTATTTTGAATCTATTATTCATGTATTATCTGTCCATGTCATGAATAGTATCTCAGGGAAGAGCTGATCCTGGGTGTAAGGAAGGTATACAAAGCTAGATATCCGTATAAGCAGAAATCTGATTGCTGGGTTTTATAGTCATAGCATCTTTCCTTACTAAATGTTTTCTGTGAGGCTGTAATTCCTTATGTTATTGCCCGGGACATCAAGAGAAAACCTTTAAAGTACAGAAATCGACATAGAGCAACTGTGAAATATAGCAGCAATTGTAGCAAAAGCAGTAGTTGGATAAAGCCAGGCTATTCTCTTGTGCATTCACACATAACCCAAGACTGAAATACAGCTCAATTATTTCTTTTCTATTTTCTTTCAAAAATTACAGAAGAAAAAGTAGAGTGAATGTGTTTTAAAAAAGACTACTGTTTGCTTTTTGTTGTATTTGTTTTATACAACAATTCTGTTGAATTGTTTTATTTGTTTTCAGAGATGCATGCTGCCTACCCATGAGACAATAGTATATGCTGGAGAGGGTATTGTCTGTTGTTATAGCCTACATAAAAGGAAAATGTTCTCTTTCCATTTCTCTTTTAGCTAGACAGGACAGACACATATTTTATGAGTATCAAGCAGGAATACTGAAAGTGTGATAGAGGCAGTGGCTTCTGAATTTCAGTACAATTTTTTTCCAATCAGGAAAACCAGCTCCCAGCACCACTCTGAAAGAGCTGTAGTAAGAAAGAAGACCCAATATTATCTTAAGACCCAATATGTTCCTTTCAGTGGGAAAATGGAAAGCCATAATTTTACACGAAATTCCCTAAATAGCCTTGCTGATGTTATTTTTTTTAAAAAGTGGAATTTCAGTTCTACATGCCAAAGGAGATGGGTTGCTGATTAAACTTGTTTGATCACACACCAGCAGACTGAAGACCTCCCACTGCCCACTCTAACTGCTCCCTCACTTTCCCAAATGCATGTCTTTACTATTTTGATTTCATCTGTAGCCTTGTGTAATAAAAATGAAGTCATTTGTCTGGTATGTATTTATATTACTATGATACCAGTCCTCTGTTTTCACAAATTGATTTTCAGTGTGTCATTGCCATGTATGTTGCCCTATTGCACATTCCAAAGCTACCCCAAAATAATTATGATGAGATGCTCATCCTAATATAGAGCTGAAATTACATTCCTAACATGAAACTGCTTTTCGATATACATTCAGTGGAACAACTTTCTTTGAAAACGGTAATACAGCAGCGTATTTGGCTGGTACTTTACTAATGCTTCACACAACATCTGTCCAAAAGAAAAATTCATGTCCGAATAATTAACAATACATGTCACGACTCGTTTGGATCAGCACATGAAACTATTGCTGCCGGCAACACAAGTGACACACATAAGTCAGCTAGTGGCAAAGAAGTGTCACTCTCTCTAATCAGGAGATCTCAGTTGATCACAAAGCACTTTCTCAATTTAAATTTAGTACTCATGTTGATTAACAGGTTTCCCACTTTAATCTTACTTAATCAGATAAAAAGTCTTGGTACCATGGGTATGAGGCATGGTAAACTGCTGCTTAACAGAATGAATGCAGAATACAGTTCTCACACAAAAAGGAGGAAATTATGCTTGTAATGACACCATTCCTTGAAAAACAGCAAGATTCATAATAAACTACGTAATGAAATAGTATCATACCTTTTTATCATACATAATAAAAGTAGTATGAACATGTGATAAGTTTTCATTAAATGGCCAGTGTTACTGAAGGCAGACAAAAACTATCCCTTTCTTGAGGAAACAAATTAAGGTAAGAATAAAGAGGTAAAGGTAACTTCTTCTAGAATTTCAGAATATTATGTGCAAGAAGACATGATTATAACTTGTATAGCTTGATTATAGTTTATGTGTATACACAGTTCTCAGGATTGTATGAACAGTCAGCTCACCATCTAACTGCTTATTCAGCCTCATAGGAATCATGCCTGTATGAGAGATGTTGAATTTTTGCACACATAGTTTTGATGCACAAATATTAGCCTGGGTTTCTTGCTGTAGAGGACTGAGGTCATGTCTACACCAGAAAGTTCTTCTGGCAGGACTTTGCGCTGATTACAGCTTGTACACGTAGCACTGGAAGGACAGATACATACTTGCTGAACTGCCTTTTCTAGTGCCAAGTGTCCCCTTGAAAGTCCATTTTGGCAAAAGATATGATATACACACTTTCTATTGACCCTAGCAACTCTGCTGAGCACAGTTCCTCAGGAACATCTTGAAGTGTTTTCTGGGATATGAACAACGAGCTCATGTTTGAATTCTCTTAATTCCCTTTCTTCCAACCCACTATGTTTTTCTCATTTTTTGACATTCACATTTCTGGTTTAGATTTTTCGTAATGCCTTTTCATCTTTCTGTTCAATCTCTCAATCAGAAATAGGGCCCTAGAGAGAGAAGTACCATACCAGGACCCACTCACAGACAAAAACTCCCCACAGACTCTGCTCCCAAGGTAGCCAGTGGAGCTGTGGTAGACACCAGGTGGAGTGGCTGATGATGGCAGTGCATGACAAGGGCAAGGTGTTCTAAACATCTGATGATCAACACTGCGCAGCAGAGCAGCAGGAAGCAAGCGTTAAAGAATGTGCCACATTATACTGTGGTACAAATCCAGGAAAATCACCAGTGACCCCAAATTTCACCAAGGTTGAAATGTCCTCTGGCACAGACACACTGATGACAGCAGATGGATATTGTGTATTTGAGAACCCTCAGCCCGGATGCTGATTCATTGAGGGCAAAGAAGGGGCAGGGAGTTTACAGAGGATATAATCCCTCCCTCAGCACTGTTACATGGGTTCAATCTGCTCTGGCATAGCACAATATCCTCACAGCCGTGTGGATGCACAGCCTCCTTCTTTTTTCATAATCAAAATTTGGCTCTGTCTGGCCAAGATAGTTACCAGAGGTGAATGAGGTTGGGTCTGGAAAGCTCAGCATGGGAACAGATTGTCAGGCAGGTGCGCCAGGACTGTGGCAACAGGAACAACAGGCAGATTTGAAATAATGGGACACCTGAATTTTGGAAGAGGCACAAATGTGGTGCATAACCCGGTTTCGCTCACCACATTGTGCCTCTGAGTGCATAGGAACAGAGGAACAGCTACACTGGCTCAGACAAAAGGTCCACCTAGCCTCGTACTTCTCTTGACAGTGGCCAGCAATAGACGCTGAGAGGATAGTAAAGAGGAGACCAGGCAAGTGGTGGCACTTCTTCAGAACACCCTGCCAGGCTCAGGACTTCCTAGGTCAGAGGTTTTCACACTGTATTTCACAGCCTTTGTTTAATTAATTTTCCAGTAATTTGTGCTGTTTCTTTTCAAAACCCTGTAAAATTTTAGTATGCACAATAAGCTGTAGTAAGAAGTTCTACAGTTTTTTGGGAACTTGCCTATGGAGCTACATTAATGAGCTTGCTTTGAACAGGTAACTAATCTAATCTGATGCTCATTATATTTTATACTGAAGAAGACAGCAAGAAACATCTTGCTGTTTACTCTTTCGTGGCTATATGGGACCTCATAGTCTTCTACAATAGCACCCAGACTTATGCGATGTGGATGCTTTCATGAAGCATTCACTAGGTGGGGATGGTATATGATGCTGCAGCCTTATAAATATAAAAACTTTTCCAACAAAACCAATAGGAATACAATTCTGGGACCTATATTTGTGGATTTAAAGAGCCGGTGCTGATCTTAGATGGCTGTTTGCTTACTTGATTTATTAAAAGATACACTTGCTAGCAATAACCATTTGCCTTTTTTTCTGAACAGGGACAACAAAGCTGTTGAATGTGTACCAAACAGACTGAAAAATCCTGGCAGTGACTCATGGCTAGCCTAAACTATAATGAGTAAGTATTCTTATTGTTGCTACTGTATATTGTGTTTTCCATAATATTCGTGGAGCAAAAACTAGCTGGATGGAGAGTGAAGTATAAGAACTGCTGATTTTGAATATCCTGGCACAGTAAGAAGAGCTCAACAAGATTGTAAAGATCCCTTTAACAGCCAGTCAGAATTGCACAGCTTTTTTCTAGTTGTTTGCATAGTTGGCTTGTATTTGGATTTTTCATAACTTGTAAATGCCTGTAATGAAATGGGTAGAAAGGGGTGTTAGAGCCTGTTAATATGTATGGATAGGAATGTCATACTTATTAGCTAGTTCATGATCAGAAAACAAAGTTATACCAAATTGTGATAAACAATGTGCAAACAGCAATACACTTCAGAGCTTATGAACTTGAACATTAATTGCTTTTTAAAAAAACTTATTCACACTAAGACGTGTGTGAAGTGTTTTCTGACACAGCCTGTATTTTTTCCCACAGGCCAGTTTCCTTCTAGCTATTTGTCTTATCCATGGAAGTCCTGTTACACACATCCTAGACCTCCTGCAGCTTTCACCATTCTTCTAATATTTGTCTTGTACTTTCTGCTTTTCTTCAGTCATGTTGTGCATTAACCCTTGTGCTTCTCCTTGGACTCAAGCATACTCAGCTATTGTATTGTGCATTCCCACTGGTCTCCACTATTACACTTGACAAGCACTGGGGATGTAAGCTACCTGGCTTTTTCTGATTTTCTTTTCTTAAACAAGGTCAATTAGTAGGGGTGTCTGACTTTGCAAAAGGCAAATACATACACTGAATAAAATGTCAAGTGAGGAAAAATAAAACCATCTGAAGGGTTAATGTCCCCTTCCCTCTCCTGAATAAATTCATGATTACTGGGTGCTGCCAGGAATCCTTCCCTGGTCAGAAAGGGTGTCCTCTCTCACTTGTGGCAGCAGGGATCCAAACATGGGTGGAAGTTTCTTAGTAGCCAGAAATGATAAATTTTGGAGACAAGCACCAGATTATCCTTTGCCTTTCTTTATCCAATAGTGCAACTGAAACAGCTGCTGTTGTTTCTTGTCTTTGCTGGCTGAAGAATTATGTTGCTTGCAGAGGTAATTTTACTTTGGGGATGGACAGCTGGTTTAACCAGCAAGAACTTTAGCCAAAAACTTTACAGTGCAAGCTAAGTTCGAGAAATTATTGTAATGATTACTGAAAAAAATCACAGTTCTAAAGTACAAGCAAAAAATGGATGATATACCATGCTTCAGACCACGACTGATCCTCTAATGCTGAACTTTGTATTAAAAAGACATTTTGTGTTGTGAAGACATCAATATTTCAAGTGTTTCTTGATTTTGTTTTTGTGAAAACTAGATATGATAGAAAAACAATCACGTCAACTCTGGTCTCCCACAGTTTAGAAAGTGTGCAGTAAATAATGAAAACAATTAGCAAATCAACATGTTTATTTGTTTTACATGGTAATGCCCACAATAAAACATGTCAGTTTGGGAATGTTGTTCAGCAAAACACTTCAGGGAGGAATCCTGCCAGTGATAGCTATATCAACAAATGGCAACAATAACACATATGTTTTTACATAATTAGGATACTTGGCTTTATTTCTTAAAACACAGTTTTGTTCTTATGGGTTAATGGACAGGGTAAACATTCGTGTTACCTTAAGTTACTTAACCCTTGTTAATCTGAATGTATCTTCTCAGTCTTCACCAAATAGATAAATGTCTACCACAGCCTCACTGAAGTAGATGCTAAATTGAGCCTTTGATGATCTAGAAGTACTATTCTTCTCAGCTTTTGCTCTCCTATAGCTCCTCCATCCAGTTTCGGGGTGTACTCCATCGCCTTCCTGCCTCTCTCTAACGCAACGCTCCACTGCTTGGCCTTCTGCTTCTATTTTGCTTCCTGCTTCCTGCTTGCTTACTCACCATCCTGGTCTAATCTCTGGTTTACAAGTGTGTTAGCCCACAGTCAGGGAGATGAGGCAGTGAAAAGGAATGCCAGGGGAAATTAAATAAACTAGGAATTTATCCATCTTTAGAAAACGGTGTAAAGTCTCTTCGTCTCTGTTACCCCGAAGACTTTTTATGGCAATAGTTCATCCTTCTACGTGCCCTCCTACCTCTCTCTGAAAAACAAGCTGTAAAAATAAATACAAGCAAAATAATTAAATCAATAAACTTACCAGAAAAAGAAGGATACCATCTGAGCAGAAATGGACACTCCAAGAAAGAAAAGAAACTCATTAAGCCCATTGTGAATTTTGCAATTAAGTGATTTTACACAGAAGGGGCCCCCACAGTATGGCATTACAAGATCCAAAGAAAGGACATGCAGAGAGAGGGAGATGCATGGACATGAGATTTTAAAGCAGAATCAAGACAGCTGGCAGACAGAACTAAAAATACCAACGCTTTCTGTCAATATTCCAGGCCTGATGTAGGTATCAGTGCAAATCGGTCTTATTCCCCTGAATTTAGTGGAACTATATTATTTGCAAAAGTTTAGTGTGAGCCTATCTGCCCCTTTTGCTGTGACTGAATGGCTATGAAAAGAATAAGGGGACTGTTTACTGATAAAATTAATCATGAGCCATATTCTTTAGGAAAAGTCATATGGGACAATACATGTGCTATTTCCCTGTGTGGGTATATGTCCAACCTTTCTTTGGCTAGCAAGTGGCATGTCAGTCTTTGCAAAGGTGCTTCTGCCAGTTTATGATGTTGTAATGAGATTTTACCACAGGAAACAGAAACGCTAATTAGTACCCTTTTGAAATTTCTGGCATGCACACACATACAAGCCAATTTTGGCAAAACATTGTACAATCTACTTTTGGATCAAAACATCTCTAGGCTTTACTAATAAGGCTCTGACTTCAAGAGTACCTGCACTCTATTTTCATTCCTACCACATACTTAATGCTTTATTTTTTCATTCTTGTTAAGCATTAGGCTGTGTCAAGAAGGTACAGCACCCAACTGAGCTTGGGTTTTTTTCCTTTCAAAATTTATATTTGGAACTTTATTAAGAAGAGGGACTTGGTCTTACTTGTTAGCTTTGTAATTCTGACTGACAACTGGGGTGACTTTATGATCCTCAGCACCTGCACACACATCTCCTGTTATGTGCCAGTACACTTAAGTGATAGAAGTGCACGTTAAACCTCAGTCTCTGGAGTTCTGCCCTCTTCTCCATACACAAAATGCTACTTGTATATATGCTCTTCCCCTCCCACAGTGAGATAAAGAGGCTTAATCTTCTCCTGGGCTCTGCATGATCTTCTTTTATCCCCTTAGCTGTGTTCCATATAATGAAAGTGACATCACAGGGTGGCTTTTTGCCTCTTTCCACATTACTTTTAAATTCATTAATGTCCTAAGTTTAGAATGTTTAGAAGTATTTTAATTTTTACTTGGCAATTTTAGTTTGCATACATCATTTTTATCTTTTTCTTGGGATGTATATTTTTAGATCAGTGACCTTTGGATGTATGATTCATGCTGATTTAATTTTTTCCAGCTGGTACATTTTCCCTTAAGCTGACACAAATGTGGTGAAACTGATACTTTCGCAATGAAACCAGCCATTACACACCTGTGCTATCAATTTTTTAATTGGAAATAAATAGATTTTCTTTTCTTCTATTCTCTGTTTTTCCCAACATGTCTGTAATAACCTTTTGGGAAAAAGACAATATAAATAAAAAGCCCAAGCACCTGTACACTAATGCCACCTGTCACAGACCAAGAGCTATTCCAAATCAGATAACTTAATGCTATTTAATTTATTGTGGAACTATTAAAAGTCAGTCACACCTTCTATTTATTAATCATAAAATCATAGGATCATAGAATAGTTTGAGTTGGAAAGGACATTTAAAGGTCATCTAGTCCAACCCTCCTGCAATGAGCAGGGACATCTTTAACTAGATCAGGTTGCTCAGAGCCCCGTCCAACCTGACCTGGAATGTTTCCAGGGATGGGGCATCTATCACATCTCTGGTCAACCTGTGCCAGGGTTTCACCACCCTCATTGGGAAAAATTTCTTTATTATATCGAATTGAAATCTGCCATCTTTTAGTTTAAAACCATTACCCCTTGTCCTATCTCTACAGGCTCTGCTAAAACATCTGTCTCCATCTTTCTTATAAATCCCCTTTAAGTACTGGAAGGCTGCAACGTCTCCCCAAAGCCTTCTCTCCTCCAGGCTGAATAACCCCAAGTGTCTCAGCCTGTCCTCATAGGAGACACATTCTACCCCTCGGACCATTTTTGTGGCCCTCCTATGGACCCACTCCAATAGCTCCATGCCTTTCCTGTGACGAGGACTCCAGGCGCGGTCTCACCAGAGCAGAGTAGAGGGGCAGAATCACCTCCCTCAACCTGCTGGCCACGCTTCTTTTGATGCAGCCCAGGCTATGGTTGGCCTTATGGGCTGCGAGTGCACATTGTCGGCTCACGTCCAGCTTTTCATCCACCAGTACCCCCAAGTCCTTCTTGGTAGGGCTGCTCTCAACCCCTTCATCCCCCACTCTGTACTGATACTGGATGTTGCCCTGACCCCAGTACAAGACCTTGTGCTTGGCCTTGTTGAACCTCATGACATTCATATTGGCCCATTCCTTGAGGGTCTAAGTCTAGGTCCCTCTGGATGGTATCCCGTCCCTCAGGCATGTCAACCGCACCACTCATCTTGATGTCATCTGCAAACTTGCTGAGGGTGCACTTGATCCCATTGTCTATGTCATTGATGAAGACATTAAACAGTACTGGTCCCACTACAGACTCCTGAGGGACACCACTTGTCACCGATCTCCATCTGGACATTGAGCTGTTGACCCCTACCCTCTGGATGTAACCAATTCCTCATCCACTGAACACTCCACCCATCAAATCCATCTCTCTCCTATTTAGAGAGAAGGATGTTGTGGGGACCATGTCAAAGGCCTTACAGAAGTCCAGATAGACAACATTGGTAGCTCTTCCCTTGTCCACTGATGTGGTCACTCCATCACAGAAAGCCGCTAGGCTGGTCAGGCAGGACTTGCCCTTGGTGAAGCCATGCTGCCTGTCCCGAATCACCTCCCTGTCCTCCATGTGCCTTAGCATAGCTTCTAGGAGGATCTGTTCCATGATCTTCTCAAGCACAGCAGTGAGGCTAACAGGTCAGTAGTTCCTCGGGTCCTTTCCACCCTTTTAAAAAATGAGTACACTATTTCCCTTTTTCCAGTCTCCAGGGACTTCACCTGACTGCCAGGACTTTTCAAATATCATGGAGAGTGGCCTCGCAACTACATCAGCCAATTCCCTCAGGACTCTGGGATGCATCTTGTCAGGTCCCATAGACTTATGTATGTTCAGGTTCCTCAGGTGGTCATGATGCAGTTAACTAGATTAAATACTTTGTGCATCTGTCAGGCTGCAATAAGCTCTGCAAAAATGATTCTGTGATTCCTTGGGTTGTAATCTACACACATGTGGTTCTTAGACTCACTCTCAAGAATATTAACAAGCATGTCCATCAGCAGCTGAGCATTCAGAAAAATAAATGTCATAGCATATTATTTGTCCACTGAGGAGCAGACCTGGGCTTTTAATGCGTTTCTTTCACAGAGGCTATATAGTGGAGGAGTAAAGAGCTCTTCCATGCTTACACAACCAGGCATGTGTCCTTTCTTCATTCTTATTTTGTCATGAGAAAAATGTTGCCTTACCACCTCCAACCCTAGTGCCCTCCTTGAAATTCTTCTCTTCTACAAAACCCACACAGACACATAGACTCACTCGCAGTTCGAGAATTTGATTCACCCTTAACCTTTGGAGGAGGGACAGGGTTCACTTCCATATTACTTCTATAATCAGAAAGACACTCTCTACTCCTACATTTTCTGCATAAGAGGGAGAATTATAAATAGTAGCCTGAAAAAAATAAAGAAATAAAACTGTGATAGGACTGAAAATGGAGGCCTTGGGAAAAAACCACGGGGCCTCTTGGTTTAAGTACAAAGGCAGCATCAAACTTCACAATCATGTTACGTGTAAATGTTAGGACAGAAAAGCAGCCAAGAAAGTTTTTCAACTTTGACCCTCATTGTTGCCTTAGTGTAATATGCAGCAAGTAGGAAAATCCATAAGGAAGCAGTAAGCCAAGGAACCGGTCAAAAAAAGGCGCAGATATAGTTGATATAAACAGATCTTGGAAACTGGCACTTTAAATGTGTTTTAAACGTGCTTTAAACATTTCTGTTTGCAATTATATTAACAGTGTTCTGTATAATGGACTTTTTTTTTAATGTTCTCTCAAGTGAGTGGAATGTTCTTAATGGTTTTATGTTTCTCGTAAACTGCTGTTGTCTGACATACTTAGGTTTGTCCTTAAGTATTTATTCTATGTGATCCATAAACCCAATGAGAAGATTAAAGTATGGACACCTGTTGCAGCCATTATATAAATTGTGTATCTTTTGAAGGACAATGGTCTTAAATAGTTTTACTATAAAGAGTTCCAGATGTTGAGTTCATGGGGCTGAGTCTAAATGCACAAAGAAGTGTTGACGACATTTTGTGTGAAATGCTATTAGGAATGCTTAAAGAACTTATATAAATCAAAAAGTAATTTGGAAATACACTGTAAATGCAAAGAAAGAGATCAGCTGGCCATTATTTGGGAAGGCACTATTGTTTGTTGTCGGTGAAATATTTCTGAAAATGCTACACACATACTCAGATTTCATATGTATTCAATATAATATATCAAAGATATATAAAATATATAATATATACTCAGGATAATATTTATTCTAGAAGTATTTAGTTACTTGTTAATACCTAGCTTCCACAATTAGCTACAGTACCAGAGAAAATATAGATGCGTTCTTCTGGGGAGCAGAATCTATTGCCTCTTATTTGAGTGGCCACTCACATGCTATAAGTAGTGAGCAGCTGATATGTATAATTTGTTAACCATCTACTATCTGAATTTTTTTGAAAAAATTATTCAATGAATATTTATGAATAATGGTTACACATGTAGAAAACAGAATTAGTTTCCACACAGTTATACACAAAAAAGAACTACAATTTCAAGAAGCTGTTGAGCCAGACTCCCCTGTCATTCTTGCTTATGTCAGTATTCATTTCTTTCACAGTTTTTCTGCTCGCATCCATGGGGTCACCTTCAAAGCGAACAGATAACAGATATGGCCTTAATCTTTACAGGAACAGAGAAGTTAGTGGAGAAAAAGGAGCCATCTTTTGTTGTAGTAATAATACTTGCTCCTGACTCCAACTTTAAGCTCACACTACTGCATCACAAAAAGCCTTAATGTAATCAATGTCATTATATTAATGCAAAATCAAAACAGGTAGTATAATACAATAATTTTAGAAGGGATCTCTGGAGGTCATGTAGTCCAAACACGCATCCAATTTCAAAGTTAGGCCAGGCTGATGTTAGATCACATCAAAACAGAAATTCACCCAGTGACCACAGTCATGATTGTTCTCTGATACTTTAAATTTATACCACTTATTATATGCAATACCATTTAAAGCACATAAGAGTGTTTATTGAATTATTTTGTTTTGCAGCTTGCTTTTATCACTTTTGTCAAGAGTGATTAATCATTGGCCCTTCTGATAGAGGAAAGATGATAGTCAATCTTGTGTCTCAACTTTAACACTTAAAAAACCCCAAAGTTTGACTGCTGAGTGTGTTCATGAGGGCTTCAGTATGGACAAGGCCAAGCAGCTTAACAAGAGCATCGCCTAATACAAGAAAAGGGCAAAAAATTAGAGTAAATACTAGGGCGATGTCTTGGACTCTTAACACTGAGCTTTCAGGCTCCATGTCCTTTAAAAATCCTAGAGACTTATAAGTATTTCAGGAGTAAAACGAAACTAAAATGTATGAGTGAGATGAAAATAAAAATAAACACAGATTTTTACTGCGCAAGTGTAGCATCGTAATGGCAGCAGCCTGTCACTGGTGCTGATTAGAGCTATATAGGTGTATACCTTACGAGAAAGATGGAACTCTAGAAATCAGTGAACTACAGTAAAGCACATCAGATAACAAAGAAGCGATCACAACATTAGTATGAATGACCCAGAATGATTGTTGGCAAAAGAGCTAACATGAGAAACTTTCTAATGTAACGTTTTTAAGATGGTAATACAGACACCAGATACTTTATATTTGCACTGAAATTCTCAGTTTATATGTATCTTATTAACTGAAAGAATTGATGTTTTGTGAATTATAAGTGAGACCATTTCATAAATCAGAATCTCTGCCATAAAATCTAAGGAAGAGACTGAATTCTGATGAGCTAGATCATTCCAAATTAATTAACCAGTAGCCCTACAACGAATGATTCTAATGAACAGGTTGTGCCACAATAGGATTACTGCCTTACTAGCCACTTCTGCGACTGCTGCACGCTGGGGAACCGGGCTCTGCAGGGTGGCTGCAGATCCCCACACAGATGGACAGAAGGAGGTGAAAGAGTTTGAGACTGAGTGCAAGGGAGCTTTTTCCTCGCCGCGATCCCACAGAGGAAGGGTGATAGCTCATAGAAGGGGTGCAGTCCAGCAGCTAGGCTTTCCTGGAGCCGCCGGAAGGCAGGAATAGTCTTCCCAGGCTGCTCTGAGGCAAGTACAGCAACACGTTACTGATTGCTATTGCTTAATTGCACATTGATCAGTAACAGTACGGGTGACTGTGTTGGTAAGTGATAGCATGTAGCTCATAGAAAAGAACTTGGGGTCAAATGACCACCTTCTTGTTCACATGAAGGTTCAAAGGTTGTTTCACCAGAATGAATAGACAGCAAAGCTTAGTTGTGCACCTTTAAATCTTTGGCGTTGAGAGTACACAAAATGTTTGCATGTTTACAGCACGCAAAAAATACATGATAATGGTAGAAGAGTTTCCTGTGGGTGAAAATAAAATATCAGCATTTGTCACTGCTGTGATTTACTGATTTGTTTCTGATCAGGGATTAGAAATGCTCGGTAAGGATCTCACAGCCATTAGAGCTTCATCTCCCTGCATTCCATGTGAGATGGTTTAGATGCTATTATTCTTGGATTAAAGCAAAATACGTAAGGACAGATCACAACTGAGGAAGAGAAATATGCAATTTCCTATATCTGGACTATATATCGGGATTTATTTCTGGAAAGAGAAGCATTTCTGTTTCGCATGTTCATATGCAATCTTACATTGCAGTTCTGTTTGTGGTCACATTAAAATAAAATAAAATCCCTTTATAGGAACGGTTTCAAATAGATTTGAAAAAGAAACGTGTTGATTTTTGTGTCCTGAGTTTTCAGTCCTGTCTGAGGTCTCTGCCTTCTGTTTGCAACCAGTTTGCTGGAGAGATGTTGAAATTCAACTATGCCTTTTAATATTGAAATAGCAAAATTAACTTCCTGAGGTAGCAGAAAATTAATGGGAAATGTACCTAAATCACAGTGGTTTTAATAATAATTTTAAGGACTAAACTTGCCCTTGTTTTATGTGGGTGGTGAGCAAGAAGTGTTCCTGCTCTACTAAACATTGCATCGTGGCTTCCTCCACTCTTAGTACAAATGGACTCTGTGTAAACAGCAACATTCAAAAGACTGGTGAGGAGGTGTAGGGCAAGAGCCACTCCACAGATCATTAGAAGAGGGATCCACTGAGGGATTATATATAAATAGAAGGCCACCACCGTAACTCGGGAACCTTCTCAGCTACACAGTTATGGGGTGAGAAAACTTTCTGAGGAAATATCATTATATGCTTGCCGTGTTCTTTTGGTGCTATCGGTGACTGAGACAGGATGTTGAAATAGATGGACCTTTGATATAATCTGATAATCCTAAAATTTTATTATCTCAACTGCACTAAATGACATGGACAGTGGTGTAGAGTGTGCAGCTAGTGAAGTCTAGAAGAGTACCTGGATCACAACTGAAGTCTGTTGTCCCTTGCCACACATATGAGTCCACTGTAAAGATCAAAACTGAAAATCAGTCCAAGATCCAATATTCAGTTTTTCCAGTATAAATAGACTAGAATTAAAGAAAACTCAGATTGTTAAAGGGATAGAACAAGTGGTTCAATTTATCACACTCTAAATCCAGAAAGATAGTGTTTTGCCTGTAAGGATGTCCTTAAAGACTGATGTGTTTATTCCTTCCAAGCCTAGCATGTGTTTCTTAAGAAGGACATTCTGGAGAGATATACAGGTTATAAATATACTACATGGTGATTATCTTATGTGACAGGTGGACAGAAAGTCAACTATCAAAAATGTCTACCTTTAAGATTCGAGAAGGGTTTTTTTTTTGTCTGTTTCATTAATAGAAGAGCTGTAAAAAGTGCTGAGGGATTTGATTTTTAAAACAAAATACAATTTAAAAACTGGTCATGAATTTGGAAAGGCAGCAGCATCTAGTCAAATGTCTCTGATTGTTTCTACAAAGGCATGACCTCTTTAACAAGTTCAGTTCCCGGAAGAAAAGCAAAACCTCATGGCAAAAACTTCATAAGAAAAAAAATCTTGGAAGGATACAGCTGGTTGAAAGACCTAAAACCCTGCATGGAAGAACAAGGCAACAGTAGAAAGGGTTGTGTGTAAAGGCAAATGCTCTGTTCTTAGGTTCACACTATCTCAGTAATATACTCTGACATCCTGCGCTGTGGGAGCAGATGCCCAAACTTCCCAAAAGGCAGTGAGACAACACATTTCCAGACTTTGCAATTAATAAGAACAGTCTTATTATTTAATGCAGGTAGAGTTCCTGTGCATCAGCTGCACCTTGTCTTCCAGAAGGAACTGCAGTTCTGATCCACAGTCCCTATTTCAAACAAATCATTGAAGCAATTATGTCTTGCATAAACATGGTTTCTCTGTGGACCACAGCCAATTACCAGTAATGTGACAGTCAGCAGGCAGGATGTACCTGTCACTGTCTTCCTTTATTACAAGTTATTTGAAAAATTGATTAAAAGATCCCTCCATTTTGTTTTAAGTGCTTACCACTTCCAAAACTTCATCTTCTTAAGAAAGCTTTTGCTAAATCTCGCAGAAAAATGACAAAACACTGTTCAGTGCTTAGAGGTTTCTTCCAGTAACCAGGATCTCTGCTTTCTGGGAAAAACTTTGGAAACACTCTGTTGTCACGGATAATGAACAAAGGAATGTTTGCTTAGACCCTGGGTATGTTTTTATAGAAGTTTTATAACACTAAGTGGTCCCTTTCATGTGCAGGACCAAGGTTTTACAATTTAGTTCCTTTCTTAATCTGATTACCATCTCTAACCTAGAAAACAAAAGTATTATACTTTATTCAAAGACTTCATCCTGGATGCTGGCAGAATGTTTACCTAGGCATTTGCCATAAAATTAAGGATAGCAGAATTTAAACTTGATTTTCTTCAGCCTATGACAGCATTTATGTCTGCCAAAAACTTGAATCTTAGAAGTGTGGCTATTCTACCAGTCCTCCTTAATAACCTGCACATTTCATCAATGCCTCAATATAACTCTAGAGACTGAAGGCATCACAAGAACCTTTAGCACATCATTATATCTTTTCTCACCCCATTAAAAGAAAGAAGAAAGAATCTGGGTGTCTGAAACCTACAAATCTCTACCCTTCAAAAATATATTTTACCATTGCAAATCTTTTTAAGTAAGTGAGAGTTACAAAGTAATAAAGGGTATAGGAGAAAAACTAAACTAAAAGGGACTTAAGTACTACATCCGAGTTCAAAACACTTGGATGATTCCTCATGGAACATGTTATGTTTTTTGTCCCACGTGAAAGCAAGCCAAAGCTAATTATAGAACATAGCGCTGGCCAAGCAAATAAATCAAGCTTTGCACTGCTGAATTCTCACATCTGCAAATTAACAACTATGGGTCTGTTAGTGTAGACTCTTCTGTTACAACAAAACAATACCATTGCTTATTTTAGGATAAGAAGATGTAATCCAAAAGGAAATGTCCACTTCACAAGTATTCATAGCCATGGGCTAAATCACCACACATAGAAGAGTGCATCAGGAGGAGAGCATTACCTCAGTATGTAACACTTTGCAAAAGCCCATTCACAGTGTCTGTGTAAAAACTGTGTAAACAGCGTATGATTTCAGCACTGGAAATATAATCTCAAATACCGAGGCTGACATATTATTATATCCTGTATATTATATGTGTAGTATAATGTGCATTCCATAATCTATAAACATAGGGATCATAAAAAAATATAAGTATATACATGATTATGTGTATGTGTTTTGTGTATGAGAGAGAGAGAAACAAAGAGGGAAAAACATGCAAATAGTCTTCCAAACAGAAACTTCCCCAGAAGATAACACTAAAATTTCCATGTAACTGAAACTGTGAAAAAAGCCTACACACTCATTGCACACCCAAGAAATCTGTAGCATAAGCACCTCCATATGCACAAGCCAGGTTGATTAGCAGGCTATTTGAACATTCAAAATGAAAGATTACTTTAAGCAATCACACTGGCCACTAGCTTGCTTGGTTCATCCACTCGGAAAAATTGGTGTCAAACTAAATTTTTTTCTGTTTGCCAGCAGTAAGTGTTTTCAGGCAGAAATGGAAAAACACTACAACATCAGAAAACATCCAAATCCGTGTGGACACTGCTTTTCACGCTCAGTACTGTACTATACAGTATATATTTTAATGTTCATTGCAGGACTCTGCTGTAAGGCTCATTTTCCCTAATTTAAAAGGCAGGTAATATTTACTTGCTGCTAATTTACTTGGCTGTTTCTAAGAATCGTTCATTAAGGGCAACATCACACTTTGAACACTTGAAATCCTCCATGTCACCAGCACTGTTATTACAGGGAGGGAAGGGCATCACATAAAAATAAAATTGGGACAGTTACTTTTTCTGTACCCACCTTGAAGAACTGGAACTCACATAAATTAATTTTCCCTATTTTGTTCTCTAGCTTTTGTTTCTCGCTACTTGGCTATTACCTCTCAAGTGTAAGTAGGGTGGCATCATAACCACAAGGGATGATTCTCATTACAAGACATTGCAGGATTACTCCAGCTTTTTTCAAACAAATGCATTTATCCCCAAGCCAAAAGAACAAAACACAACCCCACCACTCACAATCATACTCAGGTGCTTTACTCCATTGATTTAAATATCCAAATACCTTTCTGGATTTTTTTTTCTACATGTTGCATTTGACTGTAACACAGGATAGCTTTTTCTAGCCAGTGTGGCTTCTAGCATAGCAGAGGTCAGCTGCTAAATACATAAGCAGAGTTATCAACAGGCTTTGTAGAACACGTAGGGAAGTCTTTGCAGTCCTGATTTCATCAGTCGTTTTATCCGTATTAGGCACGATTAAAGCTAGCTAAGATAGCTAGCAGAGGAGGTGCTGAATTGTGTAAGGGCACCATTTGACTCAGGAGCGCCTTTCTGTGCTCGCCTAACATCTTCCCTGTGCTAAATCCAGACCAGGCTAAAGCCATTCATTACACAGCACTAAGCCACTGATAAAAGGCAGGAACTCAATGCCTGAAGAGCGTGTTCTCACTGAGATTAATACAGCGGTCAAGTATTAGAAAAACCCTCAGCATTGCCCAAGCTCTGCCTCTTCACTGATCATTATAGTAGTGCTGCTAAAAACAGTAGGGCAGAATTAGGCCACCACTGAACACTTTAAATATCTCAAATGCACGGATTAGCATATATGAAAGCCACCGCCTTTTATTGCACTGAATCCAGTTTGCTTAAGCATGTACAATGGACATCGTATTGCTGGAGATCTTTTTTTTCAAATGAGCTAGACGCTGACTGGGTTGTATGAAAAAGAGGAAAAAAACCAGGACTTTTATAAGGGCCTTCTGTCAGCAGCTGGCCACACAAATTAGAACAAGACATTAGAAGGAAATAGATTGGTTTTGGTAGATCCCCACTGATTTCCAAGGATCCCTTGGTGATTTTGGAGAGAAAATGAGGAACAAAAAGTAGATACTACTAGAGAAAATCCCTGCAGCGTGAAGTGAACTGTGCTTCTTATTAGCAGTGCCTGACTTGCATGGTGTTTCCCTAGATGATTTGGAAATACAGTTGGTATATTCTATTTGAATTATGAGGTAAATAACTGTGTGTTTAGGAAAAAAAAAACCAAAACAGAAGAAGCCTAAGAGAAAAGAGGCAACAGTCTTGTCTAAGAAAAACACTGCACAATCCATTTAGCAATTTACTGCAATGCAAATGGGTCTCACATCATTAGCAAAAAGAGTTTTTATGAAACATTTCAACTTTGAAACATTGCATAAAAAGATCAGCATGCAATCACTACCTCATCTTGATCTGCTTTCCATTACTCTTCTACAGGAAAAAAAATGTTTTGATACAAGACAAAACACAGTTTCCAGCTGCATTTTGTCATGAAATGGCTTTCATAGCTCACAGCTCTACTGTCAGGAAAAGATTCTCAGCAGCTGGGTAAATACATTCTGCTTTGTTGATGCTGCCTGTTAATTTTGCATCTAAAGCTTGCCAATGTTATAGAACTATAAAGCTTCTGAAAATACCGTTGGTGGGAAGTGCAGTTGCTACACTATGGATAATTCATAGGCAACAGATGAAAAGGATCATGCTGGTTCCTCTCATAAAGTATTCCAGGATCTGTTTTCAACACAGAGAGCCCAATGATTAAGTAGATAGGTAGGCAGTCAGGTGTTTAGATAGATATTGTAGTGTAAGTGTGTGTGTATGTATACATGGGCTTACTGCCAGGTTGCAAGTAGTTTTTAAACCACTTGTTTTAAATAGCAAGTTTTCACCTCAGGAAAGAGTGGTTTCAGCATCAGTCACTGTTCCCTTAAAGGTACAAGTATTGAAACTAAGACATTAAAATTGGTGATGAACATTCATGTTACAAATGGTCTTCCAGATATGGTTTTAAAACACCATTTTCAAGTATTAATCTTTGTTTGTAATGCTTCAGTGTGTTGAGTTTGTACCTTGAAAAGTTTGCATGTACCTCAGACACTGAGAACGTATCTTCATGGCATAAGGTATCACTGCCAAGACATACCAGTGTTACTGCTGACTGAATTTTCTTCAGAAATGGTCATTTCTTCAGCATGATCCTACAGTACTGAAGCTAAACAGCTCTCCTTCCCACTTCCCCAAACAGTCTGGGCAGACTTATGTAGTATAGCAACTCTTGGAGTGCGGCTGGATGGTTGCACTCAAAGAGCTGCGCTCAACGGCTCGATGTCCATGTGGAGACCAGTGATGACTGGTGTTCCTCAGGGGTTGGTATTGGGACCGGCACTGTTTAACATCTTTGCTGGTGACATGGACAGTGGGATTCAGTGTACCCTCAGCAAGTTTGCTGACAACACCAAGCTGTGTTGTACAGTCGATGCGCTGGAGGGAAGAGATGCCATCCAGAGGGACCTTCACAGGCTTGAGAGGTGGGCCTGTGCAAACCTCACGAAGTTCAAGGCCAAGTACAGGGTCCTGCATTGGGGTTGAGGCAATCCCAAGCGCAAATACAGGCTGGGTGGAGAACAGATTGAGAGCAACCCTGAGGAGAAGGACTTAGGGGTGTTGGTTGATGCGAAGTTCACCATGACCTGGCAATGTGCACTCACAGCCCAGAAGGCCAACCGTATCTTGGGCTGCATCAAAAGAAGCATGGCCAGCAGGTCAAGGGAGGTGATTCTGCCCCTCTACTCCATTCCCGTGAGACCCCACCTAGAATACTGCGTTCAGCTCTGGAGCCCCCAACATAAGAAGAACATGGACCTGTTGCAGTGAGTCCAGAGGAGGCCACAAAAATGATCAGAGGGATGTAGCATCTCTCCTATGAGGACAGGCTGAGAGAGTTGGGCTTGATGAGCCTGGAGAAGAGGAGGCTCCAGGGAGGTCTTATAGCAGCCTTCCAGTATTTGCAAGGGGCTTATAAGAAAGCTGGAGAAGGACATTTTACACGGGCATGTAGTGATAGGACAAGGGGTAATGGCTTTAAACTGAAGGAGGGTAGATTTAGATTAGGTATAAGGAAGAAATTCTTTGCTATGAGGATAGTGACACACTGGAACAGGTTGCCCAGAGAAGTTGCGGATGCCCCATCCCTGGAAGTATTCAATGCCAGGCTGGATGGGGCTTTCAGCAACCTGGTCTAGTGGAAGGGGGGTTGAAACTAGATGATCTTTAAGGTCTCTTCCAACTCAAACCATTCTATGATTCTATGATGCTATGTAACTGAAAATGCAATTTACATGAGCTGAGTCTACACATGCATGAAAATGTACTTAGAAGAGGCACCATCCCTTTCCTGAAGAGTACACAAAAATACTCAGACACAAAAAGCTCAGTTATCCCCTTCCAGCCTCATGTGCTGTCTCCTCCCCACCATGTCCAGCCCAGCTCCCTTCTGCACTGAGATGCTGCTTCCCTCTCCCTTATTCCCTCCTGTGCTCCGCAAGAGCCCTCCTTGAGAGGGATTTGGCACTCAGACACTCTCCCACCGTCCATGTGTTTCTGGTGCACTCATAGTTTCCGTTCAGGATTTTCCTCTGACAAAACAGGCTGAAGAGCCCTGGCACAGAGAACCAGTCTTAGGGTAGCTTTAGATAATACCCTAACATGACGACTAATCAATTTGAAAAAGAAATAGTGAATGGAAAGAAACATCATTTGAAGCACAGATTTGGACTGATGACATTTGCTGTTAAACTGAAGCCAAGTAATTGTAGCAGCTGCAAAATTTCAAATCACTTACAGGGGCTATAAACTAAGTCACAAGACGGAAGGAAGGAAACATGGAGAACAAGAAAAGATGAACTGTTAAGCTTCTTTTGCAAATTAGGGTTTGATTTAATGTTCCAGATTACTAACTTGGATTATTTTATTCAACCAACGCTTTACCTTAACAAGTCTGAATGAAATGTTCTTTCCATAACCCTTGTAGAGATGACATAAAAGTACACAACAATATTAATAGTAGGGAAAGCCAATATAATCCTTAATCCACAAGAAAAATATCATAAAGTAGCATGCTTTCCGTAGGAACGACACATAATCAGTAGCTTGTATTTTGCTGGCCTCTCTAGTGTTACCGTTGTAGAGCTGAGCCTGCAACCCCTGACATGACCAGTGGACATGTGTTGGCTGGTCTAGAAAGGGGAAAAGGGTATGTAAGTGTTCTCCCTTAAAATGTCTCTCTTTTAAAGGAGCAGTTGAGTACAGTGCATCTGAAACTAAGGAAACGAGGGGACCAATCTACAAGATATTCAGTGATCTACCCATTTATATGCTAAATAGAAAACAGGAAATGCCCAACTCGATGCTATTGGTATAGTCATCTATGTATTTCTTTGGGAGTGAGTCTGATGTAGTTATCTCTACTATGTTGTCATAAATACATATGTTGTCTGTAGCATATGCAGAAAAAATGCCATTCAACAGCTCCTTTACTAAAAAAAAGAACCACAAAGGGCAGCTGTTAGCAAGTGCTTAAACCTTTTATAGAGCATTGAAATACCATGGATGTGTTCTGCAGATCCTTCTGCTTCTTGTGCAGCACTGCCTCTGATGGGTACAAGCTCTCACTTACAATGTCTGAATTTTGTTCACTGGGTTAAAGGCATAAGTTAATGAAAACCAGACATGTCAGAAATCCTCCAAAGTTACTCCACCATAGATTTTTTGCATGCCTTTGCGTCACTAGCACAGCTCCTGAGTCTTATCTCTGCTTATAGAAAATGGGAAAAATAATTCTCTCTCTCAGCAGTGTAGCAGGAAAAAACAAGACTAGGAAGTCCTCAGATATTGTAGCAGCAAGGTTCTTACAGGTATATCAATAGACAAAACAATACATTCAAAAAATAGTAAAAATATTATATAGCCAATTATAAATTCAAAAAGACTAAGCAATACAGTCAGTGTTCTCCCAACGGGCCTTAGTTTTGCTACACTTGCACAAGTAATCATACATCTTTACTTGCTGAAGCTACTTGCACCATAAATTTCTATCTTCATTAAGATAATGGTAGCAAAATCAGACCTGGCAGCTCTATTTTCCTTTAAATCTTCCTGCCCTAGTGTAACTGGAATAGCACTGAAAATTAAAAGGAGACAAGGGAGGAATACAGACATAAAAAGCAGGAGCAGACATTATTATTGTCAGTGAGAATTAGTCAGTCAATCTTTCTGACCACAAAGCAATTTAATTTGGCCTTTTACTGCATCCATTTTCTCTGATTAATTTTAATTTTGTCAGACTTCTTGTCCCTTGGGGCCGGAAGGCTGCAGGACAGTGTCCAAGTCTTTAACGCAAGGTCCTGCCTCCACCTCTCTGGTGATCCTGCAGGTGGAAGCAGCTGGAGTCCTGGCAATTCTCAAACGCGCAGGTGATAATCTGGCAAGTGTTCTTCCTCCCTCTGTGAAATGTGCCGTAACATTAAAGGCCTGAGTTACCGCTCAGCACTTAACAGCTGTCGGCGTTTCCTGACAGCATTAATACAGTATTAGAAATAGAGATGTTTCGACAGGGAGAGATGTTTAATGAAATTGCAGGTCTGCAAAGTTTCTACCAAAGGTGTTTATTCAATCAGAGCTCACATCTGCAAGGCTTTAAAAGAAGAATTTTTCTATATACAAAAGATACCAGTAGCTTGACTGTTTTGCACACAAAATGACTCCACTTGATGTGAAAAGGTTTGTACTTTTTGACTCCCCTTACAGGAAGTCTAATCTGCTGTCACCAACACATACAAACTCTGTCTGTTTGAAAAGTTCACTGTCTGTTACTACGACCAAGCACAGACAGCTGTGTCTCATTCCTGTGTGTGCCAATGCTTTTCCTTAAAATCGTGCCGAGTACTATTAACAAAAAAGGCACCTTAAAAAATAAAGCATAAAATAACTTTAAAAAAGAAAAGAGCCTTTCTTTTCCTTTTTCTTTTTTGATATCTACCTCCATCTGCTGCTTCTAAGTCTAATGCTCAGGAATAAATTAACCAGTCAAGACTACATGTATTCTTCACAAACTGCTATATAAATTAAGTTGTTGTGAATTTATTCATCTTAATCAGATCCTTCTTTTGCCCCAGTTTTGCAGTCTGTTCCTTCAACATCTATGTTTACTCCTGCATATATTAAATCTATCAAATACAAGTTCCCTGGTAATATGCCTAAAAGCAAGAATCTACTAAGTGAAGCTTGCAATACCTCCTTATCCTGACAGCATCTTCTTTAACTACTTTCAAATCAGGATCAGGATGTAGAAGTGAGAGGATGAATTTAATGACAACATGGATTTCTACCTGATTTCCATGATAGCACATTTTATGGATATTACTATGTTCCATGCATTAAGAACGCATTATCACAAACTTGGCTGCTCTCTTCTGGAAACACGTTAGGAAACAACTGAATGTTTCCAGTGAAACATGAAATGCTTTGTTTTCATATTTAGACCTTCTACAGGAATGAATGATGAAGAAAAGGTCAAGCTAAATTTGAAGCTGCTGTTTCAATCTGACGGCTCTTCTTTGTTGTGGTCCCAGATGTGGTTAAAAACATAGTTATTTTGTAATCTATTGGAATATAACCCCTTTTCTCTGTGTGGTGGGGACAAAGCTGCTGTGTTAATCACTGAATAATGACAGTTTCTTTTAATAAAAAAGAAATGTCTATTTTTATCCTGCAAAAAGGTTTTGCCATGTAAATAAAGTTAATAAATATTTAAATACAGTCACCTAATTAAAGACTATATCATAGTACAAATGCAAAAGGAAAGGGAGGAAAAGCATCCTCAATTAGCATCCTCAATTTTGGTATTCCCTTACTCTTAACCACTCAGCTGTTGAAACAGCATTACTTTAGCCTTTTTTTTTTTTTGTTCAGAAAATAAAATCAGAAGGTCAAGAAATATACCTAAATCTGTCTTTCAAGAGGTGACTGAGAGATACAAAAAGATTTTTTTAGAAGGAGCAACGCAAAGTCCTTCAGCTCTTGCAGGGGCAGCTGTGGAACAATCCAGGGATACTGGTAGAGGACTGCCAATATGAATTAAGTTAATCAAGGTGAGTTGTCAAATCCTTCCAAGTTAGACTGGCAATGTCAGGGTTTGAACAGATTGTTCTCTGAGAAGGAATGACATTTACTCAAAATAACATAGGTGAGGAGAACAAAAGGTTGATGTACTATTGCGTATTTCTCTGCAGTGGTGGGTGGCTCCTTTTGCAGTTACTCCAGAGCTATTTTAAGCTGGTTCGGGTGCCTTTGGACCTCCAGGTGGCTGCGGTGGGACAGCTTGTTGCAGGCTACAAACTCACCAAGGAACCCATCCATTTTTTTGTGTACATAGACTATGCTGAATGCTTTCCCAACACAGTGATGCTGCTCTCGCCATCTGAGATAGCAAAGCCAAAACACAGCTCAGAAATGTCTATGCTGGATGACTTGCAGTGAAGGCATGTGACTTCCCTGGCACATCAAAGCTGAAAGGTATAAGGTTGATTATATTTCTGGTTTTATTTCCAGACAAGCAAAATAAGAATATTATATTTTGGCAGGACAGGCACAGCCCTGCAAAATATGGCACACTGTAACAGGTCATTTCATATGAACTGGGAGGAAAATGTGAGAAGATTAATTTTTAATGCTTGTGCTTAAAAATGTCTGGGACAGCGACCCACAGGTAGAAGATCTCATTGTTGTTTGAAACTGAAGAAGCTACTTCACTCGTTGACTATGTTACTCTGCTAAATCAATATGAATGCAAAACCCAAGAGCTAGATGAACTCCTAGCTAGATGTCTAATTCCCATGGATGTTAAGAACAGGTACAGTCATTTATGAGCTGAGAACTTTGCAACCAAATCACTTTCTTCAGGAATGTACATCAACTTGGGCATTTTGTCATGCCATTAAGGCTTCTTTCAAATGGAACTTTCGACTTTGGGAAGGAATACCAAAGCAAGCAGAATACCATTTCTCACCAGTAAAGGGTTTTATGTATTTTGACTTGAGATGACTTACAATGGTAGAAGTTTCCATCTGTGTGTCATTTGTTCAGAGGAAATCCTGAATACAATCTTACATACTCTAGCCACATGAATAAAATAAACCACTTCTGGAAGTTATTATATGAGCTAGCCATTCAAAAATCTCATCATACCTGACTGCTTTCTGAATGTAACGTCCTTCTTGCAGATTGGAATTATATTGCATCATGATGCTTGTTTTAAAAAGCTTTTTTTTAAGCTTCTGGGCATGGCAGAGATTAACGTGTGGTTGGGCAGCAGAATTCAATGTTACCTCTAAGTTTATTTTAGACAAATTAATATAATTGCTGGGATTATTTAGAGTATTTTTCTCAATGATCCATGTATACTTGAGAGAGAAAGAACAACTTCACCTTCAAACGTACATTTCCTTGTCCAGCTCATACTTGTGATATATTCACCAGTTATTAATTAAAAAGCAGATGTGCATTAACATATTCATTCCATAAAACTTTCTGCTTTTTGTTCTCAATAAGCCGCCTTTTTTTTTGTTAAGCAAAACTCTTAAAAACCTCTGTATTTATACATGGAGCCCTACATTCACATTTAGGCATAAATCCCATTCACCTCAGTGGGTCTTGATGGGATCTTTGCCTGATGTAAGACTAGAAGATGCAAACCTGATGTTCATGCATTTTGACAAAACCAGCTTCACACATTCTGAGTTCTTCAGTGCTGACAGTATTGATCTTTTCTTTTTTTTTACATCCTACCAACTCATTGCACTGAATATTTAATAATACAGGTGATATTAGGCCCCATTGTCTGAATCATATAGATAACATAATAATTGAAACCAAATCTTTGTCCTCCTATATAGTGCATGCAAGGCTGGAAAACAGATCTAAATGAATACTACAACGTCTTTCAAAAAATCACATATACATCAGTGGTAATGTAATAGAAGCTAGAATAAAGTGGACATTAAAAAAAAAAAAGAAATTATTTTTAAATTTGAAAATATTTTGCTGCCACCTTCTGGAATTCAATAAAATGGGTATCTCAAATGTGTGTAAATTGGACATTTAGCCTTCAACAGGAATTGCTAATGTTATTAAGAAGAAAGAATACATACATTTTGTCTTTATTAGTTTTTAAATGCTAAACAAATATGTCCAATTTTATGTTCCATAGAGAAATAGAATAGCACAGATTCAAATTTAAGGCTTTTATATGTGAATACAATAGAAAAAAAATATTGTGCATTAAGCATAACGCTCCAGAAATGGCATGAATAATCAGCAGATCAAGCATTATTTGGTCATAAAGAAACACAGGTAAACAAAGCAAGGAGCGGCTCACAGATGATACATAAATATCCATAATCATTCACAATTTGTTAGTTTAAACCCAAAGTTACTCGTTAGAACTTGGGGCCTCTTCCCCGCAGGTCTGTTGTGGCCTTTGTGTAACCGCACTGCTTTTAAAATGTAACTCTACGTAAATAAACAAGAGGCAAACACGTCCTAAGGCTTTGGGCTCTGTCCTACATATTCTCTCCCTGTTTCTGTCAGAGAGATTTTCTACAGCACAACGTGAAAAAATATAATGTGTTTTGGGGAAGATTAATGTATGCAAATATAACACCAGTACAGACAGTATGTAAGAAGTTCTTTATTATCACTAAGACAACAGAAGCACTAATCTGATTTTAGAACAGGAGTGATCACAGGTGGTTAAACTGGAGGAAGACTGGAGTTATCCATACCTGTATGCAGTCCCAAATAAGACAGTTTTCTTTTGATGCCCCAGATCAACGTTCCCAGAGCATCCTGGGGTTGGGTTGCCTCCATCCCTGCTCACACAGTGGACAGGGGACCTCTCAGACAGCCAGCTCTGCAGGGACCTGTGCTGCCTGGCAAGATGCCCGGGGGCTGGTGCTTGCTTGGTGTTCCACCACCACCTCCCGAGGGAGTACGGAGCGTCAGGAGACCAAAGCACCAGGTGATTTCCTTCGAGGCCACCGTCATGCCTTCATCTCTAAAATTTCACTCAGATTAATGCACAGGTGCTAGGAGATTTTTTTCCTAGAGAGCACCGACATGAGTTTGTTCCTGATGGAAAGCGGTGTCCACATCAGCACTTAAGTCCTAGGTGGGAAATTTTGGACAATTACGGTAAGAGTGGAGTTGATGAACCTGTGTCACTCCTGCCTCCTGCTGCGATGGCACGTCCGGTCGTGGCACACATGTACATGTAGCTTGTGGTAACAGCTATACGGGTTATCTGTACGATATGGGCATAAGTCATAGATCCTGTCGACTTCAGGGGCGCTTCCGCAGAGCAGGGGTGAAGTCTCACTTTGGCCCCGTTGTCGCTCAGCGTTTACGGCAGGCCCCAGTTGCGGCGCACAGCCGCGCCCGCGGGCTGCGGCACCCACGACTGTGCGTGCAGTCACGGAAAACGGCAGGCCTCCCGCTTTGGGGCGAGGGCGGGAGCTCCCCGGTCAGAGCGCAATGGCTGCCGGTGCGCGCCAGCCCGCAGCCGCGGCCTGAAGGCGGAGACGCTCCGCCGGCAGGTGCCGGGCCGCCGCCACCGCCCGCCCTTTATCCGGTCTCTCCTGCACGGCGGCGTTGCCAGGCGACGGGCCGTGCGGCGGCGGGCAGGGGCTGCCGGGGCTTTCGGAGGGGCGGCCGGCGGCGCTGCCAGGCGGGAGCGAGAGGCGGCCCCATGTCGGGGGCAGGCGGCGGCAGCAGCGGCAGCCGGCGGGCGGTGGGGCGGAGCAGCGCGTTGCAGGTGAGCGGCGGCAGGCCGCGGGCCGCGAGCGCTGCCAGTGCGGCCCGGAAAGGGCGTCCGTGGCGTGTGTCTGCCAACAGGTTTCTGCCACTGCGAATGCAGTAATTTGCTGTTAAAGACGACACGTTTGCTATCAGAATGAAAACTGGGAAGCAGGTTTCCTTCTGTGTGGGCACTGGAAGCGGCTCCCCGTGCGTAACCGGGGAAGCGGCTGCTCGGTGACGCAAACAGCCTGGCGTCCTGCAGAAATGGCTGTGGGTAAAGCACCAGCAGTGGCCAACAGCAGGTGCCTGGGGGAAGAGCGTAAGACCCACGTCAGCCAACCTGCTCTCAAGCCTCCAGCACTTGATGGCTCAGGGTCTTCCAAGCTGGAGATAACTGCTGCATTTCGTAATGTATTTTTAATCTGTAAGTAAGGCTGGTTGCTTTGAGAACCCACGTAAATGTGGTGTGGCTGTGATCTGCAGCAGAGAGGCCAGAATATCGGCGGCGGCTTCTGTGAAGTCCTTCCACTGTTTCGGACCTGCCACCTGCTTCAGGTTCTTGTGCTGCAGCAGTCGGTGAAGAGATAGCCCCTGCTGACCGCCTCTGTCACGCGTGACTGTACAGACCTTCTTCTTGTACTCTTGCTGATCAAATCGTACAGAAAGGGGAAAAAGTGCCACATGAAGATACAGTGCTGTTGCCAAAAATGGAAGAGGGGGGTCAGCAAGGTTTGTTTCTTACAAAGGAGAAATACAAATTAATACATGGAGGGGTCTTTTAAACACAGAAAAAATGGGGGAATGATGATAGAGTGAAAACACTGTATTTTACTTATCCTTCACCATAATTTTCAGTTAAATGTGTTAATCTCTGTTGCTGAGTTTTACTTAGGTAAGTGTGGGAGGGGGGAATTAGTGCTGAACTTGAAGAAATGAATCTTCCCTTCTGTGCAAAAGTTACTTGTGAAACCATTTCAGGATGAGTTACAAGAAGCAATTTCTGCTTGTGCAGCAAGAGAGCGAACAGCTGAATACTCGGACGACTTTGAGAGTGACGAAGATGGCATGTTAAATGGTAAGATGGAATTGAATCTTTTTCCTCATGTTCTTCCCTTTCTTAACTCCTTACTAGATCACAGAGTATCTTTGTGAGTCAATATGATTTCATGTTCCAAGATTTCATATTTTAACAGCTTCTAAATCACTTAGTCTTCCTCTTTAAAGTCAGGAGCAGAATTCCCAGTGAAATCAGTGGTGCTGCCAGCCTGCTGGACCAGACATAGTCTGTGCTGTTTCCTACAGTTGTGATGCCCTGTTTTACTCCGTAGCCATATTGTTTACTCTACACCAGGGTGAGGCAGTAGCGCACAGTACTGTGAATGAAAGTGGGCATGGGCAGAGAAGAAGCCATGTTGTTGTCTTAACTGTGTTCCCAGTCTGGACAATCAGTGAATAAGGGCTGCTGGACACACTGCAGAGCATGCTTGCCTGGCAGTGTACGCAAACCAGGAACAGGTTTGATCTGGCTGTTTTTCTTGGGCCAGGATGCATTTGATATTTGGTAATGTTTACATTTAGTCTAACGAGATTGGCTGACTGGCTCTTCTTCCTCCTAATAAAGTGCTGCATGTTAAGGGAAATATGAATCTTAAATATCATAATGGATTTTTAAAAGGACTTCCTCTGGATGTCCTGTTTTTCATTCACATCTGGAACATCTTTTAAAAGTTTGTGGGATGCTTTGATTTCCTGTTGCTGACAAGATTTAGAAGAAAGCTTCTCCTGCATTAAATATGTTACTCAACTATCGTGCCATTCTTTTGTCATCTTCCTCAAGCATTTGAACTCTGAAATAAAGTCAGTTAGAAATAACAGGCTACAGGAAAATAAAAGTGTTTTTGTTAAACGTGAACTTTGGCATTGGAGCAGATATCTCCTTTCAGTGTCTTCTTGTAGATTCCAGATGGGTCAAAAGTGAACAGAAGGGGAAGACGGATTCTGGTAACCAAACGTGCCTAGCTTTGTTGTTGTCAACTTGCTTCCACTTCTTATGGCATTGGAGACATAGTTTTTTAGAAGGGATTTAAATTGCATAAAAGAGAAAAATTAACCAGTGAATATTTGAGGTATTTTCTTTCGGATTGGGACCATGGAAACAGATAACAGGAAGGGAAGTAGAATAAGGATCTAGTTTGGCAGCTTTGCAAAGATCAGAGGTGGGTGCAGAAAGAGAAATGCTCAGAGACTTAATTTAGGAAAGTGTTATATGAAAAATACTTTTAAATTATAGAAGATAAGGTTTCTGTGTCCCATTTTTTTTCTCCTTGTCTTAAATGGAAGTTGATAATGTACTATTTTCAGGTATTGGGGAAGAACTTACTGAAAGTAATTCAGGTGCTGAAAGCACTAAGAAATCAGTTGCTGTTGAGGGTCCTCTCTCAGATGATGATGCTTCACAAAAAGCAGCAGATTTGGAAAACAAAGCTGCTGATGACTTGACTTTATCCTTTCATGAAGAGAAGCTTCAGCAAAGAATGCCTTTAGAAGGTGAAGACATACAGGATGACAGAAAAGATTGTGAAGAATGTTTGGAAAGTCAAAATGAGGGTGATGACAGAAAAAGTAATGAAGACTGTTCAGCTGCTGAGGAATTACGATGTAATAACAGTGAAAGTGATCACTGTAATGACTTACCTGTTCATGAACTACAGAAAAAAAGAAATCAAGAGGAAAACAAACCAATACCAAAGCCACGGGTGCGCAAAACAAGAAATGCTTCAGCATCAGGTGAAAAGAAAGAATTTGAATGTTGTTGCTGCTACTTGCTTAGCCATATTACAATGTTTTAAAGGGTTGTAATTTGAGTTATTTTCTGTGTTAAGTATTAGCTGCTTTGGCTTGCAGGGAATTTATTCGATATTCTTCTAAAAATACATGTTTTGGTAACCTGCAGCTGCCAGGGGGTAAACTGAACCAGTGTGGGCCAAGTAGCAGGAGGTTCCTATTTGCCTTTTCCTTTCAGGAGATGAACAACAGCTTTTTGCATACATAAAGTCCAGCTCTCCATCAGTGCATATCCATGGAAGGTGTGGGAAGGCTACAGAATTGCCTCCGCTGCCTGTGGGTAGCACAGAAAGCCACATTCACACAGTGTCCGCAGCATCCATGCGCCCTTGAATGGAAAGGTCCTCAAACAGGCATCCTTTCTCTATGGCCAGTGAAGTTGGACCACAGTGTTCGCAAATACAATGTTGAGGTCGTGATGCTGAGACATCATGATGCTGTAATGTAACAGAATGTCAGAAAATTAGCTGTAACCAAAACAGGAATGGTAGACTTACCATCACAAAGTTAAAACTTCAAATAATCTTTTAAGATACTGAGCCACTTTGAATATAGAGTCAAACACGTAAAAAAAAAAGAACTTTAATGTTTCATTATAAGAATAGCTAATTCATTTTTACTGTGCAAAGCAGAACTTGGAATTCTGCTAATCGATTATATGTGCTTTTACAAATTTAAAATGTCAAAAGACTTCATGTTTTTTGTCTACTTCCTAATATGAGAGGACTTTGTACGGTTTGATGATGAGAGAAATTTATGGCTGGTCATTACCTTGTGATGAAAGATTACAACTTTTTAATTACTATTTTAGTGCTATCAGCTTCTTTTTTTCTTTCCACATGATGGCACCAAAGTGCTACATGTGTGAATGTGCAGCTGGGCACTGCAGATGCCTCTTTACACTGGCAGAAAAATGGTTGAAGTACTCCTTTTCTACATGTGAATCTGAGTTGTACAGTGATACTAGCATATTGTCTTCAGTAAGCAACCATTGTAAACTTTCTTATACTAGATAAATTGATCCCTGTCCAACAGAGGAGGTGACTGTCCAGAGATTAATCAGCTTTTTCTGCTTCTTTGATTTTTGTTGTGATTTACTGCATGGAAAAACTGTCAGTGCACTTGTAGGAATATTGTTGTGACCTCTTAGCTCTCTAAACTTTACACTAATGATGTAATTAGACGTTATGCAGCTGAGTGTGCTGGATGGGCATGGTGATTCTCCCATTTCCTGTCATATATTTGTAGAAACTAGGACTTAATAAGAAATGCTTCCATGGCAATGTGCAGAATTAGATACGTGTTTCTATGTGGATTGGCAGACGTAAAGAAAAAAGGCAGGTAGAAAGCCATTGTATGGCTTGATCTTGGTGGTGGCAGGGCAGGGGGAAGAAACCATGAAGAAGATAAGATTACTAAATAGGATGAAGGTGAGTAGCCAGAGAGTAGGGATCTGCACGGAATTGTTGCATGGTGGTTCTGCTGCCCAGTGACTGCCTTAGGGAGGGAACAGAGACATCACTGAGGAGGCTAGAAATACACTGAAAGCCCTCCTCTTCAACTGCATTTCTCATGATGTCTCCTCGTACCCAAGGTTGCTCTGTTCTGCACCATGTAGAGAGAAGCAGTCTTCCCTCTGTATCTTCTCTAATAGTTAAAGGAACAAGCAAAATAGCAAAAAGTTTTTCTTACAACAGTGCTGTTAGATGTGTGCTCTCTTCTATATTTATGAAAACTCTCTCTAATTGCAGATTAGCTCTTGAGTGTAGTTTCAATAGATACACAGAGATAATAAATTGTCTATTTAGAGATTATATTAGAAGCTTTAAAACTTTCGTTAAACTTTCTGAAAAAGTGGCTGTAACTCTTTGTATAGCTGTCTGTATATGGCCCCACTGTATTAAGAAAGCTGTGCTATTATTTAAATAGCTCATTTAACTGAATATAGTTAGTTGAATCTAACTTGATAAAATAGCGTTCCAGACTACAACATCTTTAACTAGGCATAACTGAAACTATAATATTTATTTTCAGCTGAGAATATCAGCATTCCTTCATTAGATGGCTGTTATAAACCATTACCTCAATCAAGAACTATGTTGAGAAAAAGTGGTCCTGTGGAAGACAGTGAGCTTAATAGGTCAGAAGGAGAAATAACTTCTAGAAATGGACTGTCTTCATTTTTGGCACCATCATCCCTAACTACTCTGAATGCCCAAGCCATGCCCAAGAAAAAAATTCGTGCCAAAAGCCCTACTTCTGAAGTAAGAGAGTATATGTGTTGATTTTTTTTTTAACCATCTACATTGGAAACTTTTGAAACTAACTTTTATTTAGCTGACAAAATTTTATGGGGGAAAAACGTCTTTGCCAGGAGCATTCTTATGACGAGGGGCAGATAAGAGATCATTCTTTTTCTTTCTAACTAGAAGCAGGATTTTGTGACAGTTTGCAGGTTTATGTGCTGATTGGTTTTATTTCTCCAAATGTGAAACAAATTTATATTTCCCCTAGAGAGTTCTGAACAAGCATTCCATCGAAGTATTATAAAGTCAAGTTAAATTATTCTGATTTGTGATGAGTTACTCATTTATTTGTAACTTCCTGATCTAAGGGTATATGGCTAGAAAGCACTTCATCACCATTTTCCATTAACTTTACTTCCCACAATGAAAGATCTGGAGACTCCAATTTACTGTGTGGAGAAGCACCACCTGCAAAAGGTAGAACTTAAGATATGTACAACCAGATAAATGTTATCATTTATAGCTTAGTAATATCTAATGGTCCAATACAAGTCTTCTTAAAAATCAGTGTCATTCTTAATTTCCTTTCTACTCTCTTTTAGTATCTTTCTCATACCATTGTGTCTCCTCCGGTTCTGGTTTTGAGCATGGACCAGCCTCATTCTTGCAGTTATGTCCAAGTACAGTAACATCGCAGATGTTGAGAAATTTGTCCTAGAGGCAACCCAGGAATGGAGAGGAAGAGATTAAAGCTTGAGAATTTAGTTTTTGTACTTTACCTTGTGTCAAGTGTATGCATCACTGTCTACGCATATTTGAAACTTAAACCAAGTCATTTTAATTTAATTTCTTCTTATGCAGTCAGTATGATCAGGGTAAATCTTTCACCTCCTCCTGCACCTTTTCCACAAAGTTTACTAAAAACTACATAGCACTTTTCTCTAGTTTTGGATATGTGAATCCTTAACAGTTCTTACTGTTAAGTGCTGTGCAGACTCTTTAAGTATCAAGTCTGTGGGCTTCTCAGCAGTATCCATTGAACTTACCTTTCTTAGTTTGCTTTTTCAGACAGGTTACAAAAAATCCATGGACCCCAGGTTGAAAAGCACTGTAATAGGCTGTTAGACATCTTGTTTAATTTGCTAAGGGAATCATGCTGGGGGGTAATTTGCTGTGTGCAGGACTGTAACAGGTAGGTAACATAGACTGTCAGATGCAGCAAGAAAAATGCTGTCTGTATGGCCTATGTAATGTCTCTATGCTGCAGCCTGATGAGGTAAAAGATAGGACTTTGCTTGAAGAATTTAGTGCAGAAAGGTGAAGAAAAGTTGAAAACTCAGGCAATGTTCTGAGTAGTAAATAACAAATTGCTTAATCTATGTTTGATTTCAGTTCTTTTTTATATTTTGCTGATACCTCGGATTAGAAAATTTGTTTGGTATAGCTTGATGCTTTTAAGCATTGTTAACGAAACTGTCTAAGGAGTGTTTGCATGGGGAGAAGCATGTGAGCATCAATGTACTGGAATGGGTAGATTCTCTAAGTGTAGGGGCAGCCTGAGATGCAGAGAATGGTAAAGGACAAAGGAGGACATTGTTTATACAACAATGATATGGAGTCTGCAACAAAAGTGGAGGAAAAGGGTTTGGAAAAGATTGTTTAAATGTGATGCTGAAGTGTGCAGGTGTAAGAATTTCAAGCAGACTGATTAAATTTGTATGTCTTGAACTGTCAAGCAAGGAACTACAATAATAATACTTAAAGGTTTTATATGGCATTTTTCAGCTAACCATTGGAAGTTTAGTATTTTGTATCTATTTTGCAAACAGAGCCAATCTGACTTGCACGTGAAGTTCTGTGAAGTTCAGGCTACAAAGCGCTCATGGTCAGCAGTAAATGTGCTGTCTCCAGTGTCCTGTGCACTAAGTGCTGCAGCTTAACTAGAGTTGTACAGTTTCTGATGCCTACAGTTTATATACAATTCCACTATCTAGTAAATGGAAAGTAAAACATGAAAGTTTACATATTAACAAAGGATAGAAAATGGTTCATATAAATTCAGAATTCTCCTTGTCACCTTGAACTTACCTTCATCATTGTGAATCTAGGTTAAATTTATTATATTGTCAGCACTGATATTCCTTTCTTCAGGAAACTTGGAGTTAATCTCTCAGCCACAACTTACATTTCTTTTAAGAATTCCATCAGAAAATTGTGGAAGACTGTAATTTGCAACCTACCATGGCCTTTTTTGGTTTGTGTCTGAATTGTTTTACAAATTTAGATTTTTTGCATTAATGGCAGTTCAGATCTGATAAAAATCTTTTTGAAGTATTATTAACAGAGTGTGTCATAAATGACAGTTTCACCACTTAGGCATGCATTTAAAATGAGGTGATGTTTTGTTTAAATCCCCACCACAGAACCTTCCGTTATTTCCTTGTGTCTTGCACATCCCTGAAAAACACCACACAATGAAAGCAGTTTTTGTAACCCAAATTGTCATACAGACTTCATTAGTAGTTTGCTAGATGTCAGAAGAGCTCTTGCTGTGATTGCAATGGCTTTTGCTTTTGGTTTCTGCACTAGAACCACGTTTGGGTGGTGAGGCAGATGGGAAGTTTTGCCTTCGTCATGCTCACACATTCTATAACATTAGTTAAAACTTCACCCCAGTCTTACATTTAAATACAATACAAGTGGATACTCTTCTTATTAGTCCATATGGTTCTTAGAAGGAAGTATACAGAAAATACATTATATTATATAAAAGTTAGTAATATGTTTCATAAACAGACATTTTTAGTACAGAAATAACAATACTGAGAAACAATTAAATTCTTGTTAATGTGTCCTCTTAATCCTTTTTCTCCTGTTAGATCAGGATCAGAAGAAGATCAACACGAGTGACTTGAAAATGGAGGACAGTAGTATAAAATCCCCTTCTGTGATAGAAGTAATGGTGACCACAGTATCTGAGAAAACAAAGAAATTAGAGAAGTCAACAGATGACAGTTCAGATGAAATGGTGAAACTACTGGAAGGGCAAATAGTAACTGATACGATACAGAAGGTATCAATGAATGATCAATCTGAGCACGGGGAGGCAAAGAACACTTCAGAGGACTCTCTGAAGGTATTATTCATATACATTTTTACTGTTGTTTAGAACAATGTCCTAGAAGCACAGTGAAAAGCTTTGTAAAGTTACTGTAAAGCTAACAATTTATCTCTGGCTTCTAGAGCTGAGGCTCTTACAAATTCTGTATAGTGTTATGGAAGATACAGGGAATACCTTTTACAGAAATAATTAAAACCAGATAAAGGTCTCAAAAAGTGCATTTTCCAATCTTAATGAAATACCCGTATCCAAGTGAAAATGTCAAATCTCTATTGTGAGGTTATCTGAATTGGAATGAGCAGTGTGTGTTGGCAGAGGATGGAATCCATTGTGTGACTTGAATAATGGATAAGAAGCAAAGTACTGTATATGCTTTATCACAAGGAAGAAAATATGTAGATATGTGTAACTATCAAAGTTAAATATTAAAAATACTTAAAGGGTTTTCTGGTATAATAACAGGGAAGCCCACTGCCCAGCTGGGTTCTTTTTATTCCTTTGTATTTCTAAACTATAGACCGTATTTTTACATAATACAAAGAAACATTTTTAGGTGCCATTCCAAAAAGGTACAGGCATTCTAAAAATTTGTTTCGTTGGTTTGTTGGGTTTTTTACTTTCTTACCCTGTACTGTACCCTGTCTATATTAGAGCGGCTTTCTTGCATATTTTTTGAACATCATAGAGTCATAGAATATCTCCAGTTGGAAAGGACCCATAAGGATCATCGAGTCCAACTTCCAACATCCTTTTTAGCTTTTAAAAATCTGTTTCACCCTGATCTAGTTCTGTTGCTTGAGAGACTCTGTAATTTTACTTTTCCTCTGTGTTTCTTAGAAACTAAGTGAAACGAAGGAGGCAGTTCTACAAAACCCAAAAGCTTCTTTATCTGACAGGTAAGAGAAAGATGCTATGTAGCACGGTTTGCAGAGTGTAAGAGGCACGTGAATGCCCTGACAATGCCGCTTCACTGTTGCAGATGGAGTGATGTGCTTCACTCACAAGAGAGAAGCAACAATATGTTTATTGATATAAAACAACGATTTAACAAAGTTGGATAGTAAATGCGGCAGTGGTTTAACAAGATTAACAGGTACACTGGATTGCTGACTGCGTGGAGGACGGGGTCAGACAAAACTCTCAGGGAGGTGCTTGCATTGAGTCCTGAGGTTCAGAAAGGAGCCCCTTGCTTTCTAAACTCCAGCGAGAGGAGTCTAGGTGCGGCTGGATCCAATCCTAGTCCCAGACTTGGTACAACAGTTTATGTCTAAAGTATTATATACATGCAGTCAATCCTTTATATCTCCTACCTACAAGTTTAGCTTGCTATTAGTCACTTACTGAGGTTCTGTTGCAGCAAGGAATCTCTCAACCTCAAGGAGTGACCTCGAGAGGTTTGCCTACTCAAGAGGAGATCCTGGCGTGTAGCCCACTGTCATTTCAGGAGAACTCAGTGGGCTCAGGGCAGTCCGCTATTTATGGAGTAAGATGATTGACTTACAGTCATATTTGCATACCAGCAAGATGTCTGGGTCGCTGCTCCAGACAGCCCTTGGCTACTGTGTTGCCATGCGTCTCCTCAAAGTCCAACTTGAGCTGGATGCATCCATCACGACCTACACTGGTGGTTATTGCTTGAGCAGGGGAGAGAGGGGAGCACTTTGCCACATTAACTGCTATTTTCTGTCAGCTTTGTCTTCACTGCTGACAACTTCTGACCATCTGTGGAAAACAGTTTAGTAGATGTGGCATGTTATTATAACCCTTGCTGAGGGTGATATCGCATCAGACTACAAGTCTTTTGCCAGTGTCTATGATGAGTGTGTGCTACTGGATCCGCCAATGAATCCAGTCCATGATGTGATGATTTTACAGGTTTTAAGATGTTTTGTAGATGAAAGTACAAGGAATTTGTAAACTTTCTTGGGCTGAATATGTTGAGAAGTGGCTTTCTTTGGCAATAGTAAAGCTGTCAGAAGAAAACAGGCTTCTCCCTCCTTTCCTTTTTCCGTATCCCCAGCCAAGTGCATGTAAAATCAGAATCACAGTAACTTGGTATACGCTGAAATAAAAGGAACACTACTTGATATCAGCTACAATAAACATTCGCTAATGATCATTAATATGTTTGTGTCCTGGTATTTTTATAGGCCTCTGTCTTCTGCACACTTAAAGAAAAAGGCGAAAGCTGTTCCATCAGCTACACCTATTTCATCTCAGTATCTGGGAACGTTAAAAGTGTTGGAGGATAAACGCGTGCAGAAGAACAGTAAAGAATTTGACAACGCAGATAGTTTACGAGCAGCTGTTTTCCAGGTAGATCTTAAAAACAAACAAATAAAAAATAAAACAATCAACAAAACTGTGCATATACAAGTCCTGTTATAGGAGTCAACACCTCTTATTTTCTTGAAATCAGTATTTCTGAGTATACGCCTTGCATATGCTTACAAGTGTAATAATCCTTTTATTCTGTTAGCGATGCCTTTTCATCAAATCATGAACTAAAAAGCTAGATGAGAGAGACATACTGCGGTTCATAATTTATTGTGCCAGACTGTTTTCAGACGCATATGACACTTTCCTTTATTTCTACTTCTTCCTTAATGTAAATAGGTGTGTTGTTTAAAGTTTTTCTCCCTGGTATGTTTTATTCTGTTGTCCATCAGGAAAAGTGAAAACAAGTCCTGTATTCTCTCCAGAAGGATACTCTATGTGGATTCTGTGTAGGATTTCATAACTATTATTTTGTGGTTTCCAACAGATTTTTGCTACTAATCTGTGTGAGAAAAACTTACATTAACAGATGCTGTTTGTATTGGTATGTGTTTTTAATACTTGTTATGGTTCTAGAATGACATTCATAACCTCAAATCCATATTTATATTGTCTCCATAATTTTAAAAGGTAAAACAGACTTCATTTATGACACTTGTATCTCAAAGCAGCATACTAAGTATGTAATTAAACCTTGAAAATTTAAGCCTGATTCTGCAGATGGCTCGTAACACTTTATAGATGCCTGAAGTTTCACTCTTCCCAGCTGGGTTTTGTTCTCTTTAATTATAGGTATTTGCAAGAGACATAATAAATGCAAATAATATTCCTATATACCAAATTATAAGAATCTTTATTTCATTGTTGTTTTTAAATTTTTTTAATGCTTACCTTTTTTTGGTGGGTTTTTTTTGAGTTTTATTTTCTAAGATCCTTAAGCTTTTTTGTATTTTTTAGCTATGATTTTAGAACCTTAATCTTCCACATGGAGTAGTTATTTAAGTAGCACATGGAAAAATTAAGAGTAATTTTGGTGGTCATTATATTGGTGTTGCTTTAATAATATGTGGTTGTTTTAACAGAACTTTTTTATTTATACCTTAAAAAGACTTTAGAAGTATAAAAGTCTTCTAATGGTTCTTACAGAATTGGTTGGAAAAGAAAACGGCCTTTCTACTGGAATTGAAGAGAATTGAAAAGAAGGCGGCTGAAAATCTAAGGAACAATACTGAAAAGGTTTGTTTACATACTTGTTTAAAAAGAATTTGATGAACTATAGCACTTACCTGTGCTTTCTGCCTAATTACATCATTCTGCTATTCTAAGGCATCTGGTTTTCTCTAAATAGCATAAGGTAACCGCTTGTTATGGTTGCTGTAAAGGATGTGTGGCTGATGTTTCCCTACATGTTTACATAAGGTATGTTAAAAGTGTGCTTCTTAGATTCATTTTCAGGTTTGTTTACAAAGACCTTGTGATACTCAACCCTTCAGGTGTTAAGTTTTAATTTGTCATGTGTTAGAAAATGAGTTTGCTCCCTATCTCAAGAGATGCTTATCTGTATTTCATATTCTTCTACACATATTGTGCAGGAGTAGTTTGTCTCATTTGATTAAGTTAAAAATGAACATAGAAAAAAATGCTCTATGTAGTTCAAATTTAATTTTGAATATTACTTGGAATGTTTTCTGCAAATCAGTTTCCATTTCTTTATTGCTCTGTCTAATCCTACATTTGGCAATGAGTTTAAAGCATACTATTTCAATTTTAGTTTTATATTTAAATGTATTTAAATATAGACTTTCATTTTCAATCTAGAAAGAAGCTGTTAAAAGAGAGGAAGCAATTGCATCTTTTGAAGCCTGGAAAAAAAAGAAAGGAAGAGAAGCGAAGAAGTTAAGTGAAAAAAAGAAGCTTGAGGAATTTAAGAAAAAGAAAGCAGCAGAACAGAATGAGGAGAAAACAGAAGCAGCACAGAAGGTGATGTGAAATATATACACAAATGTGTATTGGATATGGTTCAGGAGATTGTTGAGAATAATTTTTAATAATCCAGCAAGAGATGGAAACTAACTAAAATCTAAAATCTAAACATGGTTCATTTTTGAAGAAAGCTCATATTAGATTCCGTTCTGTTGGGAGTATGTAATGTTTACATTTGCACAGAAACAGGCATTTTTCCCTATTTGGATTTTATTAACTGAATGTAGAATAAACTCCATATAAATACACTGGCAATGAACTATTATTTACTGGGAAAAAAAAATTTATTCTTTTTAGGTATAGTGATACCCACTTCTGAGCAATGCTACAAACAAATACTCCAAAACTGGAATGTGTAGAAATTACAAAAAACAGTAATACAGAATAAGCAAGTGGAATATTCCCAACAAGGTGTGGGGTAACATTTCTAATGAATATGTTGTTTTCTTTAGGCATTCGAAAAATGGAAAGAAAGGAAAGCAGAATATTTAAGAGAGCAAAGCAGAAAGGAAAAACAGTCTGAAAGAATCAAGAAGAGGAAAGAAGAGGAACTGCTTGAAGAGAAGAAGAGAGACAGCATGTCAGCAGTTGAAAAATGGTACTATTCCACTGGGTTTTGGAATGTCATAGTTTCCCAAATCTGCTTGTAAATGCAGTATGTCTTCTGTGAGTGCTTGATGTGCTTTTAATTGGGAGACAATGGCATGCTTGGGATGAGGCTCTTCAATCCCAATGGAGAACAATTATAACAATGGGTACAAGCCGTACAGCTTCTTTCAGTTTAGTAATTTAAAGGTTTTCCTCCCCAAAAGGCTACTCACTAAGCCCAAGCAGAGATACTGCAACTGAGAAGTAAGATTCATTGAGTAGTATAATGTCTTATGTGATTAATCTCATGTTTCATTACTAAATCGTAGGAAGGAAGATAAATCTATTTTAAAGTTTTGTGGAATACAAAGTATGAATGTAGGTGTATTCAGAAGCAAATGAGATGCGGCTGCTGGAGAAATTGTTTGTTAGTTTTACAAACCAAGAGTTTTCACAGACCATGTCTAACTTACTATTACCCACAGAAGCTTTGAATCTATTTTTTATATGATACCAAATAAGGGAGAAAGTAGTACAGTAAAGGTGATGCCATAATAGATAGAATAGTAGGTTCATTTATACCTTGGTGATATAATATATGAAGATGGACTTTGAAGATTTTGAATATATATTCTTGACCTTTTATTAAATCTGTAAAATACCTCTTTTGACTCAGTTTAGTCAAACAGTCACAGATGCAGCATCGAGTCTGTTACATGATGATCTCATGTTCTTCCCTGTCATTATACAGGAATGAAAAAAAGGAAGAATATATGAAACAGAAGAAAGTGGAAAAAATCCTAGAGAGAAGAAAGCAAGAAATACAACAAGCAAAAAAGGAAGAAAAAAATAAAAAGGCTATGGAGGAATATGAAAGATGGCTGGTATTTTTTTTTTTTCAGTTTGTCCAAAAAGATTAATGTAGTAACGAATGTGAGCACTTTTGTATTGTCATACTCATGTTTTTTCATGCTGTTATGAGAGAGGCCAGATGATGGCAGCATTACATAGCTAGTCCACCAAAATTCTTGTGCAAAATGATGATAAAATACAGTGGGCTGGTTATTTAGCATATGTGGAAAATATATTCTCCCTACCTACATGTCACAGAGTTTTGAATTTCATAGTTCGTCTTTGTTTTTTTGACATCCCGTGTCAGGAGCAACCATCTCTGAATGGCCAACCCACCACAGCACAGAACCTGCAAAGCCAAGCAGCATCACCAGCTGCAACAGTGAGCGCATGTACATTCAAGGAAGCATTTGAACTGGAGGCTTTTATACCTTAAAATTGATAAAAGCACTTGTAATGAGGTTTGAGTTATTTCCATTTACTAGAAAGGGTGAAACTCTGATGCTCCTGATTATATTTTTCCTGCAACAGCATACTTTAGTCACAGTTGTTAAGATGTAGCCTAATTTAGTACTCTAGTCCCAACAATAAGGCAGGATTTTTTTTCCTTGCTACAGAAAAAGAAACTAGAAGAGAGGTCACTAATATTCTTAGCATATATTGTTTTCTTAAAGACGTGTGACTTGCCAGTTAAAGAAAAACCTGTGTTTTTCATCCTCACCCTGTGACACAGTCATTCCTCATGCTGACTTTCAAGGTTTTCTTAGTTTGAGAGTGTTTCTTCTGTTGTCTGTCTTCCTTGTGATTTCTGGCATGCATCCTGTACATACGGTCTCTATTCCCATTTGTAAGAATGGGATCTTGCAACTCAACTGGCTTAAGGTCCTTACAGGGATTCATTTGTACTGTCAATAATTAAAAAAAAAAATCTTCTCTATAGTCTGGAGTGGGCTGTCTGTTTTTTTGGTGGGGGCGGGGGGAGCTAGATGAAAACTCAGGCAGACAGATGTATGGGTATGGGACAGATTTTAAAAGGACAGTCATCTTTTACTTGGCTAACCAGAAATATGGGTTTAGGTAAAACAGCAAGAGCCTGTATGTTTTCCCTTCTATTTTCAAACCTTTTAATCTTAGGTTTAAGTCTTTTAAGATCCTATTTGACCTGGTCCCGTGTTGGAACACCTCTGATTTCTGTAATCATTGGTAAGAAGTGTTTTCTCTGGTCCCCTTTGTCAAGTGATTTCCAGCTCAATTTTGTCAGATTATTAATGTCCAATCTTAGATGATTTCTTGCTTAGTCAATATTCCTGGTTCTCAAGGAAGGAAGTATTACACTTTGAGTAGTAGCTGACCCTCTGTTCCGGTGTGCTTTGCTTAATGAGACTAGCCTCAAGTAGCGTAGTTGTACCAAAGCATGAATGTTACCTCTCATTGTACATTTGAATTCCTTGCTGTCTTGGACTCTGTACGAAGGTAAAAAAATATTCCCTTTTTTTTCAATGAAATCTGCTACCTATCACAGGCTCTCCTGATGAAATTGTGTATAAATTCTTGAGGTCATCACTTCACTTCAGTGGGATTATTAACATAAATTTTGGTAGCTGGAGGAATGATCAGTTTTAAATGGATGTACATGTGCCTACATGAGAGGAGCAGTTTGAAAAATAAGCAAGTGTTGGAGGATGTGATAGGTACTGAATTGGTTGGCAGGGGTACCTCTAAAATTAGCTCATTGTCAGTGTCTATGCGCAAGTGTTGATTGATGTGTCTCATGCCCAATCTTCACATTTTCACTATCTGAAATTGTGCTGTTTTTTGCAGGTAACACACCTTTATTTGACAAAGCATATCAGGCAATGGCTCTGTCATCGTGTTTGGCCAGAATATTATATCACTTTGTATAGTAATAGAGAAAACGCACACCTTCAGTGAACTGCAGCAGAGAAACACCCGTAAAGTTGTCAATGTATTATCAAGAGAACTAAGATGATATCTACCTACCGGTAGATAAATGAGCATCAGTCTGAGAGGGCAGAATTGTGGAAGTCTTTTAAGTGTATTATTTCAAATAAGAGGATTTTTGTTTGAAGGGAAATAAAATAGGAGTAATATAGTGGGAAGTACTCTAATATGTTTTCAGTAACATGCAACAGAAATAAATGTGTAAATTCATCCTTGGCTTTCCTGAACCAGGTGTTGATCATAATGCATGGGTAAAATCAGAGGGATAGAAAAACCTCTCCTATGAAGAAAGGCTGAGAGAGTTGGGATTGTTCAGCCTGGAGAAAAGAAGGCTCTGGGGAGATCTTATTGCAGCCTTCCAGTACTTAAAGGAGGCCCATAAGAAAAACAGGAACAAACTTTTAGCAGGGTCTGTTGTGATAGGACAAGGAGTAACGGTTTTAAACTAAAAGAGGGCAGGTTTAGGCTAGATCTAAGGAAGAAATGTTTCACAATGAAGGTGGTGAAACACTGGCACAGGTTGCCCAGAGAGGTGGTAGATGCCCCATTCTGGAAACATTCCAGGTCAGGTTGGACGGGGCTCTGAGCAACCTGATCTAGTTGAAGATGTCCCTGCTCATTGCAGGAGGGTTGGACTAGATGACCCTTAAAGGTCCCTTCCAACCCTATGAATACCCTTCCAATTCTATGATCCTATGATAAAAGAGAAATAAAAATCTCCTTCTTCTAAAATACAAGAATCGTTCTGCTTTTATGTTAATGGATTTCTGTTTCTTATACTTTTAGAGGTCATTGTGTGAATGTTTGATAACATAAATGCATAGAGAAGCTTACTTCTTAAGTATGAAAATAAATGCCCTGAAAAAGGCTATTAACACTTGTAAAATACTAACATAAAAACGATAATCTTGAGCTGAGATACTTTAGTGTTGCTGAGGAAGTTTAGGCTTCTGATTTTTTTGTTTCTTTCATAGTAATTGCTACTCACCAAGTACTCTTCAAGCCAATCTAGATGTTATGCTTGATAAATGATCAGTTTTTACTTAATACATACTACCAGTGTCTGATACTTGTCATTGACATGCACCTATTCTGAGGAGTAGAACGTGGAGAAGAATCATGAAGAAAGTTTATAATGACAGATCAGTTTAGTTTCCATTATTTTTGAGATAGTAATCTTGATACCTGTTTTCTGTAGAGAAAAGTGAGTATCCTAGATCTATTATGTTCTCGGTTTTATGTGGTAAACATTAGCATAGTATGAATTGATGAGAAGTAAGGCTGCTCTCAAATAATTCTCGAAGATCAACATAGAAAGGTTAAATGCCCTAGAAGAAGCTCGGAATTTTGCCTTGAGGTTGAGCATACTCAACACCTATTTTTGGCATTCTGAAGCAGGAAATGATGTACTAGATAAGTCTCATGGATTTTTTACTTTTCGGTGTTAGAAACAGCTGACATCGGTTAATTTCACGTGGTTTAATAAGAACTATCTGAAAATACTTTCCATATTGGAATTTTAATCTCCTGACATTGCGATATGTTAGAAATAAGGCGGTTATTGTTATTCCTATTAAATGTTGTAAGCCTTTTGTGCTATCTAAAATTCAATTATTATGTGGCAGTCATACTGCTAAAGAATGTGATCTTCCCAGAATTTTATAAGTGAAGAATGTATTCATCTTCATATGCTATTGAGTAGGAAACATTCACAGAGAAATCAAGCCATACAGTCGAGTTGATCTAGTACATGGCAAGCTACAGTTATTGTTTTCATCTTTCACTCTTTCTGTTACTCTTCTCCTGTTAGTGCAAATAACAGCTTGTTTATTATTTTAGGGAAGATTTGTATCAGTTATGTCTTGTGAGCATGTGAACTGTGGTTAGGAATAGAACATAAAAAGCCTTGTGTGTGTTGAAGGCAGGGAAGAAGCCAGTAAGTCTTCATGACAAATTTAATCTTTTAAAAGATAGTTAAATTAACTCAGGACTCTTTCCTTGGCACTGAGATTCACTCATGAAAATTGGGTCTTCAAATCCAAACATTCTCAAAACTGAGACGTGATTAAAAAATCCAAAGCAACTTTCATTCCTTTCCTGGGTGGGTGTATGCTTTATCTTTGGTTTGGGTTTTTCATACATACATACATACACTGTTGTGCCACAGGTGTTCAGTAAAAAGTGCTTTATAAACATAAAATACGCACATTTCTTTGTGAGACATGCTTTCTCAAATAATTGCCAATACTAGTACAATAAGTCCTATTTTTAATGATTACCTGTCCTAATGTGTCTTTGAATGTCAAATACAGATTCAGATTCAAAGATTAGTATAATATGATTAAGTTTTTGTAAAAATAAATTGGCTGGATGTGTGCAAATACTCCAGAACAGGAACATGAATCATATATGTGTTCCATATAAAGCACATTCGTCCCAAGCTCACCTGTACTGCTTGCATATATCTTGTCTTTTTTGAAAAACATCACTGATAATGCAGACTCCTTTCCCCTTAGAGTACTAACAAGTTCCCTTTAAGAATTCCTGAAAGAAAATTCTTGAACTTGTTCTAAAGACCCAAAACCACTTGATATCTTCCTTCATCTGAGGAAGATATCTATGGAAGATCTCTTTCTCCCTCAGGAGGATCTCTCTGGAGAAAGAAGGCGAAAGTGTAGGGTGACAAAGAAGCATCAGAATCTTACAGTGCTACCAGTCCTGTTTGCCTCAATTACTGCATATAAACCAGCAAGATACAGTTTGTACAGAGAGATACTACTTTTTTATTATACTGTGATGAACTTTTGTATTGTTTTAGTAGAGGGCATTACTTCTCTGTGCAAACCTTGTCTTGCTTTTAATCAGCTTTACTAGTAACAACATGAAATAATTGTGTGTTTATTTAGCCAGATCAGACATTGCTAACTGAAATGGATCTTCAGATTTATGTTAACAAACACCTAAAGGGCACAGAATAAAATCATATTGATAGGGCTGTTGTTGCAGTGCATGTTATGCTTTTTAAAATTTTTGTACATATTACGTGTAGCTAGCATTAGTACAGTTTGACTGGTGTGTACATGTAAAACAAGAGAAAACTTCCACTCAAGGTCCCTTTCTTACAATAACACTTCTACCTCCATTTACCAGCCTACTCCCTTAGCTGCAGTTACCTCGCTATTTCTCTTCTCACATATGAGTAAGAGGCAAACACTGCTAGAATCTTGGGAATTTGCAGGATATACAGTGTCCCTGAGGGTAGGATCATGGGTTATCTGAGAGTGCCAGTTATCTTGCATCTATCTTCAAGAGCAGTACTTCTACTGTAGTTCAGTTCATACATGTGAAAATATGAAACGTTTTTGGTGCTTCAAAGTACTGGCTTATAGGCTGCAGAAGAGGAAAGGACCAAGGTTGGATTTGGCACACTTGATGATGGTTTTAAGTCTGCATATCCACATTGCATCTTTACCGCCGATGATGTGTATGCCAGTTTTTGGTCCTAGGAATGAAGGCACTTTTCATGTGCCAGAAAACCAGCTGCTCAAGGACCCTTTATCCACCTGTCAGGTGGGGCACTGTAAGTTATGCTGTCCATAATGTCAGCCGTGGTTCCACCAAGGGAGAAACTGCCTTAAGTCAGTAAGTGGTGTGCTCAAGCATGCACCACAAACTTGCAAGTATGGTACAAGGAAAATTTGCACTGAGAACTCCTCAGTGTACTAAATTGCTAATGCAGATGCACCTTCAGATGCTGGTCCTCACAATGTGAAATGGCAGTCACCTTTGCAAAGAAGAATGCTTATTTTATATAGAACAGAACAATATAAAAAATCAAAAATAATTATAAATAATTGCAAATTGTTTTTTGAGTGACAGGTCTCTTGAAAATAATGAGTTAATTGTTTTTTGAGTGGCAGGTCTCTTGAAAATAATTAGTTAATCAGGCACAAAAAGAATATTGTAAGTGTGTTGCTTAACTGCCCACTGCTGTTTGAAACAATAGAAAATATCATCAGAACCTTGCAATGTTTATATTACAAGTTAGATAGATTTTTTTTATAATTAAATTATTTCATTCCCAGTATGTTCTAGTACATGGCATGTGTGATTTAGTAAGTACAGAAAGTTACAAAGATGCATCGCTGTTCTCATGTAATGAGAACAACATATTTAGCATTGTGATTTAGGTATCCTCTTAAAGAAAAGAAATAAGTAAGATGAGACTTACGTTATATACAGGACAAATAGTACCTAATCCACTAGGCCTTGTGTTGGGTTTTTTCTTTAGACAGTGCACAAAACCAGCCCATCCTTGAGACAGTAACCTCAATTGTAAATGACATCAAACGCGCAGCCTCTTGCGTTGCATTGTGTAATATGTGTGACTGAATCCCTAAAAGAGATGCGCTAAGCTCCAAAAGGCAAATCTCCATTGCATGTTAACGTTTCATTTTACACAGGAAAGGTATAACAATAATTGTAACTTCTCTGTTGGTTGAGATGGGTTTTTTGTTTGTTTTTTGGTTTGTTCTTTTGACACATCTTTTTATTCTCAGGAAAAGAAAGAGAGGAGACAGCAGCTTGAAAAGAAGCAAAAAAAGTTGCAGGCTGTCCATGGGGATGCAGTGCCTTCTCCCTGGAGTCCACCAGGCAAAGTCACATATTAAAGAAATTACTGAGCAGTCTGTTGCCTTCTATGAGAAAAGATGATCCACAAGGTTCTGACAATGGCTAGTCGTTATTTCAATAACAGCTGATTTTCACTGTATCCATAATAAATGTTGCATCCTTTCTTTTTTGTTTTATTTTCTCTCTGGAGTTTAAATAGATCACTTGTCCCTTTCCATTGCTTTAGAAAATGTACTAATTTTTGTAATTCCACATTTAACTTAGTTTTGCTAAATCCTGTGTTACTTCATTCCTTTTTGGTGAAAGTGTATATTCAGGTTATGTAAGGCTGGACGCTGGCATGTTTGTCATCAAGTAAGTAGCAGAATGGTTAGTATTAAGTTAACTAGGCCACACTGCTGGGGAGTTAAGTCTGGAAGAAATGCTTTCTGAAGGGGGGGATGATGAGCAAGGATGTGTTGGCTCTCTTGTGGTGATAGAAGGAAGACAAAAGCAGAAACAGGGTTTCGTGGGGCCAAAAACAGCTATGTGACGGTACAAAAGAATTAAACTGGAATCCATATAATGTAAAATGATCCAGGACTAAATAAGATTGTTGCTGTTAATTCCATTTCAGGCTTCCTTATACATTCCATAATTTCCTGCTTCCTACAGGAAACAGCAGTTTTTGAGGCATGTTTTGCAGTTCACACAAATTCTTGCATAAAAACTGCAAGGGCAGACGAGTGGTACTCTTATGAGGCAACCTTAGATACTGAATATTTTTTATTTTGGAACTTCATTTAAAGGCTTCTGTGGTTGTTTTTACCTGATCAAGTAAATCCTTCCCAAACATGTTTTCATCACTGCTCATGAGCTAGTTGCTGTAGTGAATTATTAAAGTTTCTTCTGGGTTTTTTTTGTGGCTATTTACCTCACTATTTTGGAAACAATGGCAAGACTATGTATCTTTAGAGATCTTCAGATCTCTTGTTTGCCTACTGTCTAAACTCAAGCTGCTATTTATGTTTGTATTTTCTTATTTGAATTTTAATAACCACTCCAGGTCAGATTTTCTCCTCAAGTGTGTATTCTTAAAAAAACCAAACAAAACCAACATCACCAACCAAGAAGTAAAAAAACCTAAGTCTTTAAATTATAGATGTATTTTCTCAAATGAGAATCTTGCTCCTGTTTAGCCTCCTTGGAAAGTCAAAAGAGGATTTGAGAAGTAAACTTGCCTTTTTCGCTCGAGTCCTGTGCTGTTCATAAATCAGAGATACTCATTAATTCTGCATTTCAGGTAACACTGGGGCATATCCTCAGAAAAGAAAAAATGACAGGATTGGCAAATAGATTTATTTCTTTAGTTTCCTGATGTTTCTTGCTTTTTTGTGTTTTAGTGAGAGCCACTGAGGATTTAAGAGGTACTTGTTTTGGCTATAACTGTTTCTGTTACCAGAATGCTATACGGGTGAAATTTATTGCTGTTATGTATGTAAAAGTGAAATTGGAAGGATATCTGCTCTATCTCATTGTTGAAAATGGTCCTGTTCATTATTGTTAGTATGAACTCTAGTTCTGTGAATTCCTCATTCAGACCTTTTGCAAAGTTTATGACAGGCAGAAGTAGATGCTAGAAAGCAAAAAGATAAGATATATTTGTTAGAGCAGTAGGTAGTGGTGTAGTTCTTCCTCAAAAAACAATTGTACTGGACCTAGCTTTTATTCTTTAATTTGTTTCTAGCCTTCTGTCACTGAGCTGCTCACCCAGAAATGTTGTGGCTGGAACAGTTTTTGTTCCTCTAAAGAGTTTATAGAGAAGCTAGGGACCTTTATGACACCCATCCTTTGATTACATGCAGTCTGCGGGTAATGCACACTTGATGTCTTCCAGTGGACCTTAATGACAATAGTGACCTTTTTGCCCTTTCTGTGAAACTCAATTTGTGCAAAGAGTCATCACTCAAATGCTGAAATTCCAGATAGGGCAGCATTCGTACAAGTTCATGCTAAGCTCATTGTTTTTCATTTGGGTGGAGGAAGACATTGGTCAAGAAGGGGAGAGGGCAGGAAGAGAGGTGTGGGGTGCTGGCTGGAGCTTTCAGAAGCACCCTGAGGCCTGCAGTCTGCTCTTGCCGAGCCCCTGGCGTCTGGCTGTTTTTCTAGGCCAGGTTTTTCTTGTAGGCTGTCCCATGCTGAGCAATACCCATGCTGAGCTTCCTGCACTGCAGTGTCCCGGTTAGGGAATCCTGCGTGTTAGGTTTTTTGGAGAGACCCAGCAAATCCGGATTGTTTTCACAGCCCCAAGTGAATACAGGGTTTTCGTAAACTCTGGGTCTGGCTCTTACCTCATGGCAGGTGAGGCATTTTTTCCAGCAGTTAGTGGTATCACAACAACAATATTGGCTTCCAAAGAGAAAGCAGAATCCATTGCCCGCAGAAGCTTTCATGAAGTTAAGAGCAGCTTCAGTGGGCAATCTAAGAAGTAGGGTAAAGTTATAGATACCAGAAGGAGAGAAGTAGCGGAATTACAGCACAGGCAGAATGCATCAGACCTTCCAACTCAAAATTAACCCACCAGAATTTTATGGGCAAAAATAATGGAATGAATTCAGGCATTTAGGCTGGAGGGGTGATGTGCATCATCTGTCTGCTAGGCCTTTAGCAGTTGGAGCCTTGAATTCACGTTTAGTATGTTCAAAAAACTATAGCTATAATATCACGGGAAGATGAAATACATAGCAGACAGCAGAATTTGCTGTACAGCTCTCATGATCAGGTCAGGAGAGCCTGAGGCAAAGCATGCTGCCTGTGTGAAACAAATTGTCCGTGTCTTTATTTTTGCAGTGTCCAGCTGGAGTGAGTAAGGCAGGTCCCTGCACTGACAGGCTTATGGTTGAGGGATGCAAATGAAAAGGATGATAGAAGCAGTGGCAGAGCTGGAAAAGGCGTTTGTCATCTGCCTGTGCCTAAACTGAGTACTGCATCTTTACTCGCTTTAAGCCTTTAGGTGATGAGAGTGAAAATTTTTGACAGAAGATCAAAGTGTGAAGATGGTGGCATCGTTCAGGGAGTGATATACCTGACACACATAAGTTCACAACTTTTCAATTAGAATAAGATGCTGAAGTTCCATAGACATGGATAAACAGTTGATACAACTGTGTGTTTAACTTTTACAATAAAATTTTGGGAACTTTGTCTAATTTTACATTGTAAAAACTTGGACATGTTACAGCATGAAGCAAATGTAGAAAAAAAAGAACTGAGAAATATGAACATATGTACATTAATTTATAAAAATGTACGTGTATCTGTAAATCTTGTTAATGTTTACTGATGACAGAGAGAAAATATTTTGATATTTAATAAAGTATATTTTAGTATAGTGTCCTCATTGTTTTTATCAGATCCTAGGATACAGATCTTTATTTGAAGCTTTAATGCATGTAAATGAACTAGGTGGTGTCCCTAAGCACAAGCTATTCTTTCATCCTTGTTAATATGACAAATAGATGGGGAACTGTATCCCACTGAAGTCAGAGCTTCTGGCACTACAGCTGCCTCCTCCAGCTCACTGGCACTCGGTTTTGCTTGCTGCCACACCGAAGCAAATAAACACTTAAGGAACATGGGGGGAACGTTACTTGCAAGTAGTGACGTGGAAGATGATCAGTATCTCACGTTTTTTCCACACTATTTTATTCAGACATCAAGTTCTTGCGTTGGTGCACTAAAGGGACAAGTTGATGACCCAATTAAACAAACTTTAAAAATGTATGTGCTACATTCAGACCTGCTAAAAACTGAAGCACTGATCCACCAAATGCTGTCCAACCACTATGTGGGCACATAAAAATATGCCTTACCCTTCTTTTGCAGGAACTGTCTCTCTGCAGAGGGAAATTTATATAAACCCACTAAACAAGGAGATACGATTATGTTAAGGATAAATAATTTTCGGTTCCAATTCTCTCATTCTGGGTAAGAAAGATTGTGTGCTATTCTCAGTCATATCTTCTTTTTCTTTGATATTCACAAAATACAAGACCATTAGATCATCTTACCTGACGTATATCATGGACTGCTATGTTTCACTCGGTTAATTGTGTGTTGAACTGAATCACTTGAGTCTGACTAACAGGGGTGAACTAGTTTGGGTTGTGAACACTGATGGCAGCCTTGGCTGCAACTGAAGAGCTGGATTTGCTTGGGTATGTCCACATCTTTCTTGCACTGGGGAGCCCAAAACTGAGCGTCGTTCTCCAGATGCACTCTCGCACCCAGATGCAGCTTCACACATGCCAAATAGAAGGGAACAATCACTTCCGTCAACCTGCTGAATACACTCCTGCTCATACAGCCCACAATGCCATTGGCATTCTTTGGTGTAAGAGCCCATGGCTGACTTAGGTTCTGCATCTTGGCCTTTGGTACCCTTAGGTCCTTTCCTGCAAATCTGCTTTCTATCCTGTTGAGGCTCAGCTTATACTGTTGCATGGGGCTATTTGGCCCTAGATGCAGGACTGACTTCACTTTTGTTGAACTTAAAGTTCAACTTAAACATCAGCCTGCTTCTTCAGCTTCCGCAGAAACACCCTACTTGGCTCTATAGATGTAACTATGTCCACTTAGCTGAAGTGCTCCTCATTTCTGTCTTCCTCTTCAATGCATCAGTGCTTGAGGGCAGACCTTATCAGTAAAAAAAAAAAAAAAAAAAAAAGGGAGGGGGGCAAAAAAGGCATCAAATACTCAGCCTTTTCCATGTCCTGTGTCACTAAGTCACTTGCCACCTGAGCAGCAGGACCACATTTTTCTTTCACTGGCAATATGAAAGCCCCTCCTGTTGCCCTTCAAATCCCGTATGAGGTTGAACTCCTGCTGAGCTTTGGCTTTACCTAATCCTTCCATGCTCTTTCAAGTAATGTCTCTATGTTGCTCCTGGGTGGCAAGTACTCTCCACCATCTATGTGCTTGCTTACTGTCTGAACTCAGCAGGATTGTTGGGATTACCTTGCAGAGGCTTGACCTTGAGGAGAAGGAACTGTGGCACTAAAAGATGGTAAACAACCAAGGAGGAAGTGGAGAAGTGCATGACATTAACGTGAGCAGCAAAAGGGGAAGTACTGGAGCACAAGAAGGAAGGAGAATGGTTAGAGAAGAGTGCGTGGACACCTGTAGGCAGCCAATCCTGACTGTGTGAGAAGCACGTGGACTGTGTGTAGTAACCAATCAGGACGCATTTTGTGGCACGTGAAGAGCTGTAACTGTATAAAAAGCAAGTGCTTGTAGCAATAAAGGTCCTTGGCTTGAATCCCTGCCAGAGTCTGTGCCTTAATACTCCACACAGGATAGCCCTGTTCATGCCTGCTGGCCACCTGCCACGCTTGCTTGACTACTCACATGTCAGAATGGACTGTTCTTGTGCTCTGACAAGGATGTTCTTGAAGGTCAACCAACTCTCCTGGTTTCCTTTGCTCTCCAGGGCAGTCTCCTGTGAGAGTCAAACAGATCCCTAAACAAGCCATCATCTTCTCTCTTGAAGGCCAAGGTTGTGGTTCTACTATTTATCTTACTTGCTTTTTACATGGCAAGTCATGGCAGATAAGCAGCCATCAGCTTTCACAACGCAGACTAGTTCATCCCTGTAACCATGCAATACCTAAGCTCAAGTCCCAGTCACCTCTTAGGTCATCAGCACTTTCAAATACTACTTACACTTCCACCTTCAGATTTCTACTGAATTGTTGGCTTTTAAAGTACAATTTCTAGAATTTTTATAACATTTATTGGATAGATTTTCCCCTAATGGATAACAAAGTAATTGCAAAATTCTTACCTGGTTATTTCAGACTGGGGCATGGAGAAGTCTGGTCATATTAGCAGATTGCATTTAGGCAGTTAAGCTATGTTTTCAACATAGCACATAATTTTAGCACCTACACTCAGAACAAAAGAAAAAAGCTAATAAAAGCCCTTGCTATTGCAAGATATTTTTCTTTTTTACTACTATTTCATTTATGAATAGTCTTTTTCTGTGGTGCTTTTATCTCTGGGTAGATTCAGAGTAGAGCAGTTGAAAGTTTTTTCATTAATTCTTCATTTAAAGAAGCAGCAAGAACTCCCATTATAGGCTAAGCATTTTTCATTAATAGAAATACAAAATTAATATATATTAATATTCATGAATATAAACTGGGATGTCCAGTCGTTGATGATAACAAACGATAGGAGGATAACATTGTTTTCAAGCATCATTAACTCTCAACAAATGAAGTAGGACATTCCACTGTTTAACTGTTTCAGTGCCAGGTGTAGCATAGATATTAACAATAATACCCTGGTTGACCTGTATTTTACTTTGCATCTTTTAACCTTGTGGACTATGCTGGGGACCCAACCCCACATGCTGCTTTCCAACCAAAAAATCAGGGAAAAACAGCAGGAAACAAAATAGAGGAAGGAAAAAGATTCAAGCTGTCTGCAATCTGATTCACTTTCTTGAAGAAACATCTGCAGAATAATGGAGAATAAATAACATTTTGGGAAAAAAATTCTTAGCTACCCTGAATTCCTATACGCTTCTTAGCACTTCTAAGATTAGAGTGTACTGAGGATGTGCGGAGGTGATTTAGCACCTAGTCTAACAGGCTGGTCACGAAACCCTGCAGGTGGGCAGGATAACTGCTGTCATCCCGAAGGGCTTCTGGGAGACCTGGGGACTGCAGGTTCTGCTCCCTGACACAAGTAGGATGGTATCCACTCTTCCCTCCCCATACCAGAAATACCTCTTCACTGACTGCTGTAGGCAAAATATGAGCAGTAGTTAACTCAGCCAATAACTAACCACTGCAGATAACTTTCTAAGTGTCCCAGATATGCCTTTTGTTTAGGTAGATGCTAGTTGATGTGATTTTTATTGCTTAGATCTTCTACCACTGAAGGAGGATGTTGTCCTTGATAGAAACGGGAGCAGGAAAGATTTATATTGGAAAAGCTCAGGGAGCAAAATGAAAATATTCAGGCTTTTATTTAAATTTTTTTTTTTTTTTGCCTTCATGGTCAGAGGGAGGATACCAGTGAGAAAATAAAAGCAATCAGTACTGTCATTATTAAATTTATCATTTGTAGAAACATTAGTGGTTATGAACATGGTGCTGGATACTGCACAAGCAAAATGGAAAGATGACTTGCCAGAGAAGGCTTTCCATCCCAGAAAACACCTAAGAGAGATTTAGTCAAGAGCACAAGGAGAGTGAAGATGGTCTTGGGAAGGCAGCAGCAGTTTCAGAACAGAAGCTGAGGTACGGTTGTATCAACAGCTCCTGGCAGTTTGATTTTACAGTCCACCAGTTACTGTCCTTGCTTGCTATCTTGCCTCCAGCAGACAAAGCCAATGTGCTCATTTTTCCCTTGACTTTTCTGCTAACTATGTTGTCGGGCATGCACTGGATTCCTTTTTTCTAACGTACCCAATTTCCTGTCCTTCCTGCTTAAGTTACCAAGTAATTCTGTCCATTCTTGCTGTCGTACAGCACCTCCAAAAGACATCAATCTACTCAAAGAATGACTCTGCTGTCAGTATTCAATTTAAAGTATTATTATAGCATTAAACCCTAACATCAGCTTGATACTTATTTCCCTTAAACAGATGGTAGTGCATCAAGTTGTTACATTTCACTGCAGTAAAAAAGACATTCTACTTAAAGTTTCTATTCCTCATGTGAATCAATAAAACGTAGGAACACTGCGTTAGAGAAATACTCTTTGCAAATGGCTATAGGCATTTATAACCTATCCAAAGCAAGGGCTCATGATAATGACCCCTGATTTTCAAGGGCAAACTATAGTTTCCGGCTTACCAAGTATCGCTAGAAAGAGGGGTTATGTGCAAATAATACCAGGGCAATGGTAGGTGGAAACAACAGGATTAATAGCTCAAAGCAAGTGCACATTAAGTGTTTCACAAAGTCTGTCTACTGATTTGCAAATCAAATATCCTTTACACTATTCTCTTTATGATTCACCTTTCCTCATGCAGATTGTTTTAAATAATCATGTGCACTGATTAAAGCAGTCTAAAGAGAAAGAGCAGGGAGAGTTTTACCTGTATATTCAATACTTGCTGTCAGTCTATGAGCTACATGCGGAAGTAAAATTGTAAAATGGGCATGGATGCAAAACATAAGTTGCTAAAAAAAATTAACTGGCAAGACTGTACTACTTGAAATTACTGCCATGAGGGAGGCAAATGAAGTCTGCCATCCTGCAGCCCAGGCTCAGAGCTTCTGCGTAAGATGCCACTGGACCTGGTTTCCAGCTACCATTTTCTGCACATCTTTGCCATCGGGTTAGTACAAAGGTGTTGCAAGGAGCCATGCTGCAGAGCTGCGATGACTTCCCGAGCTCGTGCACTGTCTCCCCACTGACAGGCTAAAACGGACCAAAGACAAGACTGGCCAGTGGGCTTTTGTACAGGTGTCACTCTTTGCTATAGGCTGAATGTCTCTTTTTCCAACCTGCCAGAGTTAGGGAAAATGCCTCTGAACAAGCTTCTGCCCACATGTGCCAGAACAGCATTTACTGTGGCAACAGATTACGCATTTTTTAAGGAATAAATGTTTAAATTGATGAAAACAGAGGATTGCCAGCCATGATTATAAAACAACCTGCCCACAGTAAATCTCTCCATGGGCAATAAGCCTTACTCATCTTTAGCAAAACATGCAGCCAAGAATTAGCACACACATCTTCGTTGCTCTTGTATGAGGCCTAGATTGCCCTTGAATACTGTTAAGAATACTTAAGGGAAAAAGCAAGGATTGTTGTTATGGCCACACTTTAAATCCTAGGAGCTCAAGGACAGATTCATCCTGCCTTATGAATCCTGAACTCCAGCTCTGCAAAACAAAGCAAGATTTTCGGGCGTTAAGCATCTGAACTTCCCAGAGATTTCACTTGTATTCATGTCCAGCCATATCTAGAATAAATTAGAGCTCTTACCATTCACAGATAGTGTGGTACATTTGATGCACAAGGTAATCATTAAAGACATCCTCCCAGTGTCCCATGGGAACAGGTTAGAGTTGTTATCCCCCATGTTAGACAAATGTAGTTACTCAACCCAAAGTCACGACTAAATCAGAGGTCAGATAACATGACTCCTTCATTCCCAGCCATGCATTGTCTCCTGCAGAAGTTGCTGCTTTTCTTACAAAGTTTTATCCGTGCAAAGATCATCATAAAAGCTTCAAGATCTAGCTAGATCAATTTACTGTGTCATTCCCCCTGCCCATCACACACAGTCTTTGGTTGTTGAGGAGAATGGGAACTTGTATTTCAGATATTTATACTGTGACATATTGAAGAGCTACATAGAGCCATTGGACAAAGCTCATCAACCACCCCAGTGTGACCTGAAAGATCCTCTAAGCCCCAAATTCTGAAAGTGTCATCAGTAGCCAACATAGCTGGGAGAAAATTCAGTGCCTGAACGTGAGCACTTAGTGTGCTGCAGATTCATCAGGTGACACTAGCAGTAGCATGCTCTACTGTGGCTCACAAGATCAGTTCATGGGGATTTCCCTGGAGAACGAGTGCTGGAGCCAAACCAGGGCAAGAAGAGAAAACGCGAAAGTGTTCATTTCCATGGGCTGTTACCAGCATGGCTGGCTAGACAGACATGCTGAGACTAGAGAGGAAAGTCGAGGAACAGAAAGTACCTGACCATAACCAGAGGAGACTGTTGAACCATCCAACAGTTGGAGTAAAATATGTTTTAAAATGGGTTTGGGAAGCAGGCAGACCAAGAGCCATAGGCTGCATTTCCCACCATCTACACCCGTGAGGACACACCATCTTTTAAAAACTGGGATTCCTGAAGCTGGCCAGCTCGATCCCCTACCGCACTTGTTGCAGCATGGGTGTCAGGGTGCCTCCCCTGACCGGCACCCGACCTTGCCTCCAGAGCTGCACACCCATCATGAGCAAAAACCCTGGCAAAAAAAGTTACGTTTCCTCATTTTCTGTAGGGTTTAAGTTCCAGATGAAGTAGAAACCTTTGGCCGCCTGCTGTTGCAGTTTGGGCTGCCGGATGCCCTGCCGCCGCCGTGCCGCCAGCCCTGCTCCTGCCTGCTCCCGCCTGCTCCCTGCCACCTGCGTCGCCTCACCCCAGCCCCTCCATAGCGCTTTCCTCTCCCCATGAGGCTGCCGGCATTTTGCCCCAGACATAACATCACCGCACTGGCACGGACCCTACCTGCCAGGGAGCCGTAAATGCCTTTATTACACATTTATAACTATCTCCCGCGGCCTCGCCGAGCCGACAGCCCGCAGCTGCCATGTGGCAGTACCTCAGGGACGGGGATGGAGCAAACAAGATGGTGGCAGGGAGAGGCGGCTCGGCGCCTGGTGGGGCCTGCTGCAAGCGGGGAGGCTTTCTGCTGGTAAGCATTGGTTCTGCTCTGCTGCTTTTTCTCTTGACTCTCACCAGAAATGTTGAAGTATTTCTTGTGGCCACAGACCCCAACAAAACTGCTCTTGTGTCTGGTTCCAAACTTTTTGAATGCAGTTGAAAAAAAAAAACCCAACAAACTACACTACACTTTATTTCATTTCTGACCTGGTATTCAAGCTTCCAGTCTCTCCTGGGACACAGACCCCTTGTAAACATGATTATGGTAAATATTTCACTTGTATTGTACGTGGTCCCTTCCACAAAACCTTGTGTGGCGAGAGAGCCAGGCTGACAGGGCAGACGGGGTCGGCAGCTTTCCCAGTGCTACTGCCGGCTGGTGCTTGACCCATGAAGAGCAAAGCACTTTGGGCAGCTCAATAAACCCAAATCCCACATTCAATTATGTATGGGGAATGTCTGTTTTGACTGAAACTCTGGAAATATCTTAGTTTACTTCTTCCAAGAGGAAAAGCTTTGGAACTGTGTGTTCCTGGATTATTTTTATTGCCACACAACCTGGAATAAATGCTGCTGCCCTCTCGTCACAGCCTGTGGGAAGCTGATTTTCAGCTGAGATTCACTTTGCCAGCTAATGAGGGAGGCTGCATTAAATGGCAGTAGCAAGGAGAGGCTACAGACAGTCCATTACGACCCCCCAGAGAGCAGCTGGGAGGGATCCCACTCAGCCATGCCTGTACCTGGCGTGTGGAGAATCAGGCTTTGTCCTGAAGGTCTCCTCACGCCAGCGTGATCCCGCAGGCACCCCTGCTCACTCATGTTCAGCACTTGGTCTTGACAGTTGTAACGCACAAAGCAGTTAGCATCAATGTTTTACTAAAGGAATGTTGATATGGCTAGGCCTTGGAAACCTAAACTCCTTCAAACATGGTTGCAGGCGCGCATTTGCTAACAAGTCTGTGTAAGGCACCAGGAACTGCTTATTTTTCTTCATTTATGCTTTATATTGATTCATTGGAAAAATAGGTGTTGCTGTAGTCTTATTGCAAAGAAACTTGATGAAAACAATAGGGAAAATAGAGACCGACCTTTTATTACCATACCAAAAATATTCTATCTGTGTGTCTAAAATGTTGACTCCTGCATCTAACACAGTTGTGATATACTCATTAACATGGCCTTGCTAAAATACTAGCGAACACAAAGCTGGTTGAAACTGCTTCTCTAAATGGTGGAGGGACATCACCCAAGCCTACATGTGATTTACAATGCAGCATCTGGAAAGCCTAAAGCTGAATTCAGTGTACTGCTGAGAAGGCCTGGTGAAAGAGTCAGCATGCTGATGCTCAGCATCACCCTGGTAAATCCCTCTGGACAAGACTAAAGGTGCTCTGCCAGCCGCGTGGTCTCTGTGGGACCCTCACATCCCAGCAAGAACACAAATAGAAAGGTGAGATGACGGAGACATGCTTTATAGGGTCATTTGCATTCCGTAGTAGCTGGAGGATTCACACACGTAGATGAGGGAGAGGAACCTGGGGAGGAGGATGTTCCTTGAAAGCATATTCAGATGATGGGGATCAGCTGTGGCAGCTCCCTGAGCAGTATCCCAGCTGTGGGGACTGAGGAATAATGAGACCGTTTCAGCTGTATGTTCAGGTGTGCTGGCAGTTTTGTGGCGTGGATCCTGATCACTCCTGACTTGTCTCTTCTTGGGCTGCCTTCATCTGGGTTGTCCTTGCTGGCTTGGGGTACAGGTATGTTGTCTGATGTGAGTGGTATGGGAGTTCAGGAACAGGAGGAAATCTGGATGGGTGATGTTCGAGGAACATGGATGATGCCAGTGCTGCGTACAGGGGATGAGAAATGGAAGTTAATAGGAGGGGCTGTTGAGGAATGGGGTAGGCAGCACCAATGAAGAGGATGGAGTGGAAGTCCCAAGTCCTTTCTGTTCATTCTCATCTATATCCTTTTCTGCTAGACACTTCTGACAGCATTAGGGTGGTATATTTGGCCATTGTAATTAGCAACAGCCTTGTATTTCTACATGGGTTTCCCTGATGGGAAATGCATGTTTATATATTACTGCAGAAAGGCAACGGGTTTAGGATTTCTGTCGTATTCTCCCTGAATACACATTGTTGTTGTTGTTATTATTCAGTCTGTACACTTCCAGTGTGACTCCCGTATTTCAAAAAGGAAGCAGATAGACAGACAGATAATCCATGTTAAAAAGCTGGGAAGTGCTAGGAAATACAGTGGAGTAAGTCTTGCAGTCAGCCTTGCCAGAGGGACTACTTGTCATGAAAATACACGAGTTAAAAAGAAAAATAAATGTAGCAACAAAGGAAGCTTTCATTAAATGAAAGTATAGAAAAAGTAAGAGAAAAACTGAATTCTGATACCTAAACAAAAGCATGAAGAAAATATTGAGATAAAAATGTTAGTATAATTTAAAAGGTGGGTGACAGAAAATGGATTAAACATGGCTAAGCAAAGATTGGTTGGAGCTATTCACTCGACAACAACAAGCCTCAGGGAAAACTTGGCTTGCCCATGCTTGCTGGAGAAGCTATAGATAGTGCCTCTGAATGTTTATGTCTGCTCTCCAAAAAGAGTGTATTAGTGTAAGATTATTTCTGCTAATCTTATGACATTCCATAATCTGTTTTTGCTAGACATGGTACAGCAACTGTGATGATATCAGACAATCATGATTTGATTGTGATGTTTAAATGTTGTCAAAAGTGTGGTTTTTGACTGTGTAACAGCAAGCTTAGGGTATCTCTAGTGAAATAGTCTTGTGGAAAATGCAGTTCAATCTGCTAAAAGCCTGCTTTAAAATTCAAACTAGTACTTGGCGCTATTAAATTACAGCACAGCACCCTGGAAACTGCCACTGACACTTGAAAGTAGGATTCCCACTTGCTGAAGTTTTGTTTACTAGAAAGCTTTAAAACTGGAAAGGTTAGAAAATCTTCACACCCACGGGAAGTTGCGTGCATCTGTGTAAAGTATTCCGTAAAACATGGCCTAAGGGACAGTACTCTCTTTTGAAGTGATTTTTTTTTTTCACTCCGATGGGTAACTTACAAAGCAGGGGTATCCTGTGAGGACATGGGAAGTCTCAGGATCTTCACTGGAGATGTGTCCTGGGTCTCAGTTCTGAAATAGACCTAGCTACTGAGGGATGCATTCAGACCACATCAGTGAAAAGGACAGAGCAGAGCCCTGTGGAGACTAGCATCTATGGTAGTCTCTCCTTTGTCCTTTAGTGTGCAGCTTCCAATTTGCTTTGAAGAGCTAATCTTTAAAAGCTTAATCACATGAGTCATAATTGCATGGGCAATTTTCACTGTGCGGTCCAAGTGCATAGTGTTGCCACATAAAGACGTTTTGTTGTGCGAGCAACAGTAGACTTGATGCTTTGTAGACATTGGGGTCCAAACTGAGAATCTGCACTTTTCCAAGTGCCCTTCTCCCTCCCACCCTGCATATTACTGGAGCTATTCAGTGGCAAAAAGTGAGCAGGCCAGTATTCAGGTGGAAACCAGCAAGACTCAGTGAACCTTAGCACATCCCTTTCTGACATTAAAGGTGATAATTTAGGTGATATTTTTCATTTAGAGCAGTTGAAGCAAATTATCTGCCAGTCTCTGCCAGCATCTTGAAGTCAGCTAATTCATGTCGTTCTGGACTTTGTCATCATCTTCACTGCTTGTCAACATACTGCCTCATGTAACTGAAGACAGTTACATGCTGGTCACTGGTCCTGATGCTTAGCATAAAATAACATGTACCTATTTGAAAATGGCTGCACAACAACTTCTTAATGCTTGCATTATTTATGTTAAAGCAGCAGGAAACAATATTAATACAAATATCAATTCTCAACGCAGCACAGGTGGATATGTGATGCCGCTGTCCAAGGGTACAAAGGTACGCTTCTGACACCTTCCTACTCGTTATGCTTGCTGTCCTGTTGAAATTAAAGGCACTGGTAGTAAGCAAGTAAAATACTAAAGGTATTTTGAATCTGGGCAAACTGGAAACAATGAACATACAAGGTCATAAGGGAACCCAGTGCACCTGACTTGTCTGTATTCCTCTGTTCTACCTAACCTCTAGAAAGATGCCTAAAAATAGCACCAAAGCTATGATAACAGCTACATTCTAAAAGCTATTCTAGGTAAATACGGACATCGGGAGGAAATTCCCAACAGCTAGGTTCCAACATGTGTTATATTCTTTTAAAGAAAATACAAATTAGGTACAATACAAACGGAATGTTTGATTATGACTTTCTAGTAGAGGTAAACAAACACAAATGGTACTTTTAAAACAACTACCAAATACTGGAACACGTGCAGTTACAAACCCGCATTTCCTACGCATGTAAAAGTGCAGGCAAATGGATTCTCAGGTTAGCTTCACTAGTCAGACTATATGAGAAGTTTGATGTTTAGCTGCTGTATTTTTGTTCTTAGTTGTACTTTATTCCACTTAGTGTCACATGAACTTCAAAACACACATATCTGTAGCCATTTCTAGCTAAAATAATCAGTAGCTGTCGCCTGAATGACCTAATAGGAGAAAACCAAGAATCCAGAATAGGAAAAAACCAAGAATCTAGTCATCTGTGCCATTCAGGTGTATCCAGGTGTTTTATTCATTTGTGTGATCATTCCTACAAGAAAATCCTGACAGAACATGCACATTACAAAAATGCAAGAGGGATAATTGTGTCCAATTTTCTGATAGAGAAGATCTGTCCAAGTATTTCTGTGCAATGTAACAAAATAGTTGAATTCCTGGTTCAATTTAATGGTTAAATGATCCAGAACAGGAATTTTGTCCAAACATGTCTTTTTCCCTCAATTATCTTTTAGGGGAGGCTTAGATGTGACTGACTGTCTGAAAGTTATTTATAAACCAGCAGGTCCATATTTGGGAGTTTGAGAATAACTTGTCTGCTGTCAGCTGATGAAGAACAAAAGTTCTTCCTTTGTAGCTCATGCTCTGTTTGTTTCTAATCAGTCAAACACAACAAAATTAAAGCTGGAGGGGTACAGTCATTAGTTTTACAGAAAGCTGTTTTGACTAATTGTTCAAACTGCAGTAGTAGAAATAGTAAAGAATCTTGAGTCTAGTAGGGGAGGGAGTAAGAACATGAAAATAACGGGGAAGTTCTTTCTACAGGGCAACTTTAAATTTTCTACCCTTGAAAATAGTATCTACATTATTAGGGTTGTCTGAAGAGAAGAAAAATAAATCAGTATCTGAGATGCTGGAGTCTAGCTGGTTAAGTGTGTTTATTCAAATGCAAATGCCCATTTTACCGCAAAGCTATCTTTCTAATTGCTATAGCGTGTTTAAAGCTACTCAGGATCTTCAGACTGATTGAGGGTAGTGGTGAGCTTGTGCTTACTGCAAGGAATATTCCCGAATTTTTCTGCCCTGCTGTTTCTTACTAGTCAGTGTCTGGAGCTGGAGAGACTCTTGAATCTTGTTTTAAGTCAATGGGGAATTGGGCTCTTTAAATTCATCTGCGGATTAGAGCTCATTGCTCTTAGGTTCAGGTCATTTGATAAGCTGGCACCTGCAAGTGTGTGCTCGGCAGCACTGATCAGCACTGACAAGCAATCCATAGAGCAGGCTGCATCTCAAAGCTTGCACAGGCTTTACATAAAGGCTGTATGGCACAGAATTATGGGACCTATGCAGATATTCAGACTGCACACGAGTTGTTAATGCTGTGGCTCGCTATTGACTCCCTGCTTAAATTTTTGGAGGTCCTGCTCTCTCAGCCAGGAGTCATGCAAAGTATTTCAGCAGAGACGATGCGTTGCAAATAATTTATATTCTGTCTCACAGCCAAGAAATATTACCTGTTTATGCTGTGCTCTGTTCCAAGTCAGATTTTTACCAAGAGCAGTGGTGTATCTGCAGTTGAGACCAGATTAGAGTCTTGCCTTGCATCTCCCCTTATTTTTCAGGACTTTGTCATGAGTTATATCATGCAGGGTGACAGCGAGTTCAGGGGAGAGCCCCAATGGATTCTGTCCTGGTTTTGGTACTGCTGTTTCATTTTTTGTTCCTCTTCATTGTCTCTCTTCCAGATACTTTTTTTACCGTCAGGAGTTCATATTTCACCCATTTTTTCCAGTTATCAGCCACTGAAATGACAGGTATCTCAATAGTTAAGGCTTACATTCATGTTTTTCTTGGGCTTCAGAATAATTGTTTTTTACCTAAGCAACGAAGATTTCAACCCCGTCATTTTTCAAGCTATCTGTAGGAAAGTAGACGTATAGTAAGTTATACCTGATTTATATCTGGAATTTTGTCTTTACAAAGACTTGCATTTGCATTAGTCTGTGTTAAGCAGGTCATAAATGTTTCCTGGGGATGTGGGAAGACTTGAAACCTGTTCCAAGCCAAAGAGTCTTGGTCTGTATCAGCCTTTCAGGACCACATCTCTGAAGTTGGCAGTCATTTTTATTGCATCTTTTAGTTACAAAGACAGCCACAATAAATGAATCATGATGTTAAAATCAATGCCCATCAGTTACATGAAGGAAGCCTTTGGGCAAAACCTGACCTCTGTTAAGCTGTAGTAGAGTTGTAATTTTGTCCTGCAGACAGTGCTGGAGTGTGGGGCAGCTGTGGTGCTTACCTCTCACCCTCTTTGTTCTCTGTGGCAGAGTGGGAACTTCACGTGCTCCCCAGGTCTTTGCAGAGCCATGATGGGGAGGTGGGAGGAGGAGGAATAGGTCACGGAGGCGCAGGATCTCAAGGATCTTCCTGTGGCTGCAGTGCTGCCCCTCACCTGCCTTCACTGGAGTAACTTGATGTCCTGTGTCACTGCACCCCATGTCATGTGGCTGATGTACTTTGGGGTTTAGAAGGTGCTCCCCAACATATCCTGTGAGAACATGCCTTGCCATCATGTATGACCTACTTGGAAGAGGCAATGTTTCTCATTCACATGGAAACATTGTTAGCCTTGTTAATAGAATTAGTCTAAACTTCCTATAGTAAAATGCTGAAAATGAAATTCTCTTTATGTTCAGGGTAACAGTGTGATATTGCATGAGTATTAAAAACTTAATGGAGTTTGGTCTTCCTTCTTATGGTTGGGGGGAGCGAGAACTTTTCTATATTGCAATAAAATGTAACTGTACAAAAGCAATCAAATGCTGAGTGCCAGGATAAATAAAAAATTATTCTTATTTGTAGTCCTAGGATGATTGCATAAAATTATGTTCTATATTAGATTCAATAGGAAAGAATATACTAGTTAAGAAATTCTTTAAATGAGAATTTGTTCTCTTTGTGGGGGAAAAAAAGCTCTTTATCATAAAAATAATGAAACCTGATGCGAGTCTGAAAATTACCGTGTATCTTTTTACTGTATGTAAAACTGACAGAGGAGCAATTTCTAAGCCTCTGATGAATGATCCCTTCTGACCTTCTGAAATGCTTCTCTTCTGAATAAACACTTGAAACTATAGGTCATTTATGAGAATTAGGATATACCCCCCTAGGTGCACTCATGAGTAATTAAATGATCTCTGCAAACTGATTTGCCATGCATCTGACTTGTGTGTGGGAGTAAGTAAATGGCTCAGTGCACTGATAACGAGACTAAATTTTTATTACAAATTCTGTTGAAGTTTTGAAACAGGCTGCATTCAACTCGATACTCAAGGACTTTAAATGAATTCCAGATAGAAACCAGGTCTTACCCTAGTACGTGTCCTAACTACTAAGCTTCAATGCTTTTCTGTTATGCTGTCTTAAACTTTCTTTCTAGTTAATAAGTCCTTTGGCTCGTTTGGGTAGTTAAATGCTGTGCTAATGGCAGGCAGCTCCAGAAGGACCTCACAGATCTGAGTGGTCAAAAAAAAAAAAAAAAGGCAGAGAGTCTTCAATATAAATTACTCTGTTAAAGCAAAGTAATGCCTCTAGAGGAAAAAAAAAAACAAACCTGTATGTATGGGATGCTGAGCTCAAAACCGGCAGCTGCAACTCCAGAAGGTGATGCTGAAGTTGCTAGTCCTCTGAAACCACAGGCAGGGGTGTACCTTCTGACAGCACCAGTACAACAGTGCTGGGTTTGGGAGTTTGATGGGAGTAGGCTGAATACAGGGCCAGGCTTTCCCGAACAGCATCACATACTGCTGCTGTGTTTACTTATAAACTATCTTCTGTACTGTCATTGTTGGACATTGGTTGCTTAATTCTGTTCACAGGAAACTTAATGCTGTGTTTGTTTCCGGGATATAGAGTGCACAGGAGTAGTAGTTTCAAGTACATACTACTGTGTCTTTTCTGTAACAATGTAAACAATTATTTTGTCATATGCCAAGTTTGGCATATTTCACAGGCACACATATAAAAAGATTGAACCATCCATTAGTAGACAAGAATGAAATTCTTTAAAGTTTTAAATAGAGATTTGGAAAAATGACATTGATTGCCAGGAAATTAGGACTGAAAATATATGCATAATTTAAAGCTGCTGTTAAGTAACTTGTTGCTTAATTGGTTGTAAACTGTTAACTGAGTGTTCTACATTCGGCCTTTAGTAACAAAGCAAAACACACACCGATATATATATTAAGATGTATATTAAAACAATCTATTATAACTGTGTATTCAGATTATAGATACATCTTCTTTCATCCAACAGAAAACAGTTTTGGAACCTTAACTGAATCTTCTTAAACATATGTGTGGCCACCCAGCCTTCAAGTCACTGCCTCTTGCAGAAAGAGAGCAGAAGGCACAGTAAGGCGAGACAGGAGAAGGGAGAAGCAAAGCAGAGGAGAGCTCCCTCTCATATCTCGGCTCTGCAGTCTTTACAGATATCAGCTGCCATGTTTCTTTTTGGGCATGTGTGAATAAATACCACATATTTGTTGAGCGGCACGGTGTGCTCAGGCACTGTACACCTCTTTCATAGCCAATGTGTAGCACACAGTCCTCCATCCTGGCCTCTCTAGCAGCTTCCTTGCTACAACTTCCAGCTACATCTTCTGAGTGCTTCCTTTCTCAGATATCTGAGTGATATTTCAGCAATCCTAGCAGAGCAACACATTTCCTAGGTTTACAGGAAGGTATTACACATATCAGTGTGTCTAAGTCTGTGTATACTTAGTATCACTTCCAAGAAATGTCTATTCTCATTTATCCAGATGCATACAGACATCATGGTGAAGACTAGGTATTTAGGCAAAACTCCCATCCTGGGTAGAGCTTTATTTGAGGAAGATCTTGGGTTAGATATCTGGCCTCTTAAACTCTTCTTTTTCCATGCCTTTTTTTTCCACCACCAGGCTAGGGTTCTTATAATTTAACCAGCTTTGATTTTAGCTCTCCTTCCTGAAACAGTGACTGAATAAAATGACTTCAGGAAATGCTAAGCTATTCGGCATAAGTAGACAGAACAACATTCTTTCAAGATGAAAAACTGAGCTTGCTTATGCCTTGATACTTAGTTGCATATAAACAAATAATTACCTTAATGTACAGAAAACATCCTTCTTCAGTTGGCTGAAGTGGATGGCAGTCAACCATCAAGCCATTGTTTGTTTACACCAATTCTTCATACTTGTCTGACACCTTTATTTCATTTAAATCCAAATTTAGCACCACACTTCCTCAATGCGGAAGGGTAATGCAGGGTGGGTATCACTAGCTGTTGGTAACATCAGTCTATGAAGGTAAGTACATGTCTGTGACAAGAGTGCAGTTGGACTTTCTGGTTGCTCAGATCCGTTTGGATGGATAATCCTAAAATATTTAAACAAGACCTAGAAACTTTCGTGGTAGATTGAGTCCAAGGTCCTGTATCCCATTTGCAATAGCGGCTAGTATCTGATGTGTCAGAGAAGGATGTAAGGGGATAGATTATGCTAGCTACATTGGAACATAATGTACCCTCCAAATTATTTGCTTGATTTATAATAGCAGTAAGACTTATTGAAGACTGAAGCGTGATCTGGAAAAAGTTTGCAGATACTAGGGGGAAAATTTAGGATTAAATGAAACACAAGTCTAAAGCTGACAGATGTAGCTTTTTCACTTTTTTAAAAAGCTAATCAGAACTGTTTAGAAAACTAGAAATTGCATTTTTATCATGTGTCCTGTTTTTCTTACAATATTCAGAGCCGTGCTCTGTGTTGCTGTAATATCCAACATCTGTAGCAAATTGAATCCTTAAGATTTATTACTGCTTTCTGAATTTTAAAATGTGGAGTGTTTCCATTCCTTGAAAAGTTATTTTGGTGGCATCATATCACACAGCTGTGTGATCATAGGAGGTATGAAGTTAAATAGAATATATTCCTTCTCCAACAGAGCTATTAAAGCTTTGGATGGAGCAGATAACATAATATTGTCTTTTGATGTATGAAATAACATTTAAGTTTCCAATTTTACGTTCATTGCTAGAGATATACAGTGACTGTTGCTCCATCAAATGGAGCTTCAGCATAACTGTCAGATGTTTGGAACAGTCCAGATCCGTCATCCAACACTCAACCACAGTTAGGAAAATATGTCAGATTTTATATACACTTCTGCCTCATTCCTGTATTACACAAGATAGTAATAAAAATGCAAATAGCACAATGAGATCTGTGCAATCCGTAAGTAAAGTTGAACTTTGTACAAAAAAGACATTTTGTTGTTTTTGAGACCAGTTGCTTCAAGGCAGAGGGTAACAACAAGATGTTTGTGTTAAAGGGAAGTTGATTTCTTTTTTACAGACTTAGAAAGACTGCAGAGTGTTCTGTAATTTGGATTTGGTGTTTGATAAGACTTGCTATAGAAATAGCAAAGCTAGAAGGGTCAGCTAAAGCTGATGTTTGTTTTCTGCAAAGCTTCTCTGGTATGTCTGTGACAGAATCTTCTGCTGCAGCATCTCTCAGCTAAATTCTTATGTCTGTCTTCTGCAAGCAAAATGCAGGTAAATCAGTTGTTGACAGTGTTAATAAATATGAATATGGTGAATGTTCATAGGAAGACAATAGTAATTCTGCCTAGGAGGACATTTGGAGCATGATTATCTGCATACTTATTACTTTCTTTCCACAGAGTTTTATCTGCCTCAGAGAAACGTGGAATACAGAATTGATTATATTCTTCAGATCTGCTCTTTCATCTGCTTAATCACACCTTAATTGTCACAATGCCGAGCTTTTTAAGTCTGAGGCGGTATCTGTTAGCTCTCATGAAGGAAGATGAAATGCAACAGGTTCTGGTCTCAAGACCAGGGCTAACACCCTTCAGATCAACTGTTTTGTAGTTGAGTTTTGCCTGAGAACGGCTGTGCCTCATAGTGTCTAACATAATGTCTACACAATGAGGGAAGAGGAAAGGTTGCAAATTTCATTAACCAAGGACAGCAAGACATTGCATTAATAGTCACAAAAGGATAAGAGTTGAGGTTACTATAGGGAAAAATTAGGTTAAAGATGACTTACGCCAGGTATTCTCATTTTGGTTGGACTTTGTGAAATTTAAGCTTGGTTACATAGGCAAATTGCTTCAGCCATCAATAACTGCCAGTGGTGATCTTGGAGTCTAGAAAACTGTTTTTTTTTAAATCTTGCCCTAAACTTTGAGCTTATCTTGGAAAAGACAGTGAAAAGAACAGACAAAGAATTATACAGATGCCATTGCAACTTAGATTCTGGAAAAATGCCAGAATATACTCAGATAAGCAATTTGTAGGGACCTAAGAGATGATAAGGAGATGAGTAACAACGAGCATGGATGTACTAGCAACAATTCATGTCAAGCTAATCTAATTATCTTCTCTGACAGGGTGAATAAGGGAGAAGCAGTAGGAGTCAAATAATTTGACTTTTACAGATTTTTAAGTGCCCTCACCATGTCTAACAACTAGGAAAATATGCAGTAGGTGAGACTATTAGGAAATGCAGAATTGGTAAGAAAAATCTACTCTAGAGCAGAAAATCAGTGCTTTAACATCAAATCAAAAGGCTGTAACAAACATGATTCTTCAAGGACCTTGCTTGAGTCTAGTACTATTCAGTATTTTCATCAGTGATTTGGATGAAGGAATAATATTTTAACTGTGCAGATTATATTAATTCAAAAGGCTGTAAGCACATTGGAAGACAAGAACAGGTTCTCACACTCTTGAGAAATCATCTAACAATTCACCTGAGATGAATGCCAACTTCAGAGGGACAAGACTTCCTGGACAGCAGAATTGCAGGGAAGGATTTAAGCATTATAGAGGATTGCAAGCTAAATATGACTCAACGATGTCATGCTGTTGGAGTGAAACACACTAGAGTGGATGCATCATCAGAAACAGAGTCTTGAAATAGGAGTCTTCTACTCTGTTCAGCATTGAATTCTGCTGATCAGGAAGCATGTACATCCAATGTTAGGGTCCAGAGTGGTGAAGCCAGTCAGAGATCTGAAAACAGGTTGGGGGGAGAAACAGTAACTTCAAATTTAATTATGAGAAAACTGAGGAGATCTAAGTCTTCAATTACATTGAAGGATGCAATGCACAGAATTAAATTCCCCTCCATGTGCTGTAGGTTGGGCAAGTAGTAACGGACTTAAATGATAGCAAGCAGACTTAGGCAAGTCATTAGAAAAAGTAAGGAAAGGTAGTTTAGCACTGATATTGGATGGATACTGATGAGATTACGGCATTTCCATCCCGGGGGTTGGTTTAAAAACAGACTCAAGAAGTATTAGGGATGAGAGTGCTCTCTCTGGGCCAGAAGATAGGCTAGCTGATACTGTGATGTCCATTTCTGCTCTCACAATTTCCGCTCCTATGAGTCTTTCTGTGGTAAAACATGTAAGAATGTTATCTAATTATGTGGACAACTTGTGTGCTAGATCCACTAATTTTCTCTCTAGGAAAATGGAAACAAACCTGAAGCAGACTGAGAAAGCTGGACCTAAATGTAGGTAAAGAGTTGTGAGAGCCAAGTATGAAACGAAGTTACTGCTGGAAATGTGTATCAGTTTGGCATATTATGGCAGGCAATTTCTGCTTGAAGGCTTAAATTCCAACAGTTATGCATGAATCACTTTGAATATTTAAGCAAACTTTTTTTTTTCAAAATATGCACATATTGTATCAAGATCAAATACTTTGCTTAAGGTGATCTGTGGTGCTCGGTCCTTGCTAATACTGAATCTGTATGCCCTACTTCTGTAGGAAAACTAGGTCATTCCGCAAAACTGAAGAAACACCGTTAGGTTACTAAATACCTCTTCTGACCTAGAGGTGCCACATTTCTGCATCTTACCCTTTGGCCAATGTCTATTGTAGCGAAAAAACAGCTCACTTTTTTAGTAATAAACAGGCAGTTTTTCAGAAACATAGCAAAGTGATACTTTGGAGAGAGAGGATCAGGTAGTCAGTGACTTACTAACACTGTCATTTGGATGTATATATTTAAGTGTACTGTTGATTTTCTTACCTATCCACACAGACAATTGTTTTATGTAAATACGGATTTTAAAAGCAATAGCCACAAAGACCAAAGCAAAGCACTATGTAATAAAGTAAAGTAATCATCTTAGGGTGAGACTTTCATATATGAATGAATAGAACAAAATCAGAAGCAAGCACTTTTCTGGCAATCTACAATGTACTTGTTCTCAGGTAATCTAAGAGTAACCACCAGTTTAAAGGGTATACGTGATGAAGTATGTGCAGCTACTTTAACTTTTCAAGTTGTTGGTGACTGTCTTTGTATTCTTACTGTGTTTATGTGGGCACTAAAAGTCCATAATCTGTCTGATCCTGCTCTTTAAGTGTTGGTTTTGGCTAGTCAGTGCCATTTGTCATCCTTTCCCATGTGTTTGTACTGCATTCCCTGTGTAAGGAATAAAAAGCAAACCTTTATTTTGTCATGAGCAAGTTCTGATGGAAAGGAGTCATTTCACAAAGAATGCTGATGAAAACCTTTTCAGCAATGTGCCTAAAAAGTAGATAGAATGGAAAAACTGTTTCTGTGGAATTTGTTTTCTTGATGAAAGCATCAACAGTGAGTGACAGCAGAACTCTCATTGCAAAAACAGCACTGGCTCATCAAATTCCTTTCCTTTTTAAGTATAGCAAATGCCAAATCTTGAGTTATAATGAAGGCCCAATCATTGTGGCATAACAATTCTAACTAAAAGTGTAGGTTTTGACTAGAGCTGGTTAGATTCCCGGCTGATGGAAATAAGTGCAATATGATGCTGGACTTCAGCGGAAGAGCACATTTTTAAAACCTGAGTATCTTCCTAGAAAATCCCAGTGAAAAATGTTAAACTCTTGCTCATATGTAGACATCTTTTTAATGGTGCCAAAGCTGGAAAATTTGTCCATATGCTCCTTTTAGGAAATGTTATTGAATTCCAAAATCAAAATGCATGGGCCGTTGAACTATTGGTGATGTGGCAGGTCTGCTGCTGTTGTTTAGATTATTGTGGGACGACCGTGTTATCTCCCAGAGCCACTACTAATGTGTAAGTAGCTGCTCTGAATTTAAGTATCTTTGTGGATCAGGTCATACTTGGCAGGTGTATTGATTGTGTTTTGAAAATTAACAGAAGAATTTTTTTACTTCCCAGTAGAGATGTATCTATAAAAACTCCTAGCTACCTGATTGTGCTAATGAGTTGTCCTATGCCTCCTCTCAGTATTGCTAATATTAGTAAAATACATAATCACAACCACTGCTACTACCTCTGAAACTTTTGGACAGGGAAGTGCCACAGGGATTGTACTTTCTCCCACCCTATTCTACCAAGTTTAACAGCAATGAGCAGTTTCAAAAGCTAAACATTTTTTCTAGTGGGGTAATGAAGATTTCTAGACTGGTTGTGGGTTGGGTTTTTTTTTAACAACTATGTTTTTCTTAAATCTGCCTTGAGAAATGTCTTGATGATTATGAGGCAACTGAGTCAGTGTTCCATCATAATCATATTATTTTTCCATGCTTCATTTGTAAAGTCATGTGGGTTAAAGTGTTTTATCCAAAGAAGTTTCTCGCTTTACAAGCAGTGACTCCTGTGATTTTCATTCTTCCTCCTACAGCCAGGATTTATACTTGAGAAGAGCAGCCTAACAGGGTCATCTGCTGTTAGGTACTCCAGTAGGAGTCATTAGTCATTAATGACTTAGCAACAATACAAACTCAACATTTTTGAAGACATTATCTAGGCAAAACCTGGGATTAATGACACCAAGGAAGTCAGCTGTGCTTTTTCTCTCTTCGGAGAATGTAATGCTTAATGTTGCAAGTGTGGACATAAATAGGTGGAAAAGGTGCATGAATGTAACATTGGCAGAGTGGTAAGGTACATGTCCTGAAATTTATGTAAGAAAGTGATTTAACCCTTTTGACCATTTGAGAGCATTTTGATTAAAAAATCTAGTTGCATTAGAGAAATAACATATAACTAATTTCATTTTATTCTTCTTTAAAAAAAACAGACTGGAAGCTGGGAGATTCAAAACTGCAGATACTCCATGAAGTCACATTCTAGAAATACTTGTAGCATTTGTTAGACTTTAGTTAAAAAATTAAGAACTGGTTCTGCTTGCCTCTTGGTTTTAAAACTAATGATTTAAACTCTGTATTTTTTCCTTCTTATGGTTCTAAGTCTTACTATTTTGATTAAGATGGAAAGAATTCAAACACTCTATTTCAGATAAATCTACTCAGACCTATTGATAATTTAATTGTCAGGGCTGACAGTTAATGAGATTTCTATTAGATGAGCAAGTGTGGGTTGCAGTGTTACTGACAAAAAGCTTATGGTTGGAAACAACTGTTACTTGGCTGCCTTTACTCCCACAGGCACTGGACATCTTTCCTGGTATAATGCCAAGAAACAAAGTGGCATAATACAGGTTTCAAGGGAAATTAATATGAAATGGGACCAAGTTTTCACTTGAATTATTTGTGAGCTGAATTTAGGCTGGATACGTAGACTACAGGGCTTCACTACCAGAAAACTATTTTTTAAATGGTGGCTAAATAGTGGACTAGCAAGGCAGCAGGCATGAGCGGAGCAATAGAGCTCCAGGTCTGAAGTCAGAGCAAGTTGCTTTTTAGCACCTGCGTGCAGAGGAGGGGAGCAGGAAACAAAGCCAGTGGAAGAGCACAGAGGGGTTTCTGGCTTCCCAGGGGGAGTGGGGCAGCTTGTGGAAAGCCACTGGCCTGACCATTCACATCAGAAAAACTCCCCAAGTGAGAGGAAGGTGTTCTGGCCGGAGCCATGTGTGATGGTTTCTGCAGTAAGTTCTTCTAGAAGCATTTGTATGGTGAGGTGAAGTTGTGCTTTTTTCTTGAGGTTGTTTTTTTAGTTCAACTTTCCTGTTACTGATAACCGGTTGGTTGCACATGCTTGTCCAAAGGCTGTTACAGGCAACCTTTTGGCTTGAGGAGCCCAGTTCAACCATGGCTTTAATGTGGAGTAAGATTGCCTAATGGAGACCTCGTGAGTAACAGCTACCACTCTTTAACTTCTCATATGTAGTAATTTGCATTAATTCCTCCAGTACAGTATTCAGGACTAGAGCATGAGCAAGTTACTGTGAATACAGGCTACTTGATACCATGTCCTTAAACAGGGTGCGAGGCAGTTAAAGAGAGAGCAGGAGTTACATACAGAGCCTAAGCTGTGCTGGCTGAAGCTTTATCATAATGATTGCGTATCTGTACATGCTCATCTTTTCCAGCATGAAGAATCTGACTGTACAGGAAACTATTGTCAAGCGCACTGAGTAAACAAATTGAAAAAAGAAACACTTTCTCTAATCGCTTTCCCTTTCAATCATCTTGGATTTCATTTGTAACAACAGCAGATAAAGCTCTTACAGGCGGTCTTATATCTTATATATATGCTTTAAACAATGCAAAACCTGTGTCAAGCCTATTATCGTCCGCACAGGCTGGGTCAAACTTGTTTGGTACCGTGTTTATAATACTTGAACTGATATGTATTTCGTTTCCATTATCAGGACAAATGTTTAGCAATGATAATATTTCATTTCATTTCCTAATCTTTACTTACTTTTTTAGTTTTCTTTCTAATAGGCAAGAGAGCAGGAAACTGTGTAGAAATGATAGAGGGTAACAAAAGATGGCTCTTGATCTGCAGTCAGATGCTGATTGCTTTTAATCTTTCCCGAAAATGTCTTGTACTGGGACTGAAATCAGACGTCGTAGCAATGCTGAGACAGTGTTTTCAGCTCAGTACACTACATGCTCATAGCTGAACTGCTTTGTGCTCTACTTCTGTCTAGAAAGACACACATATTGCACAAAAATAGGTCCAATGCTCCTGTCAGAGCTTTGTCAGTGCAATCTGCTATGTACTTTCAGGCAAAGTCAGTGGCCTAGAGGCCTAGGCATAACTTTGTAGCTAGAATGTTGAGATATTTATTGTGAGCTAACCCAATAGTGGCTGTTTGAGAACATGCCTGCTAAGGTTTAGTGATCGTATGTAATGTATGATGTACTAGAACACTTTTATTGAAGCAGTGGATAGTTGATAACTGCTGATAATCACCCATGCGACGGTGAGCCATGAAAGGCTGCTATGTAAATTAGCACTGATGATTTCCTGTTGCTGCCTCTGTCTAGTTTGAGGGGAATGTGAATTGCAACTGAAGAAATTGAGTTTTCCTTTCGATTTGATGGCACAGCTCTTCAAAGACGACCAGGGCACTGATCTAGACTAGGGTCCTTGGGTACCCATACAATAGTAATTATTAACTTCAAATTGCCCGGTCCTTCTGGTGCATGACTTAATACAGTGGAGAAAATACTGTGTAGGAGATGTCTTTTTGCACCTTAGGAAGCCTGGAGATGTAACAAGTTGTTATGAAAACTAGTGCATGTACACCCATGCGCATCTTTTGATGAATATGAACTTCTACTCAGTGTTAACAGCTGTCTCTGATACCTTATTCTGCCCAAAGGTACTGACTGGCTGAAACATAAATTAGATGTTGTAGATCATAATGAATTTTACTGCAGCCTGTAGCAAGGTGAGTCAAAGAAATAAATCTGAAAACATTAAAGTCAAAGAAGGGGAGATCATTGAAGTGATTCTGGAAAGTAAAAATGAAATACGGTGTTTCAATTACTCATAGATACTTAATAGTACTAACAGACTCATTAGAGCGCTTACAGGTCTCAGCTGTGTGCTGTGGCAGAAATGTGCTATAAATACCTTTCAAGAAAACATGAAGGTAAAGGTCATGCTACATGGCAAACACCTACAATCTAAATCACTGCAGCTCAATTTCAGGCAGAGCCTCAGTTTTCACAGATTGCTCTCACATACGTTTCCATTCTTAAAACGTGGCAGAAACTAACTTTTCAGGGTCTTGACAATAAATTGCAGTGAAAGAAAAAGCCTTACATCCATTTCACTACTTTAAAATACATATGTGGTGTGTGACAGCACATTTGTGGCTGTGGATTTGAAAGGGACACGGGTAGGAGTCTGAAATAATCTGTGCTCCAGTGGATATAAAATAATCCCTCCCAGAGGCACTGGTGCAGAAGGGGTGAGGCTCTTGGCACATGCAGGGTTGGATCCCGTGTATCACGGGCACATTGTGGCTGGTGAGTGCAAGGCTCTAGTGACAGGGAGCAGGGAGGTGGGAATGTGCTGTTGTGTGCATCATGAGCACTTAGGTACTCTGCACATGGGTGATCTCTTTTTCCACATGTGAAGATACACTCTTTTGTAACTGAGAAATAAAGATTTGCTTCTGTTCAGTAAGTACTGAAGATAAAAGCAACTTAGTGCTTAAAGTCGGACAGGATGCAATTACCTTTAAATGGGGTTTAGCTGGAACTGCATATTTATACAAAGAGACTTCTTTTTTTTTGGTGATACAAAGACATTCTGGTGTCTTCTGAGACTTGGCATAGTTGTTCCAGTTTGTTGCCTCCAGCTAATATTTAGTTGTATGAAGTACTTCTCATGTTCTGGAAGAGTTTTCATGTATCTCTGGGCATAGCTTAAAAAACCTGGCTCATTCTGTTCTCTGTTTTTCTAGGAGAAATGTAGCTGAGAAAATTGCAGAGTTTTGAATAATGAGGGGATATGTAGGACACTGAAAGTGAGATGAAAAATAAATGCTTCTGATTTCTGAAATAGAACATGAAACTGGAAATTTGCATTCCTCTCTAGCACTTCAGAAGTGTCTAACTTTTACTGAATAGCGCTTAACTGAATCTATGAAATCTGTGCTTTTTCAGAGCATGGAAACACGTGAGCGCTCTCAGCATATCAGCTAACCTAATGCTAGAAAACATACCCAACACCAATAATTATCCTCTTCTAAAATAACGTTATTGCTGAGGTGTTTCTAATACTGACCTTCATCTAGATTCCTTTGAATAAGGGAGCTAGAAGTCACAATAACTTTATAACTTATGAAAATAATTTAATTGCTCATGTTTGGAAATTCTACCTGTTTGTAGCATTTCAACACTGTCCAAGTGGGAATTTAAGTGTTCTTTTTCAGGATTTCTAGTTCAATATAAAAACCTAACAGTATAAACTTATTTTTAATAACCTGGTCTTTGCTCACAACCTTCCAAGTTAAAGATGAGAACAGTCTATGGAATTACAAACGTCTTCCCATGCAATTGAAGACTGCGTTTCTGTTTCATGTTCTCTGCTGTTACTTGGTCATTCTGTTCTGAACTATTTCCCCGCTAGGGAGTGAATGTCAACTGACTTTTCACTTGGCGTAGGAGAATGCTAAATAATATTATAAACCTCCACTGTATACAACCATAAAGTTTTGGAAGTGTATCTCCCTAACTTCTGACTATACCTCAGGAAATGAAAGAATCTTTCCGGACTGTTTAAAGTGAGTTGCTGCAAGGTTTGCTGCTAGCATTTATAATGTGAAACTTAAAACAACCGTTCAGTATTTATGATAAAACTGTTCCTCCAAGGAATATTCTGCATTTCATGTAGTCATCCTTCATTTTTCTGAACTGTAAGTTTAATTCAACTCCTGTTTCACCACATTCTTGCTCTTTCAAACTGCTCTTACAGCTGTTCAAGGGCAAAAAGGGAATACAAGAACAATGAGCAATTGCCTTGTAGTTATTTATATTACGTTAATATCTCTTAATACATACTACATATAAGGGTTTTTAATTTGTGTGAAAAAATTGCATAAGGAATTTTAAGTATGTTCTTGAAACTGCTTGATCCTGTTTATCAGTTATAGGCTCAGAATACGAGAAGTACTCTTTCTCAAACAAACAGAGTTCTACACTTAGAAAATTAACTATTTTCTTATTAAAAGCAGCTCTTATGGCAGGGACTAGTTACAAACAGGAAGAATACCCCAAAAAAATGCAGATATGGACAACTGTGTGGAAGGGAAAATTCAGTAAGGCTGAAACTATGCTTCAGATGAAGTCATGTAACCAATGAATCTGCCCAGAATTAAGCACGTGTAGAAGTGCAGTCATTTGTGCGGGAGTGAGGACAGAAATGGAACCACACAGGTCGCCCATCTCAGCTGTGAGATGTTAGCACAAACAATCTGAAGTGGAGAGCAACTTTGAGAGATTGTCCAAGCAAGTGAGCAAGTCTTTTTGTGACTCACTAACCCTCTGTAAACGTTCTCAAATGTTCTCTTTCTCATATATACCAGCTGAAACTGTATTCACTAAGACATGTCTTGTGCTAGCCATTAATTCCCAGTAAGAACCCAGTGGTGATCACTATAGCTTAAAATTGGAGTCTTTTTCATCAAGAATAAATGATCAGTCACTACTCTGAGAAATAAGATCTCTGTTCTCAATAGTCAAGTTATCTGGAAACTATAGTAGTGCCCTAGTACTTTGTTTATAGCTGAAGAAGGAGGAAGAATATACTTGTCATCCTGAGAAATCCTTTTGTTTTTTCTTTCCATTTCTCAATTGGCACTTGGTTTGGAATGCCAAATGACTCAAACTTCTTACTGTTGCTATGGGACTCAAGCCCAAAGTAGTCTGCTTTTTTATAGGATATATCATACCATGCTTTTAGTAACAGAAAATATCAGGACAGATTTGATACATTAGATTCCTTTTTGGTACTTTTGGTTTATCCACACTGCAGATAGTGGAGAGAATGTTGTATGCAGACTGTTACAGTTGTGACATGCTGTTTATTTGTCCACACAAGTGGACACAAATAAGATACTGCACAGCACAAGAAATATCTCCCTTCAAATAAGAGAAAGGTTCAACTGCCCTCATTATCACCAGCTTAGTAGATAACTGAAGCTAGGAGGTTTCTGTGCCTCCTGTCTTCATACACAGTTGTGTATTTATCAAAGAAATTCTGGGATGAGTTTGTGTGGTCTGTATTCTGTTAAAGTGGATAAATGAACTGTTTTTTCTGGACTTAATATTTGAGTCAGACTTAAAAACTGGAGCATACCTAGTAAGGACTCAAATAGTGATGTTCTTTTGCAGATTTTCCAGATGAGTCATATTTCAGCTTCTCTAATTATGATAGTTCATCAGATTGTGACCAACCGCATGAAGCAATCACAGGCTTTGAACATGAAATCAGGTAGCAGTTGTAAGTGATATTCTTTCTAGTAAAGTGTTTTCTTCCTCTGCTGTGTGTGGTTGCATGTAGTCTTTTTATCTGCTCTGGATCAATAGAAGTAAAAATGCCTAGACTAATGAGTGGGTATTAAAATTGTAGTTTCAGCAGTGTCCCAGGAAGATCTTGTGGAGAATTACATCAAGCAAAGAGGCTTGTTTCCCTTGGCAGATCTTAACAAAAGGTATTCTGAGATTCACAAAAGGGTCTTTGTTCATGGTATACAAGTGAACAAAAGATTTGAAGTGGTAGCTTCACTTAGTCACATTGACAGGCTGCTTCACAATCCGGCAAGTTTTAGACTGATTTTTACGTCATTATGAGTAATAAATGTCGGTAAAGCTTAGTCTGCACTTCTGTACCATAGTTGTGCTGGTTTGAGAGTAAAAAAGAAACTAAGAACATAAGAAAGTTGCAACTACCTAATTGATACTGGAAGATTGGTACAATTGCTATGAATTTAGATACGGACAAAAGGAATCCTACTACCCAAATAAGAAAATGGTTTACACTTAACTAACGAATAAGTTGGCTCATAAAAGTTGTCCTCATGCTAGTGTCTGCATGCATATGAGAAACAGCTAATCCTATAGTTCTGGTCTGTTTACAAATCAAAAAAACAAATGCTGTCACATGGGAAGACTTAGTCTCATTGCTTAGAAATGTTACTGTTTAGAACCTAGACACTGAAGAAAAGCCTTGCAAATATGATATACCCTAGTTTGTGCCTGTCTCTCATGCTTCAGGAAATCTTCGTCATTGGCAGATAAACTATCTAGAATGCCTGAGAAGACATGACATAATAGGGGAAGGGAGGGGAGAAGCGGTCCATAAAGCCTTTTGCTCACTGTCCATGAGTCATCTTGACAGACTCTATGATGATACTAATAACCTAGTCTGGCATCTGATGATAAGAGGGAGTTCCATTTCATGTACTGTAGCAAAAATTATTGTTAAAATAACCCTTCCAAAGGTTTGTGCCCCTCAGCTGATGTCTGTTCTTCCCACACTGCTGCATGATACTGGAAGTTGATACGTGATCAAGATGACCTGAAAGCAAGTAGCAGCATTGCAATACGCTCCTTTTTGTGCCCCTGCTATCAAATGTGGTTAAGATTCTCCTATTGCCTTAAGAATCCCAGGTGTGATCTGCATTTTTAATAGATGTGCAGCACTTGTCCTTAATGCCCTGCTACACTAGAATACAAGACTGACTTACAGAAAAAAGTATAAATGCTTTTTTTTTTTTTTTTTTCCCTCGGAGATTGAGAGGCCCAGATACAGAATTAATTTTTTTCTTATTCTGGAAACAACTATAAGGTCAAGCTGTGTCTCTAAGGAAGGCCAATCTCAGATGCTGTAGTTCACACTGATGCTCAGATACTGCTGTTTTCTGATGTCTTCCTTGGACTCCCATGAGCCTCAGTTGCAATGCTGAATTGGGCCTAATTGTTGTATCTAAAGACAATGCACTTGCAAAGGTCTGATCCAAGTGAGACAGCTGCAGGATTTGGACACTGGATACTCAGAGTGAAGCAAGCCTGTTTTTACTATATTAAATTGAATGCTAGCTCTGGCTGAGCAAACATTGAATTATGTTGATGACATTATCAATTTCCTCCTTTCCACCTCATTTCATCTAGTTATTTTACCATCAAATATACTTCGATTTTTCACCGTTTTGAGACACATATGATCATTTTAATAATTACATTATTTTCCAATGTAATATCAGAGGAGGTACAGTCACTTGTTTGCAAAGCAGAGTACAACTTGCATTGGTGATGTAAACTTAGCTCCCCTGGGTCACAGGATCTCCAAATGCTGCAATATTCCAAATCCTCAATATTTTTCCAGGAAGACTTATATTTAAAAAGATATATAAGTTGCCTTTTTAAAGAAGAAAAAAAAAAAAAAGGCCAGTGGTACATGATTCTTTCTTTACTGGTCTTTTATGAAGAATGTCCTGGATAGTTGGTAAAGCTGCTGAAGATTTGAATTACTGGCTGAGGTCATGTAAGGTCTCTTAATGGAAACAGATGTGACGTGCCCTTAACTTGGATGTCATGACTCAGGTCTGAAATCTTGGGGAATTAATGAATTGTTGTCAGGAGGATCCAGGAGTGAATGGGTCTTGCCAGTAGCAACCTTCAGGGAACTATTTTACACCTGCTGCTAATCATTCATACATGCAGAACAGACTTCAGAACAAGCCCAAGGAGGCAGATAAAAGACATAATTTATTGACCTGTTTCCCCAGTCTTATTGAAGTGAATTATAAAGTTGTCCAGTTATTAATCCCTGTAAACTAACTAGTAGGGAAGCTGTTTATATTTGGACTTTGAGACAGAGATGAAAGCGTAAGAGCAGGTCTTTAACCTTTGAGGGGACCCTTATATTCACTTTCCTGCCTTAACTTACTGATTAGTCTCTTGTTCAATTTCCTGTTTTGATGGAGTCCAGGAAGGCAACGGGCAATTTAGCAGCACTGGTAGGTGTTGGTGATTTAGAACGTAGGACTGCAATGATAGTTAACTGTTTAGACTTCTACAGAACAAATATTTTGTATATATCCATATGAAACAAATTTAGTCTTACATTCTTCAGGAATTGTCAGACATGTGTTATGGGTCTCCTAATTCAGGTATTGATTTTTCAGTGTGAAGAGAATCAGTAGGAGATATAAAAACCTTGGGAGAGTAACTTCAAAAGACATGAAAAACACATGTGAATTATAATGCCAGCAGCCTTCAGTGTTATTTCTCCTCATCAAAGGCAAATGTATTTAATTGTATGAAGGCAGAGTTCAAGCTATGTATTTCCCTCAAGAGCTGGAGATCTCCTAATTTTAGGATAAGGCTTTAATGTTATATGTATATTGCAAAGCCATTATATGATATCAGTAACATATCCATTAATTTTCAATCAATGCAAGTGATACAGTTTGAGTGGAGACAAAACATATATAGACAAGCTAAGTCTGCTTTCATCAGTAACTGACTGACATTGATTGACACTGATCCGTAATGTCATGAACACGAGTCCTTGTCACCTATTTATAGATTGCTCTCCTGAGCTTATGTTTTCAAATGCATGAAGCAAACATAAAGAAACCCCCAGCATTTCCCCATTTTCTGCTGCAGTCATCTTAATGGTGTCTTTTACAGGCACATTTTGATGAGGTTCCTATAGACTGTTAAAAAGGAGAGGGTGTGGAGAGTACACTTCCACTCTGCTTGTTCCATTTTGCCTCTGTTGTCTTCTGTCAACCTGAGAGAGAAAGGAACGCAGATGAGCATACTACCTAACACCTCCATCTTGTTCAGATTGTCACTGGCTGGGTTATCGAAGTCATCCGTCTGCATGCTGCTTTTTGCAAGCAACTGACTGAGCAGCACTATCACTTGTGCAGTCAGTGGTGCCATCTTGTCCTAACAGCTAACCAGCAGTTCTCCCGAAAATGGCTTATAGCTGAGCGAACAGCTGGGGAGGAAACATTAGTGTCTGAAAAGGAGAAATTGGTATTTATTACTACAGCTTCTGTAGCTGCAGACACTGTCCCTTTGTGCACTGGGGCACTAATCCAATCGTTCATTTTTCTGGTGGTTGTGGCATCCAGCAAGATGAGCTCAGGTGGACTGGATGCCATTTAGCACTGCTTCCCACCCACCCCAAGGGCCAGCTCTTTTCCTGCAGGCAGTCCTGGTCTGCTACCCTTGGCCAGTGGTAGCTGATCAAGCACTGCTGCTGCTGACAGACCCACAGAAGCTGCTGGCACCATAGTCTCTTCTGGCATGAAAGATTTCCTCTCCATCTGGAGCCTGCACACCTGATGAGCATGCTTCTGATCCTTGTTGCTGCTTATCACCACACTAACATTTCCAGTGGGATTCCCCTTTTTCAGTGACAGTTGTGCTTCCTCTGAAGAGGCTTTATATTTTAGAGATATCCAGATGGATTGCATTGATGCTTCTGCCAAAACAAGACAAAAGCATGAGGAATGTAGTTGTTCTTGTGCCTAAAAAAGTGACTCCCAAGGCCAGTATTGCCTTCATAGGCTCATGAGGAAAGGCTGCCTCGCAGAACAGACTCTTCTTCCTGCCCCATGCACACTGCGTTGCTTTGCTCACACCCTTCACTTACTCTGTCCTTTCTCACATTTGCTCTATTTTCATTAATTGTGATTTAAGTTGTCCTCCTTCACTCACCTTCCCTATTTCTCATGGACTAAAGGCTTTTCTTCCCTGTGCTCTCCAGTCTTCTCTAACATCATTCACTGAGCAGCACTGTGGGTAGGTCTAGGGGCAGTCTCAAGATCTGTTTATCATTAAAACATTGAATACTATCTCTGTTGGTGATAGCATCATGTGTTGATAGGTGAAATTTGCAAACCTTATTTTTTTCATCATAGGCAGCATGTCATTCTTACCTTTCACTCCAATTACTGCATATTCTACTGCACTGTGAATTTTTAAAAACTAATTAGACTGCACAAGCCTTCATAACCTTTCAGAAGAAACGATTTAGTAACTCATGCCTGTTTCTGGACAGTAAGATGCTGAAGGAACTTTTGCAAAGATATGATGTAGTAGACTTACTGTAACATCAGAGCATCTTTTATTGCAAGATAGGATTTAAGATGCCCTGTAGCATCATTCTGGGTTAGACTATTTTGTTTTTCCAAGGGGGAGGAAAAGTGCATTCCTGGAGTCTGATTCTAGCAAGATGGGATTTCCAAAGCCATGTGGAGGTGCTGAGTGCTCCAAGTGCCCACTTCCATCAGATGCTGAGCTCCTGTCAAAGTGGCTTTGAAAATGCTGTCTGTTCAGCCTGCCTGCACTGAAGAAATCATCCCAGAGGGCCTCCTTTTCCCTGGAGGCTAAAGCAGTCCAAAAAGAGTTTCTAAACATGTTGATCAAATTTAACTAATAATTACAATAATACTGTAGAAAAGATGTCAACAAGGTAATTCTGAGCGAGTTGCTTCTTCTTCTTTAAGAGTTTTGAGGCAGTCAAATGTATCCCAATTGCTTGGGGTCCTTGTTGATACATTTGACTTCAAGCACATGACTTATTTCTGATAAGCACTGAAATATGTTACTAAGCCATGGTATTCAACAGAATGTCTTTTCTGAGGAGCAGTGTCTTCATTATTTGTTTTGTACAAAAATTAAATCTCCCCTTACTTGTGGGAGGTCACTGATTTTTTTCAGTGAGGAAACTACAGGTGATGGTAGTTTGTCTAAAGTCACTTTGTTAGTACTATTTTTCACAATGGGGAAGAAAAATCTTCCAAAGGAGTCTTGGCTAATGGTTTCACAGATGTGTTTAATTGACCACTTTCTTCTGTATCTGCTGGCATGAGCCTTCCCACTCTCAAGTGTGAGAAGCAACTATTCTGTATTACCATCACATAGTGGCTACTTAAGTGCCTGGTCTATAGTCTCTGACTTGTAACCTACCATGTTACTGAAACAGGCACTGAGAAAGGGGGAAGCATGCATGAATAAGTAAATAGCCTGCCAAACCAAAGCTTTGCACACATTAGCTAAGTGTAAATGTAGCTGGGACCACCACAAGTGTCCTGTGGGTACATTGTTTACTTGGATTTAAATGTGCACTCTGGTTTTCCTGTCTCTCTGAATCTGCAGGCTGGTTTAACAAGTGTGCAGAGTTGTGAACACAGCTGGTTGAAATCCCGTTTGAGTTGCACTTCTCATTTAAATAGGGCAATGGCATGATATTTTGTTTCACCCAACAATGGAAGGATTTCCTTGCCTTGAAGGAGATTTGCTACGCTAAGTGTCACTTGCATGTAGCCATGAGATAAACAACTGTATCATCTACTAGCAGACTTACACTTAACGTACTGAGCCACATTTTTCTCTTAACTGAGGTGTGCAGTTACGCTTATGCAGAAATATGCTCAAGAGTCTATAGTGATAGGATGTGGGCACCAGCTCTTGGCTTTGAGGATAGGCTATGCATTTTCTGCAGGACCAAGCAGAATGAATGTAAGGCAAGAAAATTTAAGTTTAAGGATGCTCTTTGAAAGTACCAGAACTCTGATGTGCTCTGTACAAGTGAAGCCAATTCTGCAAAGCTTTTGAGAAATAGTTTGGGAAAAAAAACAGTTTAAAAGATGGCCTGATCTGATCAGAGGCTGGAAGCAGAACGATGCCTGGGCTTCCAGCACACTATCTGGGAAGATAATTAAACATATGCATCAGAACAAGATTTTTATTATGGTCCAGAGGTACTTGCCATTGGGGGGAAAAAAAAATTTGCTGAATTAAGACTGAACTCAGTATTGTTCTTGCTTCCCTGTATTGTTCTTGTCTCCCACTGGAAAAGAAAACTTACAGAAATTACTTTCATCAATTTGCTGAAGAGATTAGAGGTACTCCTTAGGATGTTCTTACGCTACTGAAATAATCTTTCTGAACAGTAGCTGGTGTGGAAAATCAGTGTCCTGGCTGTTACAGTCACATCTATTAATTCTTCTGAGACCGCTTTTGGGTTCCTTCTGTTCAGGAAACTTCAATCATACTTAAACACAACTCCTTACCATCTGCCTCTAACCCCTGCTGTACAAAACCAAACTGTAGCAGAAAGACTAATGGCAATTGATATTAAGGACTAAAATTGTTTGACTGAATCTTTTGAGCTACTTTATTTTAATTGCAGAGTATGTGTTTGTTTCAAAACGAATTGCATTTTTGTTGGAAAAAAAAAATTCATTTGCAACTGTTCCTTTCAAGTATAAAGAGAGTGGACTGTGGAAACTCTATATTTGATCTTATAAGTGACAGTACTTGAAAAACTACAGGGCCATTTCTTTTTTTATTTTTTTTTCTACTCTGTGCTTACAGACCAAAGTAAATTGACCTAATTTTCTTTTCTTTACTGAATTTTCTTTTCAGACGGCATTAGCAACTCAATAATATGCTTTCATTTTTGTACAATTATAAATTTTTTCAAGCACTAGTAAGGTCTGTAAAACTTTCTCCTTACCCATTATCCTTCCCCAGGACCATAGCATATGTACACACAAATACTGTTCCAAATTCTGAAAGACTTCAAACTAAATCGTACCTTCAGTTTCCTTTAAGTGAAGCAGACATTTTCATAAAAACACTTTGACGTTGACCTGGCTTTAATCCAGATGCTAACACATTTTGGTGTTTTTCATTATAAAGATGTAAGAAAAATGGCCATTTCAGAATTGCAGTTAACACCATAAAATAGGTAAATACGCTTGGAGAAATTTTAAATTCTGCATAGAAAAAGTCAAGTCTTCATCGTGTTCTTAGATCCTTGCATTTTAAGGTTTATATTTAAAAGTAATTGATATCAATTTACAATAACTACTTGGGGTCTTAGAATTATTCTCTACAATGTTTTTTTTTTTTCTTCCAGGAATAGCATATCTTCAATAACCATTGAGAGACAGCTTAAGGAATGAAGGGAGCATGGTCATTTCCTTTGATATATCATGCAATTTGTGATGACTTCTATTTATTCTTCAATTTTGCTTTGAGCTAATAAGTAATGTTCTAAATGTATAGTAGATGTTCTTAACGTATGGTATGGGGCATAAAAGAAAAATAGGTTTATTTCTTCAGTGGGTGGCCCACACAGGAAAAAAAATACCTCTTGTACCAAATTTTTTAATTACTATGTCATTTTAATGATCCTATGGTGATAGTTCTCCTCGCATTAACATCTGGCTCCCAAATGCTCTAGCTGCCCAGTTCCACAGGGGTCAGAGTTGGGAGCTCCAAGAGCGGGCAGACCACTTCTTTCTTAGCCATAGCAGGGCTTTGCTTTCATTTAACTCTGGGCAGATGCCTTTTTCAACACATTTAGAGTTCACAGTTTTGCCTTATAAAACATAGCTCTCAAAACCAGTATTTCTCAACCTTTTAAAATTCAAAGGATACCTTAGTGTTTCTGAAACAATTGACAGACCGTCTATACAACATTGCTGTAGCAGCTTCCTTTTATCAACTTCTGCAATTTTTGGATAAGCTATGAGCTTTCATTTCATATTTTATTCCTGTTCTTGTCTTGCACGCTTGAATACAGATGTGGTGTTGAGTTTGGGGGCATTTATTTGCAGGAGTTTTCTGAACTATGTTCAGGTGCTTTTCTAGATCACAGAATGTGAAAAACCAACACTTGGAAGCCATCGGAAACACAGAACCCATGCTTTTCCTAATTCTTTCATACATCACTCCATTAATATTTTTGGAAAATTGCATTGTGTCTGCAGTTCAGGATCCAGCTGTTCCTGGACTCTTTATTAAGCTCACAAAATAAGCTATTACTTAGTACTTCTAAGAGCACTGCCAAAAGCTATTTGTTTTGCTCCTTTAGCATCACAGCAACTTTTAATATGTGTTAATCTATTTATCTAGACCACATTGCCTACTATAAGGAAAAATAGAAGTGACATTTTAAATTGGCTGCATTTCCATTTTACAAAGTTGAAATGGGAATTAAAAGATATTACAGGAGACTGCAGAATAAGGATATTGCTGGAATCAGTAGCACCAAAGTCTACGTGATTCTGAACCCTTTACTTATAGCTTCCCTAACCTGAGGACACCCATTGACTTGGATCCATTCTGAAGAACAGCGGAAGAAAAGGTTTAATGCCCCTACTACTGGCATGCAATTAAAAAATTAGTCTTACCTTTAGAGCCAAGTGTTTTGAGTGTACAGTAACTCCATGTGTCCCTAAAATCTGTTTACAATATTTCCTCCATAAGTGTTGTATACCTTTCATCTGTTTCTGATGTGAAGCATGCTGAGATAGCACCTGGAGTTTCCATGGAATATTGACCTTTATGTGTATGATTTAATAAGGCGTGCTTATAGTAAGCACAGCACCATATGCTTTATCTTTTCCATCAGAAAAAATTCAAAATGGATGGGTCACGTAAGGTTTCATGAAACTAGAAACAATACAGAAACAGCTTTTGGCAAGACTCACAAAGAATCACTTCAGATGAGCATATTTTTCATTATAAAAGCAAGACAATAAAGTAACTGGACTAAATACATGATTGTCTCTTGTCAATAAGTAAAATGAAAGGAGAGAGAACATCTGTGACCACAGAAGAATTCAGATAATAGAAAATTGAACACATTTTGCTTTGGAAGACTTGTACTGAATCTAGAGATGGGTCGCCTTCTGCCAGTTGTCCTTTCTGTACTCGTTCTATAATGAAAAATATATTGGATATTACTTTTCTGTAGACAAAATAGTTTTTATTCTGTTGAATGTTAAAATATAATTTATCCTGTATACAGCCAGAATATGCATCTTGCCGCAAAGGCTGTATTTTGAAAACTGGCAGTAGAAAAGCACATCAGTTATAAAGTATTTCACAATTGCTTGAATTGAAGTTTTAACTTTAGGTCCAAAAAAAGCCTGCTTAGCAAAACAAGACGTAAGTAGAGACTACTATTAAAATGTCATTTAGCACAGCTTTGTCAACTCAGCTTTGAAAAGGATGCTTGCATGGTAACCTAATCACTGGAAAGAAAAGGTGATGGCATGTGTTTAAGTATATTCTGGACATCATAAATACCATTAGGGGATTTTGAAAATCTGCTTTTAATTTGAGGGTACAATGTTGTACTTAGCTAATAATCACTTTTGTTATGAATACTTGTATTAATTACTAGCATCATAGAGTTAGTAGCAGATTCCAAGCCACCTGCTGCAAGTGTGAAGTGAAAGGCTGATTTTTATAGCCTTTACATGTCCCAGTATGTCGTATCTTCCTTTATTCTTAGAGCAATGTGCTGTGACCATTCAGTTGGGAGCCTCTGCTTCGCCGGGTGTTTCAGTGACATTCTCCTCTACAATGTCTTCATCCTCTAACTCTTTAGTTTTGATGGTAAAAACTATTAATAGATTAAATTGCCATCTCCAGTGGCACTCTGTGTGTGTGTCCTTCCCCACCAGTCCACACTGTGGCTTTTGGCTTTTCACAGCACTGGCACCACATATCTCAGTCAAAGAAAATCACATGCCTGGTTCGAAGGCTAAGCAGCTTCTAAAAATTATTAATTTATGTTTTTCTGTTTGAGCCATGTTTTTAAGCTGTACAGGAAAAAGGTTAAATGACCTTTTATTTTTAAAGGAAAGCAGTGTGTCTGGCATATTGTTTAATACAAAGATCTGGATTTTTTAGGGAAAAAATCACAAAATCACAGAATCATTAAGGTTGGAAAAGACCTTCAAGATCATCAAGTCCAACCGTCAACCCAACACCACCATGCCCACTAAACCATGTCCTGAAGTTCGACATCCACATGTTTTTTGAACACCTCCAGTGATGGTGACTCTACCACCTCCCTGGGCAGCCTGTTCCAATGCTTGACCACTCTCTCAGTAAAGAAATTTTTCCTAATATCTAGCCTAAACCTCCCCTGATGCAACTTGAGGCCATTTCCCCTCATTCTATCACTAGTTACTTGGGAGAAGAGACCAACACCCACCTTGCCACAACCCCCTTTTAGGTAGTTGTAGAGAGCAATAAGGTCTCCCCTCAGCTTCCTCTTCAGACTGAACAACCCCAGTTCCCTCAGCCTCTCTTCATAAGACTTGTTCTCCAGACCCCTCACCAGCTTCATTGTCCTTTGCTGGACGCGCTCCAGCACCTCAACATACTTCTTGTAGTGAGGGGCCCAAAAACTGAACACAGTATTCGAGATGCAAAAAGCATGTTTAATGCTTGTGGTAAAACCTGGGGAGGAGCAATCCTGATTTTGAGCTCTCTGAAAGATCAGACCCCCACAGGGCAGAGTGACTTGGTCTCTGTTGGACTGCTTCTGTTGAGCCTGTGTTGGAAAACGGCTCTTAATCCTAAATCTTCAGTCTCATTCTGACCTTAGATATATAAGCCCAAGTCCCGTCAGTTTCTCTTGCACAACTCTTGCTAATGGGAAAACGTCAGTCTTTTTAACTTAGGTCAATGCTATTTATACTTGGTTTCAAACCCTAGAAATTACTTAGAAGAAAAGAAAATCATTCGTGTCTTACAGTACTATCTGTATCCACTGGTTGCTATATTTTTATAAAGGGCGGGAGAGAGAAAGAGGGAGAGAACCCTGACCATTGGGGTTAACTCTCCTCCTTCTCAGTTTAGTGTGGTAGCCAGAAAAAAAAAAAAACAAACCACCTCTAATTATGGGCCAAAAATTGAAAAGGCTGGCTACCAGTAGTGGTATAATTGCTTTCTGTTTCAGCTTTTAGTGGAAGAGAAGAAAGAAGGGGTATGCAGTTTCCCAGGAAGCCAGTGTTCCATAATTCAGGGCCAGGCTTAAGTCCTCATGCCAAGATTGGCAAGAGTTTTCAGATCTGCGGTTCTGATTTGGGATCAGCTCTTATCATAAGCTGAAATCCTTTTCGCTACCTCTTTGCAGTTTGATTAATTCATGCTTAGTTCAATGAGTGACTTGGCACCTTAAAAATATATGTGGGAAATGATTTTTCTAACAAACACTATCCTTGCCTTAAGTTACCCAGAAGGGCTCACGCTCCATCCATCATAGCGCCTGTAACGAGCAGCTGATGGGCTCACTCCACTGGCACCAGGGCTTGTGGCAGGTGCAGATCTCCTGGATGAAGTGAGATGCTGGAGCCCTGTGCCTCATGGTCACGGGGAGGATAAAGGTTAATACCGCAGTGTGGACTTTGAGAGGGATACATCCTCCACCCACATCTCCATTCAGGTTGCTAACCCAAATCATGCCAAAGTTTATTTTAGCTGCCTAACTGCTTATTTAGACAATCAGCATTCATACAAAAAGGAAAATTTGTTAAAGTTCACTTCCTACTCATTTTAAACTGTAGCTACTCTGGAGAATTTCTGCTTCATTTTAATGCAAAGATAGTTTCACTGTTCTGTTCCCATCACTGATAAACAAAGACAAATTGAACTTAAAAATACTGTGGACTTCATAACTTGAAAATTAGTTAAAACTGCCAAGTTCTATCAATTGAAGTATATCAAAGTGATATAGGGAACATGATTAATTGTTTTAAATAAAGTTAGTAAGATAGGCTATTAGAAACTAACCTGTTTTATCTTGCACTTCGTTCGTAGCATTAAAAAAAATGGACTCAATCTGGAAGAAAATTGTGACACACCTAATGATTTTATTTTAAAATTCACCTTTGAAAAGAAAACCCAGTCTGTTTCTCACACACAGCTTCCCAGTTCTACCTACTTCTGCTTCTACTGGATCAATAAATGAGATGTTCCTTGGAGAGGAGGATATTTGAGTTATATGTGGCAGGTTTTATTTTGTTATGGAGATAGAGATTTTTTTTTTTATATATGTATATGCTCTGCAAGAATGATGGTATATAGTGTTACCATCTGCTCATTTCTATTCTTTCCATTTTTATCGCCAGTAGAGACTGAAATTTTTAATTTTCCTCAGTGTTCTAACTGAATTTCTTATATATTTAAATTTTTTTTCCTGAGTCTTAGGAACAGAGCCCACAGAGAGAACTGAGTGGTCAGCAAATCCACATACTCAAGGGAACAAAAAAGACCAAGTGTAACACTGGTTACTGGTTAATACCTGACAAATCTGTCCAGCGACAATGGCTGAAGATCCATATACATTCATGTAAATGAAAGAGCTGCTTTGCATTGAGATGAGCCTTGTAAACGTATTTTCTGGAGAGTCTTTATAACACAGTCGCATCCTTAACTTGACTCAATATTATTTTTGATTTATTGTTTATTCAACTAAGAAATCTTCTTATGAACACTGTTTGGGGTTTTAAGCATAAAATAAATGAAAAAATACTGTTGTTCTATTCCTCTGTCTTTATATTCACTGAATGTCCCAGACATCTGTGATATAATTTTTCCTGTGACTCCTCTGTGTGTTTCTGTGCAGGTAGCACAATGCATCTGTCACCAATAGTTACATTTTTGAATAATGTCCTCATTTCACTATGTTCCAGTGTCAATACCCAAACCAGTCACCTAAGTATGTTCCGATATGGGTTCCTTATGCTGTCTTCATGGTGTTTTCTGGTCAAACTGTACATCAATCTTATTCCAGAGGTCTGCTACTGGACTAACCTGTCCCAGGAAAACACAGGAGATTTTGGAGTTTTTTATGGGGTTGGCTTTCCTTTTTTCCTTTTTTTTTCCTTTTTTTTTCCTTTTTTTCTTTTTTTCCTTTTTTTTCCTTTTTTTCTTTTTTTTCCTTTTTTCCCTTTTTTCCCTTTTTTCCCTTTTTTCCCTTTTTTTCCCCCCCTTTTCCCCCCCTTTTCCCCCCCTTTTCCCCCCCTTTCCCCCCCCTTTCCCCCCCCTTTCCCCCCCCTTTCCCCCCCTTTCCCCCCCTTTTCCCCCCCTTTTCCCCCCCTTTTCCCCCCCTTTTCCCCCCCTTTTCCCCCCCTTTTCCCCCCCTTTTCCTTTTTTTTTCCTTTTTTTTTCCTTTTTTTTTCCTTTTTTTTTCCTTTTTTTTTCCTTTTTTTTTCCTTTTTTTTTCCTTTTTTCCTCCTCTCTCCTCCCCACCCCCCCACCCCCCCCAAACTGATCCATATTCTCTCAGGCAGTGTTGCTCTTGCAGTATGGTTAACACCTGCCTTTCTGCTGGACTGACCATGCTGCCAGGAAAGTTCCTCAGGTGCCACACCAAAGCTGTAACCGCTTCTGAGGACTTCAGTATTTAAGGACTGGGCCATTTCTCCTCTTCTCCTTAATCTACGAAAAGCCATTTCTTGGGTCTGTGGCCATTACAAGGCTGCATGAATACAATAACCTTCACAACAGTCAGGGTCTTAGTTCCCCTTCAACTTACAGTGAATCATCTCTGGAGATGAACTGTTGCCTGCATTTCTGTTTGTCCTTCACAAAATGTTCATCTTGATTTTTTAAATTTTTTTTAACAAATAACATTTGGTGCAATCAAGAAAAAATGAAATATTTCCACTAGAGTTTTAAAAAGAATTGACCTTGTTTTCTCATTTGCAGCCAGAGATGAAATCCTAGTGACTTTGAGTGATTGTATGACCAAGAGATTTAGATAATAAAGAGCTAGAAGTGCTTCTGCTAGAAATAGAAGTGGCTGAAAAAAGGTAAAAAGTAGCAACCTTTCTAGCTCTCTCTCCCCGTAGCTCTCATTCCAAAGGGTAAGAGATAGGGATAGCCAGTTCCCATCAGAGAGAAATAGCAGTAGCAAAGAGAGACAAGTCTCCACCGAAAAAAGGGAATAATTTGTATTAGTGTTAAATGCAACTCTAAACCTGAGATGCTGATATAAAGCTGTACATCTTTCAAGGCTTATGAATCATGATTTTCATGAATTATGAATCATCATTTGATAAAAACCAAACACCCAGCGTTGCCAAAACCCAACGTAATCAAAGCATAATAGAGGGGATGGAAATACACAAGACAAACATTTAGAGCTAAAGTGTGATTAATCTGAATGTTTATGGCTAATAAATCACCCTCTTAAATAATGTACGTCTGAGTTGTATCATTTTCATGTGATTTAGTATATTGTATTTGAGACTATTGTACTGTAGTTTGCTAATTAAAGAAAAGTAGGAATTGGACCATGGTATTGGTAACAATAATGTTTCAATTAGCCATAAAATAATTAAACAATCTGAGATGTTTTTCGCTCTTAAAAATACTGTCACATCAGAACTAGCAGTTAGTATTTCTCTTTGCACAATGCTATTTGGGACTGTGGGACCACAGCTGGCTGCAGTACAGGCAAAAAAACACCAGAGCTGAAGAAATAATCTATAGTGAAGAACTTGTTCCACAAACAAATAATTTTCTCATTATGGAACATGATAATAAAGATTCTGACTAATTTAATAATTCTTTAATTATATGTGATTTGGGGAGAGAGGCATTCTATTTTTTAACTGTGCAGGTTCACCGATGGCAAATTCTTCCCTGTAATTTCTCATCTTTTAAAGTACCTGGATTAGTTGTTGCTGTGCAGATCAGTTCTGGCAAAGTCTTCGGCTACAAATGTTCACCTCAGAAAAAAGTCAAAATTAGCTTTGAAAGTACTGGTACACATACTATGCAGTTTCATTTTTCATGAACATGACGCAATTAAAGTTTAATTACTTGCATTTTAGTTGAAAGTTAGCAGAAAAAAAGCTGCTAATTTGACTTCTAATGTAAATGCATAGTCACAGGATTTTGCGTTACTCATCTGCCTCTGAAAAATAAATTTAGTCAACATTACATCTTTATATTGCTATAAATCAGGATGGTCCCACAGTAATACAGGCTGTTGAATAATTTACAAGATTTCCTGTTTCTAGAAGTCACTGGTAAAGATCCAGGGCATGTGCTGAACATGTTGTAATCTTCCTGGACAGCAAAAATATTATATGTGACTCCATTCTGCCCCACACTGCCAGGAACAAGATTGGGAAAATGACCAACTTTGAATAAAAATACTGTCTCCGGTGTGGGCGACACCTCACCCCAGATGGGTTTCCTTTGTCTGACAGCCATGGAGCACAGGACTGGGGACAAGCACCCAGGCACGGGGCCAAAACTGGAGCTCTCTTGAGCTGCTGCTGGCACTGCTGGAGCCCTCAACATATTGAATCATGGCTCAAGGCACCAGGGAAAGAAAAAGAAAAAACACATCTTTTCCTAGGAGTGTAAGCGGTGAGCATCCTCTGCTTGGTTACGGAAGGAGAAAGGAAAACACAGTCAACTAGTAATGATCTCCGGTGAATTACCTGGGTCCTCCCAGAAACCGGTACTTTGGCATCATGCTGCATGAGGTTTTATGAGCATGCCAGCTCATATCAGCCCCTGCTGGACCCTAAGCGCAGGTTATGTAGAGTCACTGACTATTCTCGGTGCACATGCTTATAGCCTAATGTAAAGATGTCTTTTTGCCTTGCTTTATGCTATACGTCCTCTCCTCCTCCTCTCCCTGAATACTCTGGATAATGTAAAATTAATTCGATGCCATGAGATGCAAACTAATGATAATGCAACACAGTTGTTAAGACTCATACCATAGACATAAAAGACAGACAATCAACTACCAGCACCAAATTGCCCTGAATAGCAGTTTAAATTTAGTCTAAATGTCAGAAAAGATGGAGTCTTTAAAGACTGTAGCTTTAAAGCTACAGCTTTGCCATTTGTCTCAGTGTGAGTATTATCCTGGAACAAGTCAGGAAACAGGCTGTAATTGGAGCCACTGTTCTTTCATTGATTACTTTCTCTGACTCCTAAGTGTGTATGGCAGAGAGGAAGGGAAGGAGAATAAATTCAATACGTTGTTTTTGTGCAACACCTAGGGCTGGATCAGTCTATGCTGGTTGCACTCTTCACAAGTTGGTTGGACCCTGCTCCCCTCAGTCTGACATCTCTGGTCTGAGGGATCTCAGCAGCAGTGACTTCTTCCCTTTGCTTCTTGAGGAGGAGTGGGATGTTAGAAAAATGCTTCTTAGAGACAAGGGAAGGGGATTGCTGCCACTTCTAACCTCAGGTATATGCCTGAGGTTAGACCACTGTGCCATTTACCATGGTCTTGGCATCAGTTTATTCCCTCCCAGCTTCACTCTGCTTACGTTGGCCAAAAAGCCAGGGGTGTCCAGGCCAGCAGACACTTTTGTTTCCTTTCTCATCTGCCTAGACACCACAGGATATATCTGATCTACCCATGTCAAAAGGGGAAGAGAGGCTTACTTATCTCTGGTGCACTGTGCAACTCAGGGCTGTGCAACAAGCTAGCTTCAAATAAATGAAAAAATAATCTCTTGCATGTGTCCAGACTGGCCAGCCGTTGACTGACTGCTGGCATGTCTCTCCCCAGGCAGCCTGCTGATAACCTGACATACATCAGCCTCATTTTCTGCATGAGTGCCCTTTGTTAGAAAAAGGAAAAGAGCGTTTGAAGGCTTCTTGTTGGGCTCACAGCTGGATTTGGGAACCAGACAAGAAGTTACCTCAGGCTGACGTGGCAGTGTTTGACATGGTCTCACTTCTTAGGAGAGCTCACATCCCAGACAGCAACAGAAGGAAGAAACAAGAGTATCCCCGTGGTGCTGTACCTCTGACTTCTCTTCAGAGGCGTGCCATCAGTCTGACCCAGGACAGGAATAAACTGCTTGCCGTGCAGTCCACGCCAGAGCTCCTGAACACCACAGGCTCTTCTCACCCTGACATGTGCCTTCACTGGGAGATGTTCTTGAGGAAAATATGAGATTGGGACCAAAATAAAGCAGCACAAATGTAGCAATGACTACATAGAATAATAATTAGTAATACTGTGTTTTTATTCACTAGTAAGTCACAGGTAGCAACCACAAGAATGCATTTTACTATTTGATGTAAGTAATTACTATCCTTATTAATAATAGTTACTTTTTCTCTCCCTATCAATAACACACACTATTGAGTTCTCTTGCTTACCATTATGGTAGAGGAGCTTTCTCTTTTAAAGCTAATTTCCTTTTTTCTCCTATTTTCTCTTCTTAAAAGAAGTCAAAACTTTCCTGAAATCTGACAGCTCTGCTGTCCCAGTCTAGAGCAGACAGCCAGTTTTGGTTTTTTGCCAATTAGTGATTTTCTGATGCTGACAAACATGAAGAGAGTGATAGATCACATTAATTCTAATTTCTGAAGTTAGCTGGCATTTGAACCCAACTAGTTCAAAATGTTCTTTCTGTGTTTAGTCTGCTCAAGTAATTTAACTGGAAGTCTCTTTCTCTCAGTACTGTCTTTGCAGCTTGGATGGTTGGGTATATGGAGCAGTGAGACTAACTACTTGCTCATTATGGCAAATAGATGTAAAGAAGTCAGAAGCTCACGTGCATGCGATTCCCCACATTAATTACCAATTTTGTTTTACAGCAGCTTTGTAGGACCATGGATGCGGTCAGCTTGCCCTTCTCTGTGGGACAGCTCCTCCTTAGCTGGCCACCCAAGGTCCCGAGGGCCATCCCTTGAGGAAGGGCAGTGGAGAGTACGAGCTCTATCCATCTCCCAAGACAGTTCCCTGTTTGGTCCTATTATTTTCTTGCTTTCCATGACTCACAAGCATCACAATGTTATTTGAACCAGCCTAGCATAAATACTTTTTTAAAACACTCATTTGTCTTTGTTTCCACAGCCGTCCTTTCCAAAGCTGCTTGCTTTTCTTCAATTCCTGTCTTTGGTATTTCATCATGAATTTACTTCCAAGTCTCATTCCAAGGTATTCAAAGGTATCCACATCAGAAAATGGTTCTTTTTCTGACAAGCCTCTACAATTTTCATTTTAAATAATGAAAGCCTAAGCTTGTTGTTGAGTTAAAATCTGATATTTTTTTTTTTAATGGAAGACGGGCAGTCTATAGAAATTGCTTTAATCAAAATCTCTATTCTTCAATTAAAAAGTCATGATGTAACACATTTGACAAGTAACATAGGCAGGAAGAGAATGCTTTTTGTTTTGACAACACTGGTTTACTATTTCTAGCCTCTTGGATTTCCTTACACTTTAAATTTAACACAATATGAAATCATTGTCAATTATGCTAATCTTCTTAATACACATTCTTAATGTTGATAATACTGTAATCTTTAAGACATTTAATTGTTTCCACATTTTATCTTCCTCCAGGCTTGATAGGCAATGAATCCATTTCCACAAGTTCTTTACTTTAGGGCTTTCCCTTATAAAGCATGTGGTCTTAATACAATTTGACCTAGTTCTGCGTCTGTCTAATAAATGCAGTTCTGTAGCTAGCTCTCCTCATCCATTTGCTTTTTTCTCATCTGATTCTCAGAGGAAAATGGAAAGTCTTCCCATGGTTTTTCAAAGCAAAACCAGACAATTTATCCAGTTATTCCATATTCTGGTAGACATATATTTTTCCTATAGTTTCAGCTATGTTGAAATAAGGTTAAGAGACTACTATTACATGTTACCAGAACAATGAAAAACCAAAACACCACAGAGAGCTAGGTACTAATTTTTAATTTAAAGAAGTAATTTAGAAAGTTTTTCCATTTGTTTTTGAGAATTTTGAAAGCTTCCAGACATCTTTGTAAAGAAACATTTATCATTTTCCTCAGAAGTTTTCTTTGGCCAATGCCACTTTCTGCTCTAGTCACAGCCTGGTTATTTGCATTATTCTCTCGGCCAATGTCTATGGAACTGGAGAATCCAGCATGTTCCCGTATACACGTATGTCCTTTGCATACTATGCCTGTGCCCTTCAGTCTTTCTGCAACACACCTCTGTGCTCAGAATTCACATTTCAATTGATTTACAGTTTGCCATTTTTAATCACTTCTTCCTACAGGTTATATGCCTTTAATCCAGTTTCATTTATAGCTATTGGTAACTTTGATATTTCATTCAGTCTTTTGTTTTGGTTTTATGATCTGAGACCCTCTGTTAATATGGATGTCTTCAACATCACCTTGGGGAACTTTAGTAGCTCCTAGGACAGCACGTTGAAACTGTGTGGTCTCATACGTTATTTAGTCAACTTGCAGAAAATTTTGCAGAAAATAAATGTAAACTAATTCTATTTGGTTTCTAAAGCTGCACCATTTAAATTACTGTTTTTCCTAATGAAAATATATTGTTGTTTACTACTTTGGAGAAATGGTACCAGTATGTGGCAGGTAATAAACAGAAACATTTACTTTAGTAGCAAAGTCTTTTTTCCATAAGCTGCACACATCTATTTTTCTATTTCGTCATGACACCCTACTATATTTTAGCTGTTGTCAAGCCCTGCAGAAATGTATCGAATTTCTGTTTCTACTGCATAGTACTTCATAGCTCATTATGAGTATAGTATGCTGCTGGTGTCATTCTTGAGCAGCGTTGTGTACCGGATCTGTAGCGTCCTATGAGGAAATGGACAGTTTTGACACAGTGAATAAAGAGTTTCAAGTGAAAATCACTTGGGATTCATTCCAAGTCTGATTTTTTCATCATCTAACTTGCTCAGTGTCTTGAATTCTTTTTTCTTTATCTGTAGTCAGGTATTTAATTAATTGCTCCCCAAAACCTTAAAAAATGAAAGTCCCCATCACGTTGGATCAAGCATATGTACATATTGAACAACTGGATAGTAAAGCAGATTAGAAAAGGCTATGATCATATGATGTGACAGTACTGTTTAATGAGTCATTTTAAAAATCTTTTGCTTCATTGTCTTTGGTTGCTATTGCTGACTGGTCACTTCAAGGATTAGAAAATGCTGAGAATAGAAAGTCCATGGGCAGCCCTACTGCCTACTGTATAATTTGAATTGATTTTTCTTTTTGTGCAACTGGATGCTACAGCTGCAGAAGGTGACTGTTTTCAGTTTTATACACAAGATTTTTGCTAGGCATTTTAAGAGAAGAGAAAAATCTCTAATGCGCTCCATAGGGCTTTTTTCTCCTTACACGCAGGATTGCAGGTGGGTAGGGAGCCCTGTGCAACTTCCAAGCTAACAGTGCTGGGTTCGTTATCACAACTAATAGATCTTCTGGACAGTAGGCAGAGAGGTCAGAAATTCAGTAGGAACTCTGCCCATAACACCAAGCCAGACCATCCTCATACTGATCAAGGTGTCAATGCACTTCAGTGAGTGTTTAGGAAAAGGCAGCTCTCCCTCCTCACACTCTTGTCACCCTCTGGCCTCTCACCACATTCTCTTGCTCAGAATATGTGTGGGACTGGAAAAGTTCAGACCATTTTCCTAGTCTGGTTCAATACACGGTATCAAAGTAGGATTGAAGGGAGTGGGGCACAAAGTGAAAATGCTTAGTGTGTGCTTTTGAAACAGCTTGGCTATGCTCCACTCTTTAATCACGATGAATTCTAAAGTGTCAAGTCAGTCCTTAAAGAATTAGTAAGTGGGAGAACAAGTGCTACATACAGGAGGAGTGGCAGAGGCTCCCGCTGAAATACGAGGACAGAGGTTACTCATCCATCCTGTACCTTGTGCTCCTTGTTTGTATGTTTATATGAAAAAACCACTATTTCTGAAAATAAAGAGTGAGCTTTAGAAAAACTGATGACTGAAGCAGTGAAAGCATTATTTTTCTCATTAAATACTAGTTACTGATAACACCTGACTGACCTACATACATCTTAAAAAAGAAAAAGGTATTTCTATAATGCCTGGGGAAATTAGCCATGGCTAAATTTTCTTTACTTTTCAGAAATTATGCTAATCATTTTATACCTTCAAGTTTCATAATGTGGTTCAAGTTAGGGCTGAGCTAGGCAGCTGTTACTTATGCCGCTGGTCTCATGCCATGCAGTAGGCTTATTGCCTGAATGAGAGCTTCAGGATCTAGCCATAGAGTAGCAGTACGTGAATGAGCTGGCTAACTAACCTGCCTGGTGCATATGGGAAGTGAATAAACCCTAAAGTAGATTTGAAATACTGAAAGAGCCCATGCCATAGTATAGAGCCCCAGCACTGAGGAAGAGGGGATCCTAATCTGTATTGCCTTCCTGCTGCTGCTGCACACCAAACTCCCTGCTGTCCTCTACATGGTGGCTTCAGAAGTGACAGGTAGATGCAAGGCTTCTCTGCTCACCAAAAGCCGGAGCATTTGGCACCCTCACTCCTGCTCTCCGTTCCCCTTCTCTGGCCAGGAGTGCCTGCTGATCTCCTTCACAGAGCATGGACTCAGTGCCAGGCAGGGGAATGTAAGGCGATGAGGCACAGCACTGTTTTCCATTCCTTTCCACAGGACTTCCCCAGTGCTTTGTGTCGGGGAGGATAGCACCTGCAAGAGCTAGGTAAAAGGGAATTTTACCATGCCACATGTGAAAACTGAATTTTACCTGTATGGTGGAGAAACCTTGAGTGAGCTTTGGCTGTGCACCTAACAGTCATGCTTAGAAGTCTTCTGCAAGCTATGGTAAGGGTTTGTGTGCATCTGCCTGTATACCTCAAATGCTGAAATAGTCATGTTCATGCAGCGTGATGTTTTTGAACAATCACCACTGATTTGGGACAGGCAGCAACTTTAAAGACCAGCCTTCAGCCTTTTAAGAAAAAGGTCATAGTTCAGAATAATCAGGCATCCAAGTAAAGAAACCTCATCCCACTTCAACCACTTGCTTCAAACCTGCCATCTGACTCCTAGAGGTAGACCTCCCAGGTCTGAGCGGATGTGCACACATCCTAAGCCTGCACTTCTGCACACAAAAGTCCTACCGGCGGACCCAGAGAAACCTGTATTATGAGAAATGGCATGTAATTGGTAGTACGTAGCATCAGGCTGACTGGCACGTGTCATACTGCCACTGCTCTTCCTGCTCCTAGGGGTGCAGAAGACAAGTTCTGTTTTCAGCCATCTGTTGATGCCAGCCCAGCACCATATTCATAACGACAGTAATAACTACAGACAGCAGAGGAAAGATTTGGAAGCAGCAGCATTTTCCCACTAGATTCTCATGTCTCAAATAATGAGATGCTTGGTGCCTGCCTTTAGCTGATAGCTGGCCCACTGCTTGCTTTTATAAGAAATGATTTGCTGACAAAAAGCCAAGCAGCAAAATGCTGAACGTATTACTATGTAATTTCATGTGAAAAGAGATAAAACCAGCCTGCATCCTTGGATAACAACTAACTATTAATTTTCTAGTAGTTGTTTTATCTTCACCCAAATCATCATTTATTGATGGAGTTCAGTCTCTGGTTTAAATAGGATTTGCTGAAGTTTATGTAAACCGTACATAATTTCTATGTCTACCTGCAAAACTTTTATATATTGGAGTAGCTGCATTGTTGCCTATGTGATATCCTGATAGATCTTTAAATAATTAGCAGTGAATAGATATATGGTAAATATGACAGGGAGAGGAACTAAGGAAATGTAGTTGAAAATATGATACTCATGGCAAACCAGCCTCTCCCTATTTCTCTTACAGTGCAGCTTGAGATAAGCAGTTGGTTGGTAGCTTCTTTTGTCAATAGGCACAAAATGATGGCATTTCAGGCCTTATGGTAAAGCTCCTGGGCTTTGTTTGTTGAGGGAGGTAGCAAACAAAACTGACAACGAACCAGATGAGAAGAAAACAAAGGAGCATTGGTTCTTCAATGCAACACATATGTAAGCCTTGAAACCCTCAGCCAGAGAGTATTGAGTGTTTGAACAGGCTTAAAAAGCAAGACAGGTTTGCTTGGACAATTTTGCGGAATTGAAATCTAACCATTTTGTAGCATTCAAGCATTTATTTAACATAAAGATACTACCTACATCCAGCGAGCGTAGCTCTCTGGAAAACAGAAAGAATTGGAGAGAGTTGTCATTATATGCCTGCTCTGTTGCTATTCTACCCCTTTCACATCAATTATTCACCCATTCTGGCCTTTTGGGGTTAAACGGACCTTTGACCCAACCTTGTCCAGCCATGCTGATGCTCTGAAAAATGAACTCTTGCACTTTGTAGGTAATTTTCTGTCTCTTCTATACACAAGGTGCAATCTCTGATATAATGCAAGACAACTGATGAAGTAAGATTTTGCCTTGTTATCCTACTTGAGTCTCACCTTATGCATATAAATAAGTTACATGGAATCCATGTTCAGTAGAGAGTTCAGGTTTCTGAATCACTTACAAGGGAAACTGAATAAATTGGTGTATGGGGCACCAAGAAGTCAAGAATACTAAAGCAGAGAATCTAGGCTCATCTACCTCCTAAAAATAAATAAATCTCATTTTTTACTCTCTTAGCTGTTCCAAACTGAAATTGCAGGTTTCTGACTACCAGATTTTAAGAAGAGGCAGGATTCACTGTTATTTGGCTTCTTATAACACATAAAATTACTTCCTTCCACTGCAAGGAAGAAAACTGTTAAAGGAAAGTAAGTGGACTTGTTAGCAGTTACTCCTAAAGTAAAATTCTAATATGTTCATTATTGATGAAAACCATCATGAAATCTCTCCTAGATGCATTACAATGTGAAAATGCTATTGGAAATAGATGTTTCTCATGAGAACAGACAAGAGGTTTTGGTTTTCCTTAGCCATTTTATTACTCAGTTACCAGATCAGTTAGCTCACTCATCTGCTGCATTAGAAGTAATCCAAGGCTACCGAGGCTTGAAGACCATAAGAATTAGTGTCTGCATATATAAGGTTCTAAATTATTACCAAAACCCATCAAAAAATGTTGTGAAATTATGTCACAATATGGAAACTAGCTCCCAGAATGGTGTTTTTCTTTTACAGTAACTATTGGGATGGATGCCTTCCCAGCTTGTTAATAAATCTATCTGGAGACTGGCTTTAAATGGTTGTCCACCTGCTAGTGTAATGTTCCACTAAGAGAACCAACAAGTGTTAGCCTTCAGAGCTGATGGACATACTATAGGAATAAGTAAGAAGTTAGCTAGGAAATGCACACATTGCAAAATATCACCTGCACCATTAATCTGAATCCAGATGGAGCACTGTCGTTTATATGTGATATGACAATGACTGTAGTTATAAAATCCACCAATTTTGAGGCAGGAGGGACCCCTTCCTGGGAAAGATGCTGCATATTTTCTTCTCCTTTCTGGCACATTTAAATGACAAGTAAAATTGTCTTCTTTTTACAGGAATGTGTGCCGCAAAACATACTCATTGGGCCAACTTCCACTCCTCTGCACTGTTAAAGAAATTGAGTCATTTCAGTAGAAATAAGTGAGAGCAACATATTGCCCAAAAAATGTGTGAGTGCAAGCATTTGCAAAACAACAAGGCTGTAGCTTTTCAGAAAATGGTTATAACAAAAGGAAAAACCTGATTTCAGCAAATGTTTTGATCATGTCTGTACATGGTTTAAGGAAAGAAACTCAAACAATATATTCTGCTCTTTATTCACTAGGGCAAATGAATACCATTAAATTACAAAGATAAAGATTTGCGCCTACAGGTGTCTTTTCATGCTTTTTGTTTACTTTTTCATCTGGTAAACTCCTACTAATCTTTTACTACTGTTGACTCATTGTCTGTGTGCTTTACTGAGGGAATATCTCAATATCTCTATCCCACTTGAGCCTGTATCTCTTGTAGTTTCCACAGGATCTTATGATTCTGTAGCTGGCTGCTTACTTTCTGCCAGCTGCGATGAAAAAGAGCCCCAGGTCAAAGAAAACAAGCAGCACTTCATGAACATCTTTGTTGTTGTTCTCTCTTTCAGAAAAAGGAAAAAAAAAAAAGAAAGAAAAAAAGCTTTACCTAAGTTTGACTATTTCATCCCCGTTTCTATGGGAACAGAACAGATGAAGTAGCAATGGTTAGCCATCAGCTGGATTGCTGAAACTCTGGCCAAGGCAACTGGCTGCTGCTGAGGAGCTTCAGGCTCCGTTTGGACCATCCACTGAGCTGCTAAATTTGAAATGGTTTCATCTTGCAGTGAGGAGAAACGGGGAACTGCATCAGGTTAATCAGTGAAAATATTTTTTTCCCTGGGATCTCTTCAAATCTTCTGATTATTAGGACAAGCTCAGAATAAAATATTATTTTTTATTAAGAGAAAGAGCACAAAGACAAGTAAAACCTTCCTGCTCAGGTGACTGAATACCCTTGGACTTTTTTTCAATTTTTATAATACTTACAAAGTATGGAGACCAGTGGATAGTTGCCATTAACATAGGTGTGTCAACTCAAACACTCAGCTGAGTGAAAAGGGCTCCTAGTAGATACAGAATTAACAGGCCTGGCCAATGGCTCTTTTTATCAACCTCCCCTGGCCATAGCTCTAATCTCTGACTCTCTCTACTACCGTACCACACAGCTGTTCTTTTATAAAACTTAACCTTCTGGCCCCAAACCCTCTACTTCTCCTTTCTATCCCCATACAATGTACCTTCAAGCTCCCTTGCAAAAAAATCCCTTGTCTTCTTGTCATCCCGCTCTGAGGCACCTCCATTCCTCCTAGACTTGACCTTCCACCCCAGAGACCCCAGCCACCAGTTACTCACCAGCCTTTCTTCCCATGTGCCAGTTGCTGCTGGTCCCTGGCGTGACCGTAGCGCTGGCCGCTCTGGCTTGCAGAGCCTGTTTCCCCTCTGTTCTCCCTCCTGCTTCAGGAGGGGTTTCAGATATGAAGACACAAGTTGCATTTACCAATAGTCCATCGAGCGAAAAGTAAGGCATATGAAAAAGTTTATCATAGTGCTAATGTAGTGTGTTTCTTTTTATTGCCTCTACCTGAAACTGAGCATGTGAAGAGTTCTTCAGGCTGGTGCCACAATGTGATACAAATGGGCTTAGTGTTACAATGTGCAGTTGAGCTACACTGACCTAATTTATGGGAGCTGAGAATCTGGTCAGCAGCTTACAGTACCTACTGTTCTGTTAGTTTGTGCTCCGCTTTGGAAAATGCTGAACAGGAGTATTTAGCTACATTTTGTGCCAGCAAAAGAGTGCATGATATAAGTTTCTGCATAAGAAACACTTTTCCTTCTTTCCCAATGGGTCATTCCATCATCTTCAGGTATATTTACCAATGCTTGACTTCTTTCTCTCCTTTTTCTTACAACATCCTACCCAAATTAAGCACGTCTCAGAAAAAACAAGATAGTCAAATCTCTGTCTTAGGGAACTAATATTTTTTTATTAAACATAACACAATAAGTGAGGGTAAAATAAGACAACAAGACATCTGGCTTGTCTTTTGTTCTGTCCATGCAAAAGAATATTTTGGTCTGGTATAATTTTACAGACTTCAGTAGAGCACTTCAGCATGGATTTACAAACCAATCATGACCTCAAGTGGCATGCTGTTCATCTGAATAAAATACCTGCCAAAGTACATTAGGGTTGAAGTACTCCTGAGTTGCTAGGTGCCACAGTGTTCAGATCTACCAGGGTCTGCATTAAGTGTTTCCAAGATTATAAGCAGTGGGAACATATCTGTGCCTTAATAGCCTACACCTTCCTTTCACCAGTCCTGCAGTCACATTGTAAAAATATACTAGGAACACTACTAGGACCATATTTTTGACATGAGCTCCTGTAAAAATCAATCTGTGTGTACGAATAAAAAATGAAAATCCAATGAATTGTTGAACTCTAATAGCCAATTCTCCTGTTTTTTCCTCTTTAAGATTGGATGATGAAACTGAGCTGTTTGTGTTTGAGCTCTTTCCTCCTGAAAGGTGTCTAGTGAGAAACTGAAATCTGCAGCAGGCAAAGGCTCTCAGAAGCCTTTTAGAGGATCAGACTCCAAATGTGGCTGTATATGACTTTCAGACATTATAAAAAATAATTCATACGCCCCTGTCTCAAATGCTGCCTGCGCTGGCCTTGTTTGGTTTTTTTTTAGTTGCAAAAGCAATTTCATGGTGTTTTGAAGAAACCAGTTCCCTGTTTTGTATCTATGTTATTGAACAGCATTGTTTGGAAATGTCAGCAACATCCTGCTAGTGAAGGAGGTGGGAAGGAAGGATGAGAGCTGTCTTGCCTACAGACTAAAGCCTCACAAGGTATTTCTGAACATTAAAGGCTGACATTGTCAGCCAGGAGGGAAGTACCCAGGAGCGACTGGTAGGTGTCTCAGAAAATGAGGCAGAGGTAAAAGCCTGGCCACATGAAGGATCTTACTGCCCATCATGCTTTTCAGGAGGGTTATTGCGGTAAATTTCTTAACAGGAGCTATAGACAAGTACATGGTCTCTAAAATACCAGTGGAGATACAGAAAATAATACACACTTTTCTGAAGTAACACTGCTAAAAGCCACTCTTCATTAACATCCTACGGTGTAGGCACTACTGTAAGGAAAAAGTGTGGCAAACTGCATACTTTCCATCAGCTTTGATAGATGTTAGCATTAGGGAGACCTGCTGATGGACTGGGCTCTTGAGGGCCTGGTCATTCAGACTTGTTGCATCCTCGTGGATAAACCACAACTTCACCAAAGACAATCAAGCATCTGCAAGCTTCCCATCTGGAGAGTGCTCCATCCTGTGCCTGAGAGTGTATATGCTTACCTAAGGCTGCAAGGCAGCCAGATAAAATGAAGACCCACTACTTCGCCACCTCCAGTCAAAGTGGTAGGTCAAGTCCCACAAAATTTCAGTCAGATGATGCTGATCCTTCCATGCAACTGAAGGAGTGCAGGCAATGTGAGCTAAATGCAGGCATATGTAAAGGTATGAAATTGCTTATGGGGAGATTTTCAAAAGAATAAAAGTGACTTGGAAGCCTAAATTCAAAATCAGCTTTCACTGAAATTTGCCCTCCTCTATCTCTTAGCTCTTTTCAGTAACAGAAGCTGGTAGCCATCCATCAAAGTTCAACAGGTAAGCACATCAGCTTGCAGGAGTTCAGATATAGACACCAACACCAAGAATCACATGCCCACTGGTGCAAAGATTAGAAGTGCAGTTGAGTCTGTGTTGGAAAAAGCAGTCCTAATAATTTACCTCTTTAATCTGCTTTTTGCCTCAGCAACTGTGATACTGGATAGGCAGAACCTTAGTAGAAAAACATGAATGCAGTTTCTACTGATATCATCAACATAAAAGAAAAGAACAAAAAAAGGCATCAGTGCTCTCACCTTCCCCATTTTACCTGTTTTTCTTTGACAAGTCAGCATTTAATTTGCTTTAAGCAGGAAGCCCTGCTGTGGTAGAGTTGTAGTTCTGTTTGCACTGTTGGCTCTTCCCTGCTGTTTAAATGTCAGTTGTTTTGGATTTGCAAAGACATAAGGCTGTAAAACAGTCTGAAGGACTGTCACTTGTAGATCCCAAGAGGAAAAGCTCTTTTATAGCAAACTGTGTGGGGAGATGGGCAACGAAAGGTGAAAGGGGGTAGATTTCAAGGACACTATAGTGCTGCCAGCATCACATGGCTGTATATTTTGTTCCCCGGGAACCTACCCTTTCAGCAGCAGAGCCCACACAATGAGTGCCTGTGTACACCAGAAGGGATAAGCAACCTTCTGTGTAACAGCACAAAATAGGTAAGCAGAACACCTTCTTGAGCCAAAGTTCAGTACCTTTCAAGTTACACGACTGCCAGGAGACATGAGTGGTGAGGACTGCCTCATCCTGCCCTCTTGTCCCGTCAAGCATCCATGCTTTATTGCTGCTGAATTACTGGGTTTTGCATCGTGATTTGAAGTAGCTGTTGAAGTTGTAGGAGTGGGATTTTTATACAGAAATCAAGATTTAAGCATTATGCAGCCAAAGATTCTAGTCTCCTTTACAGTACCAAGTTACACATATACCAAGCTACCACAATGCATCCCATATATATAATCTCACAGAGAGATAGAAAATTTCTGGCATCATCGGTATTACATCTCAGAGAAGTAGTAAACTAAGCAATAAAAATGAGGGATTGAATTTTATTTGTTTTTAGTGGATTGTAACAGCTATATTCTACCATAGGAAAATCAGAGAAGCCAGAAATGAGCTGTGTCATACATATGCAATGCATGCATATGAGATTATGAAGTGTTGTAAGAGTTTGTCAGGAATAGCTAAATAATAAACATGAAGTAAGGTTAGAGGAAGATACTGCCTGACCTTATATCCCAAGCTAGAAGAAAAGATTATGAGAGACACTAGGTAGTAGTTTATAAAGAATAAGCGGACACACCACTGGGGTTTCCAGCTAACTTAAGAGTCAGAAAGGCACCTTCTTCTGATGTGTAAAAACAGCATTCATAGCATAGGCACAAGTACTAAAAGGGGAAGGATGATCAATGGGATCGATAAACGTGCAAGCATCCTTTTAGGGTGTATTTCAGGCTTAGGCTCTTGAATAGCAACTATGGAGGGCATTATTTTTCATTTCAATTTATGTCCTGGTAATCAATTATACACAGAGTTGTATAGCAACCCATTTGCTCCCACATTGGATGAAAGAAAGAAAATAAAAATGAGGATTCTGAATGTGATGAGTTCTCTTTCTTTCCTTTTTCTACCTTCAATTCCAGTTAACTAAGCTAACTGTGGAATTTCAACTTTGAAGGAAGCAAACTTGCCGTACACAGTGAGGCTGCCTTTGTTACCGTCTAACCGTTTCTTCATTTCTAGTTCTGCTTGTCCTTGCAATTATTCCTCTGGCTTAAGATGACTCATGTAGGATCTCAACACTGAAGACCATAAACTGTGCATCCCTATTGCTAAAGTTTCACCAGTCACCTACAGAGGCAGGAATTAATGTTACCTAGCTGGGGTTTCCTGACCCCTGCATATCATATTGACTAGTACATGTTCCATATTTTTTTGTGTTGCCATGTCTCTCTACTGCAAGTAACCATGCAAGTAACCGTTATCTCTAAGTTTACACAGTACTTAGGCCTTAAGCCTTTTGAGACTGAAACCTCATTTTGTTTAATATAGATACAGATACAGATAATACAGATGCAGATTCTATGCATATAAACATGCACACATACATACATACATATATGTACAGTTCATACCTGTTACAATAACTGTGCAAAGCAAATAAACAATAACAACAATAATACATCAGGCTGGCCATACAGACAACAGGACAGAAATATTTTGGGTTTCCCCATTTTTGCTTTCGGAGAGATACAGCATCCTGGTGTTAGCTCTGCTATTTGTTCACAGCAACCACAACTATACTACTAAGTTAGGTTGGGGTTTGAGTACAGTACTCAGGAAAATCCTTGCTGTCTGCACATTGGCTTACTCATTGTAGAAGAATGGAGAATTTCCTTCGCCATGCAAGGAAATTCAGACACAGAGACTATAGCTCAATACAACTGGGCAGTACACAGTTCTTCTGGCCCTGTGGTCAGATAATGTATACCAGCAGTAGCTCTCCTACAAATTTTGCAGTATTTAGCCTTAGGTCTCCTTGTCACCTTGTGTAGTGACCCTCTATCCCTCAGACATATCTTCAGAGTCTTTGGAGTTAAGGGAGAGCTGTATTGCAGCCCACCAGGGAATGGTTTTCGTAGCATGAACCTGTGGGTGTGTGCTGTACACCCTGAGGGCATGTGTGAGGTCCTATCCCTGTCCATGATAGGACTGTGCTGGAGGACAGAGAGAACCACATCAGTCTTGGCCACACAATCTACTGGGAACAGTCTGTTGTGCATATATGCATAAGCTCTGTCTGGGAGAGTGCTAGTTGGGGAATCCAAAACAGTGCCAAGGAGCATTTTAATTCAGTGGTGTGGACTATCAGCAGCATACTGCTCAGCTTCACTTTTTGTTCTTGTTTTATTTAGCAAAATAATTGTAACCGGAGGGACCCCCAGCCTGTTTCTACAGATAGTGTGGAAGCCTTCAGCTTCAGCCATCTGGCATAGCAAGCTGCACCCACACACAGGCATTGCCACAGGCAGTGAGCATGGACCACATAACACTCAGCAATCCTTTTACTTGTCTGTGCCCTGGTTTTCCCACCTCTGGTTCAGGGATAGTAATGTTCCTTCTCTTTTGCTAAGGGTCTTGATATCTTTTGAAGAAAAAATTGAGAAAAGTTGGGGTGAAACAGAGTCCACACAGTTAAAAATCAGTATTGTTGTAGTGATTTCTTAGAGGATCTTCATTGTTTTCCACAGTATTATTCCAATAATTAAAAGGAAAGTTTGGTCAGAAACATTTCTCTCCACAAACAGCACATTTAGTAAAGGTAGTAAGCATTTCTTACAGAAAAAGGCTACTGAGTTTAATAAATGGACCTAGTGGAGTTATGCTTTTTGCTGAGCTTCTCTGAAAAAAGAGTCCTAAGTAATTTGATAAACCCAAATTCATGTTTTAATTAAAAAATCTAAACCATCCTTACAATCTTAGGTATGATATCTTATTATTTGTTTGTGTGCTTGCCTCTTGTAAGTAATGATGTATTTTCCTTCAAAGCGTAGTATTCATAAAACTTTATTTTTACAGCCCTATTTTATGGTATAATTTCAAAATAATCAGACAGCAGTTACATTGTTTTAATCCTCAAGAATACATGCAAACACAAGAAGCTCTTGTGGTTCTGCTCAAGCAGAGCGAGATGTCCATGCTTAGGAAATGCCCCTCCATTTTTCCTGGTCCTTCACAGTTTCAAATGAACCCCCATCAAGTGCAAGGAAATCATTAGCTCCTCCATTTGAGATAAAGATGATCATGTTACAAAGTGTAAAATTTGAGGGGGTTGGTTTTGGGTTTTTTTGTATCATGGGACTTCTATGCAAAAGCAAGGAATAGATCTTTTCAACAAACAGATGTGACCAGGGGGTTTATAGAAATCTGGCAAGATGTCCTGGTGACTCTGAGGGCTGATTACATCACCTGTTCCTGACAAGGAGTTCCTACCCCATGAAAGAAATCAGACCACGGAAAACCACATTTTCAACCAAGGCAGCTCTTCTGGGGAAGAAAGTTTGTTCTGCTCCCTCTGACCAACAAGCCTAGAACAGCATCTGCTTCATGCTGCAGTGACAGAGGAGAGGTTGTGCTACTGCACACTCCCATCCCACCATGGCTGCATCCAGCTCTGTCTTAAAGTATTTATGTATTGGCATAACCACCTGTCAGCCGATGTTTTTGTCAGTACAAGAACATTACCCCCTCTTACTTGTAAAATATTCTTCCCCATGGATCTCCTTGCCAGTTCAATTCTAGTACAAGTAGAATGGTTGATGGAGGTGCAGGGCAGAAATGCACTGCTAAAGTGGTGGAGTCTACCAGCACGCGCTTCATCTATTATTACGAAGTGGCTATTGGCTTTTGGTGCCTCAGGGCACATCAGTGTTAGAGACAGTGGGAGGTACCAGAGCTAGCCTTAATCTATCACTAAGGAATGCAGGATGAGCCAGCCTGAGGGGAGCTCCAACAGCATCCTGGCCTGTATCAGAAATAGTGCGGCCATCAGGAGGAGGGAAGTGATTGTGCCCTTGTACTCAGCACTGGTGAGGCCGCACCTCGAATCCTGTGTTCAGTTTTGGGCCCCTCACTACAAGAAGGACGTTGAGGTGCTCGAGTGTGTCCAGAGAAGGGCAACAAGGCTGGTGAGGGGTCTGGAAAACAAGTCTTACAAGGAGAAGCTGACGGAACTGGGGTTGTTCAGTCTGGAGAAGATTCAAAGAGCTGAAAAACTAATCCACATTTCCCCAAGCGCAGCTGCTGGGAGCAATCCTTGTGATCCATGGGGAAGGGTGTCTCTACCTTAGCTCCTATCTTCAGGTTCGGTTCAGTGAGGAATGGCTGGGTAGCTGTGGCCGTGCTCCACTAGGATGGGCTTGCCCTGAGCCAGCGTGCAATGAGAGCAAGGCTAGCTGTTTCACCAACTTGGTTACCTTAAATGAATAGATAAAAAGTCACAGTCCTGCCAACAAACTTGGAAATCAAATTGGGTACTGCCGTGGTTTAGTCCCAGCCAGCAGCTAAGCACCATGCAGCCACTCGCTCACCCCTTTTTAGCTCTAATTAGCTCTAATTTTGGAGAATGCCAGTAAGTTGAAGAATTGTCCTAGACCTCTATTTTTCTGTGCAACCTTGAAGGGATAGAAATAGTTTGGCCCCATGAATGTGTAAGCATAGATTCTACTGTTGAAAATATCCTGTATAGCAGGGTTAGCGAAGAAAGTTGTAAAGTATACAAATAAAAGTCTGTTTCATATAAATTCCAGCTGTGCAAATTCAGCTCCAGGTCCAAGAGGCAAACCACAGCCTGTTTCTCTTACACAGTATACACAGTATTTGGCAGGGGGGGAATCAAGCTAAATTATGCCTCCATCATCAGATATATAATTCTACAGTCTTTAAGTTTTATAGCTTGAAGATCTCTCCTTCCAGAGGAGCTCAGTGACATCTGAGAGGGGAAAGATTTTAACGCGAGCACCAATTTTTTCATATATCCCATCTGAAATGAGCTTATGAGGAGTATGTATGCATTATTCATCCCATGTTCTGGCTAGAATTAATAACACATCCATTGCTTCTGATACATTACCAGTACGGAGCTGTTTACCTATACTGCATTTAGGTGAAATAATGTACAGACACAGGTTTACTTGCTTGAGAACATGATGTGAATTTTAAGGCTCAAACTGTCAAGGGAATTTCTCCTCAAAGTTCCTCAGTTTCCCTGGGCAACACTGTCCTTTGTGCATATAATTGATCTGTGTCTTCATTTGCTCTGGTTTCATTTTAACACGTTTCTCTCACTCCTCAGGGGAGTGGCAAGAAGGAAAGTCTATAAATCAATTACATCCTCACTAGTCACGTTCTTGCTCTCTCTTGCTTCTTGAAGTAGCCGCTCATCCTTTGACTTTCTTACTTCTCCAGTTTTAGCAGCTTCAGATTTCATCATTACCCTTGTATTAATTTTCTTTTAAAATAGCATCCAATTTAATATTTTTTTTAAAATTAAGATGAGCTATGAAAGTCACTATCTATTGCATAAATAAGCATTTACACTGCAGTGTTAAAAACATGGCTTTTCAGCAACACTAACCTTGCATAGATTTACATACACCTCCTAGCTTCTTAGGGCGAAGAACCTGTATTTTGGCACAAAGTATCTTCCCTATTGTGGAGTGGCATTTATAATGATGGTATCAGGTAAATAACTCAGGGATCCAACGACAAAATTCATCCTTTAAGGTCATCATCTGGATTAATATAAGAAAAATCCCCAAGGGAGTTTAGAAACTATGAAGCAACAAAATGGATTATACTAATCTGTGAATTCAAGTGGTTCTTTTGTGGTCTGACAGATAAAATGCAGATAAGATTTTCCATTCAGTTATTACTCTTAGTGTTATCTAACATGTTATTAATGTTTTGGCAACATATGTGTGTCCATTACCCATTTTATACAAGACATGTTTATACCAACTGTGGGGCAACAGACAATTATTTCCAAGAAATTTAACCCTACCAAACAGCTTTTGCACAGCTCTACCATACAATTTCTATATCGATATGTGTACTAAACCCATTCGTTGTCCAGGCTTAGTCCTTCTATTTTAATTGCTTATACCCTCAAATCCATTTTTTCTCAGATTTACAATGATATACTTTCTGCTCAGTCATAATCTGCTACTCTACGTGGAGATTACAATTCTCAGTGAGGACAGATTACCCACAGGGCTAGGTGAGATCGTTGAGCACCGTCCTCACATACCAAAAACCCAGCTTCACTGGCCTCCCGTAAGACCCTGGCAAACTTACTCAGGATGACATCCCCTTCTCCACTTGTAGTCCAATGGCTGCAGCCCTGAAGAGGCAATATGACTTTTAACACTCATCTGGAAGCAGCACGGCACTGTGCCTGCAGTGCTGGTCCCAAGCTGCTGTGTCCTCCGAGGCAAAGCATGAAAGCCTCCGGGGAGCACATGAGTGCAGCTCTTCTGCCTCCAGGCCTGAGCTGGCTTGTGTCCAGCCAGTGCTAGGAGAAAGTACTGGTGCAGCTGTACATATTTCATTACGTACTGTTCAGTACTCTGCTGCTGCCTACGCCCGGAGACACATTTCGGACAGTAAAATTTGCAAGGTTTCAAAATGTGTTCTTCCAGCAAGGCCCAAAAATAACTAAATGCTGAGCAGCTAAGATCCTAGGGTACATCTGATGGGATCCATGTGGTGGATAGATCTCCCTTTAATAAGCCAACCCCAAATGAAAGCCCTAAGTGAAACGCTCCCAGAAATTATCATGGTGCTACTCTCCTTGCTCTCTTCCTGCTTGTATTGCAGTATCTTTATAGTAGAAGTACTCACGAAGAACATAGGGAAGCTAACTCAAATTCTGTCTACATCTGTTTTGATATCCTTGGACTGGAACCCAAGTGCCATGCGAAGGTCATAACCACCTGCCCGTAAAATCACGATATGCAAACTTTAGTTATTTTATATACAATCGAACAGCTGTAAGACGACATACATTGCTACCTCAGGAGAGGCTGCAGTGTGCTGTGCTGGCTAGGTCACTCTCCTGAGAACTGAAGTGCGTTGGTTCAAATTCTTGCTCCGAATCAGAGATGACATTTCATTTTGGGTGCACGTTCTTCAATAAGAGTTGTTCCTGGTATTCTTTGGCTTTGTATAAAACTTGTACCTTTCCAATGGGAAAACAATATAGTGCTTTTAAATAAACTAAAAGCACTAACGGGTGAATGGGGAGACCTGAATTCCATTTCCTATTTCAGGCAAAGCAGAGGCTCCCCTGCAGACTCCTCGGTCCAGTGGTTACAGCCTACTTGTAGGTTCACTTTCACTTAGGAGGAAATGGGGACAAGCCCTGGCTTGCAAAAACATCCTTCTGGAAGCTGGGCTTTAGGGCAACTGAGGGACATTGCTACCTCATTGCTTTTGGTGAGAAAATGCCTAATTTTCCTACAAAATGAAGGGGTACTAAAGTGCATAGCTTGTTTTGTGCAGAAGCCAAGTTCCAAGGAGCAACTAACCTACGTGGCAGGCTGTGCATGCTAGCTCTTCCACATCCCATCTTCAAATGCCCATGGGAAAATCCACACAACGCATTGGGACGCTGCGTGGAGATTTGTGTCCCTAAAGCAGGCATTGACCCAGGCACCACTGCCACATGGCAGAGAGGAAAGCAACGCAATATATTAGTGCACAAACTTTGGCTCAGCATGATGGCTGCAAAGAAAGCTCAGGAAGTAGTAAAGATACCATGAAATAGACTGAAAGATAATTTGTAACTAATCACTTTTATATAGGATGATGTAAAGCAGACTCAAAATTACAGAGAATTAGCCCAGCAATTGTAGCTTTAGCACATACTGTCATGGTTACTTCAAAACTGTCTATATACCACACTCTAACAGGCTTAAAGAGTTTAAACAGAACTTTTAAACCATTTGCTTTTTAAATAAAGGAGGCTAGTTGTGGCAATAATGCTTCTGATGAACGGTTCAGAATCAACTGTAACTGATACATATGATTGATGCCCATAATAATTGCACACTTCTGTAATCCTTCCTTACCCATAACAGTTTTGAGCTTACATTTTGGATATTATTAATACTCAGACAAAAATAACTTGTGGCCAATATTATGTTCTCAACATGGTTGAGAATTAATCTATTTTTGTAAAACTGTTTAAGAATGATGGATACTTTTTCCTGCTTGAGTAAACACTAGCTAATTCTCTAGACCTCCCTTCTCTGTTCATGAAAATCCAAGTCCAAATGATTTCATGGATATTTAAAGGATGGTGCCAAACACTGCATACACAAAAATGAATTTCTCCACTTGATAAAGATCTGATACCATTCGTTACATTGCTAACACTTCAGTACTGGAGTTTTGTTGGGTTTTAATTTGCAAGAGACAACTCAATGAATTTAGGAACAATGAAAAACAGAGAGGAAAAAATGAGGTAGCTGAAATGTAGCTGTGGAAAGAGATTCCAAGTGAAAGTATCACACTTATTTTTATTCTAGATAAGCAACAGGGCAGTTTGGAATAAACATGGACTGAAATTTTCTTCGTCTCTTTAATGAGTTCAAAGAGGCTAAACAAAGACACAGAAGAGCTGAACATTGCTGTGTACAACACAGTAAACAGATTAAAATTTTATACCTGAGCAAAAAAGGAATTTAACTATTAACTACAGCATGCAGAATAACTGATAAATTACCACATAAACCTAGCATACTGTTATTAGGTTACAGTCATTCAGATGTTCTTAATTTTTACAAAGGCTAAAGATGGGAAAAGCTCCAAGACAAGGTGAGTGTGTGACATAAAACCACAATAAGGAAAAGCACATTACCATCTAGCAGCCTTTCCAGAGGATCAAAATTATCTGCTGTTTTATTACCCAAGGAGAAAGCAGCAAAAATTCAAAGCCTGTGGATTTAATAACATGTTAGACATTTAAGCAGGTCCTGAAAATTAAAATATTGTCAGTTTATGAAGTGCTCGCAGAAGACCTGAGCCTGCATCCCCTGCCCTCAAATGCCACTTTAAAGCATCGCATTTGTGAGCTGTTCCCAGCACAGAACGAAAGGTAGTGATCTGCAGGGAATGACTGATCAGGTCACAGGTTTGCGATTTTCTCACCAGCATAACCACAGCTGATTCTTAAGGAATGACTTTTTTCTCCATTTGATTGACCAAAACCCACATTTCATTTTAGGTAGAAACTTGACCTTTCTTCACATTGAATCTGTTGTTTGGTTTTTGGTTTGTTGGGGTTTTTTTTCCTTTTCTTTTTTCCCCTTAATCCTTTCCAAATGCTCTGGTTTGAAGTACTTCAGTACAAGTGAAAAAGAGTAACATATTTCTCTTCTTAATTCCCTTATTTTCACAAAAGGTACCTGTGGGAGAGAAAGGGTCTGAAAAGTTTGCACTTTAACCAGCACAGCCCATTCGCCCCAGACAGGCTTCAATCTCCTGGCAGACTTCTGCTCTCTCTGATCTCCATACGCAACATAAAAACTGCCTGCTCCCACTGTCAGTATTCCTGTGCTACAAATCAGCCATTTGCCTTCCTATAGCAAAATCAGCAAACTCTGCCTTTGTCATTTAGACTTGTCAAAAGGAGATGGGAGGGATGGGAGGGTTTCTTACCCTGTTAGAGACAGCCATAAACAAAGTCTCTCCCTTTTATTTGCTTGGAGTTGTATAGTTACATACTCTTGATGCCAATCAACTCCCCTCAAATCATACCACTTGCCTTCACTTCCCTGCTACTTTTCTTTCACCGTTTATGAATAAAACTATGCATTAAAAATGCATGTGTCAAAATGGATTTATCCCTTTGTTCGCAAGATATTCATTTCTTCTTCAAAGTCAGACATCTTAGACATTGGTAGGTTGTGTAAAAGAGTCTCCAGGGAATTGAATCCTCTTTGCTTCTAGTTTCTTCCTGGCTTTGAAGGCTGCTGATACTTCAGGGTGGATGGAGTCCAGCCGCTGTTCACACTGGAAGGCTGTGAGGAAGGCCGTCCTGTAGTTGTTATTCATCCAGCCATAGAGAAGGGGGTTAGCAAATGTTGAGCACATGGCAATGACGTGAAACACTGTGTAGATCAGTTTGTACTCTTTCAGGTCTAACACCTGACTATCAATGTCACTGACGAGCTGGAAGGTGTGAAATGGCAGCCAGCTGACAGCGAACACCACAACCACACACACCAGCATCTTGGTGGTTTTCCGCCGCCGGTGGTGATAGTGATCATTCCCTGCCCCGGGACTAATGTGGTTCTTGAGCTTGGTCCAAATACGGGTGTAGGCATAGGAGATGACTGCCAGAGGCAGCACGTACTGGATCAGGAGCATGGAGATGCTATACACTGTGCCATAGTTAAGCTGCCCCTCCCCTGGCCACTTCTCAGAGCAGACCACAATCTTGAAGTCAGGAATTATCTCAATCAATGAGTACTCACGGAAGATGGCCAGAGGACTTGCCAACAGGGCACTGACTGCCCAGGCAACTCCTATAATCAAGAAGCTGATCCGCTTAGAGATTTTGCTTTCCAGGTGGTAGACAATGCAGCGATGCCGATCCAAAGCGATCACAGTCAAAGTAACTGTAGACACGTGCACAGCAAGAGCCTGGGCATAAGGTACCAGGTGGCACAACACCAGCCCCAGTTTCCATTCGCCCAACAGCGTGTAAACCAAAGTGAAGGGCAGGCACAGTGTATTCACCAGCAGGTCAGCCACAGCCAGGTTGGCAATGAAGAAGTTAGTTACTGTGCGCATGCTTTTGAACTTGATGATCACATGGATGACGAGGGAGTTCCCGATCACCCCCAGCAGGATGATGGAGCAGTAAGCAAAGATGAGGATTATCTGCACTTCAACTAGCGTTGTGCTGTCCTTCAGTTCTGGTTTAGGGTCCAGAGCCAATTCGTTGAGTGGTGTGGTGTATCTTGGCAAGTACAGCTTGGTGAACAGCTCCATTTTCATTTCATCTGTCTGGTTTTCTTTGCCTACTGCTTCCAGGGGCCCCATCCTTGCAGCAGCCTGGTCTAAGCAACAGAGCTGTCCCTGAAAACAAAACAGTTCAAGAACATGTGGAGAAATCAGTCCGCAGTGGCTAAGACAAGCAGTAACGAGCTAAAGCTACGTCTCTTTCCTCCTCTAACCCACGTTCTACATCTCAGGATTAAGAGAAGATCTGTCCTAATATATTTAAATTCTGTTGTCCTTACATTTGAAGCCCGATCCCAGAATATTATTCAGGCATGACTCCTGCTGAAAATTGGGACAGATTTCAAAAGCATTTCAAAGACAAAGTTTGCCTAAGTAAATGCAGAAGGATTAAGATCCTTTTGGGCAGCATATCCTTTTTTACAACCCACTACCTAAAACTACTGCTGATTTAGCACAAAACTTCCATTAATACCTATGGGAATTCTGCGTGGAACGGCACCATCCAGACTGTTATTAGCATAATAAACTTCCAGCTTTTCCTTAATGGAAAGTGTTTCCTTTAAATAGTTACTAATTCTTATAGGTTTATGCCCCTCCTTAATACCAGCGAACTAATTACTGAGGTCTTTTTTTAAGAAAATTTCTCTTAGGAAAGTTTGTGCCACAAGGCAAGCAAAAATTGCACTCTAACAGAACTGATATAATAGCATTTCTCTGAAATGACTGTGTAACCTGTTCATGCTGAAATTAACTCAAGAAACAACTAAAACCCAGTTATACATAATATTTCCTTTCTGTGTAATGTTTGAGAAAACACAGCTCCTTGGAGGCTGCCAATCAGGGACCCATTTCTGACTGCATAGACAAGAGCAAATCATTCCCCTGCTGATGCCAGTAAGAATCTCACCACTGGCATCAAAATCACGTTTTGTTGCCTGCCCTGCACAGGCTGAGCCAAATTCTATGCTGCCCAAAGACTTCAGTAGGCACAGACGGATATATGGATGTTTTACAATTAATTACTGAGTTGGACTTCAATCCTATGTAAAACACGCATGTGCCCATGCAGACTGCCCAGACCATGGATGGCATGCTAAGTGAGCACCCTGCACCTGGGGACTCCGTGGCTTGACCTGGGAAGATACTACGAAATTGCCAGTGCCCAGTGGGCTCACCAAGAAAACACCACTCTTTGCTACTGAGAGGAAAGCCAAACCTGAGTTACTAACTCTATTTCCCCATTCATACATTCCCTAAAGAAAGCAAGAGTAGAAGAAGAAATGTCACTTTCTTGCCATCAGGTGTTACACATAACTTAATCCATCTCGAATTCAGGTCTGCCTAAAGTGACAGTCTAGCCATTAATGCCTTTGTTTTCACATTACTTTTATAAATTTATTTTTTTATTAAAAAAAAAAAATCAGATCCACTTCATTGTAGGTTTTCCTCCCTACCTCTGTCCCCCTTGGCATCTATCAGTGGGCATCCTTGAGTGTGATTTCCTAACTGAGAAGGGAGGGTTGTCTACCAGCAGGTGACTGAGCCCTTTGTGTTTCCTTGCACCCCACAAAACTATCCCAGAGAATTTCTCGGTGCAGGCTCTTTTTGCAAAAGCAACAGATTGACTGCATGAACTGAAAGGTATTTTTCCCCTGACTAAACCAGTCAGAATTATGCTATACTGTTTAGTATACATTTACTGTATAATAGCGTAAGCCTGAGATGTGAAACACTGTGAGGTATGTATCTGAGATGTGCCAGCTGTTTGTACAAGTTTACCCTGCAGTTTTTAGTAATATAATCAGTTATCAACTACTAGCTTAATTATGGGTGGCTGGAAGAGATTCCTCATCAATATACCTTTAGTCCACCAGGTTAAAAATGTAAGAGATCCACCACAATTTGCACAGCCAAGGTTATGCAGAAGTTCAGAACTCTGCTGAGCTTTTTCCCTTAACCTGTGTACCTATACCTGAGATTTATGCTTGTATATATTATTAGAGTAGAGATTTGGTGAGGTCCCAGGACTGAGCTCCAAAATCTCATATTTTTTTCAGTGCGAAATAAGAGCAAGTCATATTTAGTAGAAGGGTGAGAGGGTTGGCAAATTTCACAGGTTTTTCCCTTCTTTGCCATAAATCCAAACAGGAGGCTGTACCTCAGCCAAAGCATGTAGCATCCCTTTCTTCCCAAAAATATTTTCACCTGTTTCTCTAGTCCTTGACTTTCTACTGATTTGTACTTCCAAACCCTTTTTTTTTTTTAGCAAAGCCTTCTTTTCTTCTGTGACTTTTATTTTGTCACTGCCCTGTTTGGGCTGATGAAAGGCATTTTGGTCTTGTCAATAAGACAAAGCTGAGGGAGGGAGGAGGGATGAGCAAGGTTTCAGGCTGGCATGTCAGTAAGCGATGAAATAAATTGGTTAAGTTTGACATTATCAGTGGGACAGTTAAATGGGCAAAGAATCATCTGCTTTTGGAGTACAGGGGGAAACTGAGGTGGCATTTGATACCTCAGGTAGCATTTGGCAGGACCCTTTCTGCTCTTTTTTGGTATAAACTCTCCAGCTGATGGCATTTATTTGCACACCTTGCATAGCGCACAGCACTGGGGGGTTTTCCATTTTTTTTTTTTTTTCCCCCCAAGCGGTCAGATCCTCAGGGACGGGCATCAAATTGCATCTAACTTTCGGAAGAGCAAGGCCCGTAGAGGATTTACATCGGTTCTGAGAGCAAGTTAGCAACAAAGGCGAAATACGTGATGCCATTAGCAAGCAGCGTTTCCATCAGGACCGCAGTGTCTCCGCTGGGGAACGGTTTGGAGGTGCTGGTGGCGAAGGTGGAGGCAAGCGTTGCCCCTCGGGTGCCGCCGCTGCCCGCCGGCTCCCCCGGCGCCGTACCCAGAGGAAGGCACCCTTCCCCGGGCGCTGCGGGGAGCCCGCCGATCCCCCACGCCGGTCCCTCCCTTCCCATTCTCACCTCCCTCACGCCCCCGGGGGCCCAGCGTGGCCATCGCCAGCTATTGCCTTGCCACAGGAGCCGGGCTTCCAGAGCAGGGCAGGGAGAGGAGAGGAGCGGAGCCTCCTCGCCTCGCAGAGGAGCGGCTGCTCCCGCATCCCCGGGCACGGCACGGCACGGCACGGCACGTCGCCCTCCCCTCGCACACTCACCGCGGCGGCTCTCTCCCTCCTGGCGATGGGGCAGCGGCGCGGCGCGGCGCGGCAGGACCCCGTCGAAAGTTTGGCGGCGGCGCTGGCCCCCGCACGCTTTGGGGGGGCGGGACGGGGCGGGACGGCGCGGCCCCGCCGCCCGGGGAAGGGCTTGGGGGGCGGTGGGTCCGGCTCCGCAGCCGCGGCCCCGCCCGCTGGGCTCCGGGCGGCGGGAAGGGACTGCGAGCCGCTCGCTTCGGAGGCAAGAGCTGTAGGGTTGCCGGCGTGCAAAAACGGGGTTTGGAGGAAGGGGGATTGCGGCAGGTCCGGGCTGTCGCCTGGTTTATCCCGGTCCCCAAACTGCCCTCTGGAGCAGTGTAAAGGGGATGCCTTTGCTCCGGATAGCTGAAATCCTTCGTTACGAGCACCCAGGCTTGCACAGATTTGCTGATGTGGGTATTGCCAGAGCAGGTGTAAGGATGAATAAAGCATTTACGTATTCTGTCCAGAGCAAAAGACTGCGTATTTATTTACAAGGCTGCAAAGGTAAAGACAACAGCTGCTGTATTTATTTGGTTCGGTACTCGGTAACCATTCAAAAAGCTCTCTTGCCAGGCAGCCTAACTGAGGACTAGCTCCAGCCAGCATTGCTGCCTTTCTGGTAGGATCTAGCTTTGATAAATCCATCAGTAGGATCTACTTAGTATTTTGCTGTGTGTCTGATGCCTCTCTCATAGGTATAACATACGAAGTTGAAGGGGCTGTCTTCTTAATGCATAGTTGGAGGGCCTGATTCACAGTGCTTCATCCCTAACTGTTGCTCCCAAGAACAGGAACGGGGAGACTTTGCTTACTGTGCGGCTACAGCCCTGAAGCTTGGACAATTCTCATCCCAATCTGCTATTCAGAACAGGAATGTTCCTTTATTAGCTGTCCTTTAGGTAAATTTGCATTAGTATTTCAGGTAGTTTCAAGGATCAACTTGATCTTCCTTCTTCTGTTCTCCTTTTCTGCCAAAGGAGACTCTGAACAAGAGCTCTTCCTTTGTCAAAGGTAATGCTCCTTGCTTCGATTATAGCTCAATATTATGCTCTTATCAAGAGCAAAGAATGTAAATGGAGTATCAAGGGTAACTTCAGCGATTTACTGGTTTTGAAATTCAAAACATGTTTTGAGAACCCCCTTAGATCTTTACTAATTCAGGCTATCTCTTCAAAAAGGTCCTTGCTCTTAGTCCTTCAGCACTTTTGAGACTGCTAATGGAATGCTCCTAGCTTGTTGCAAAATAGATTTCTTTGATGACTAAATAAAGAGCCAGGAGTTTCAGTTCTCCTACCCCTGTTTATTTCATTTCCCAAGTCACTTTAGTTATAGGATTTATTTTTTGGTCTACCAGCAGACATAAATGCATGCCATGAGTTTTAGTAATTAAAGCACTTGTATAATATATGGCTGTAACAGCCTGGAGTTCTTCCCCTTCCTTCTCTTAGAAATAGTCAACAGTGGTGTTTCACTCATCTCAGGGGTGTTGCTATTGTGCTGTACTTCACACATTCTTTCTAGCTTAACGTAAGTATTTGCTGCTTCTAAAGTCTTGAAGAGTGTAGTGAAATGCTACAAATCTTTGCAAACTGTCCAGCTCAGGATCCCATATCTAAGGAAAGGCTGTTCTTTACTTTCAATTCCAAACTCCTGGAGAATGTCAGGAAGACGTGCAAGTTCCCAGAAGCTATTATGGGTTGGCTTCCCATGCAGGGGAGAGAGGGTGTTATTTCCTGTTACAAGGTGATTCTGTATTCAGGCACAACTGAAATGCTTAATGGAAATGCATTTCTAATAAGTAACAGCAATTTTTATTGCTCATAAAAGAGTGGAATTCAAGGGGCCCATAAACACCACGTTGAACCAAAAGCCCATGAAAACACTAACATCAAGGGCAGAAAGGGTCAAAGAGCAAATGGGCTGTTCAATATGATACGTGCTGCTGGGTGACCACCTCCAAAGCAATTGTGGATGCTTTTCTTTATGTGTGCTTAAATTTCCATCCCATAAATCATGTCAAGCCATGAGTCATTGACTCACAAAACTACATAGGTTGGATGGAACTTCCACAGGTCTTCTCATCCAACCTCATGTTCAAAGCAGGTCTAGATGCAGCAGGTTGCCTCAGGCTACGTCTCCAAGAAACCTTTGAGTATCTCCAAAGTGAAAGATACTGCCCTCACTGGACAGCCCATCCCAGGATTTAACAACTCTCACAGTAAGGAAAAATTTTCTTGTATCAAGAGTTTCCCATGTTCCAGCTTGTACCAAATGCCTGTTGCCCTAGCCCTGTGCTCCTGCCGGTAGTTGTGGACAGTAGTTAGATTTCCCATTAGCCTTGTCTTCTTTAAGACTGAACAAACTCAATTCCCCCAGCCCCACATTGTTATCTGGTCCAGCCCCAACCATCTTGGCGGTTCTTTGCTGGAATCATTCCAGTTTGTCAACGCCTTTGTAGCACTGGGAGTCCCAAACTGGACCCACTACTCCAGATGTGGTCTTACAACTGGTGAATAGAGGGCAATAATCACTTCTCAATCTGCTGGCTACACTCCTGCTATGTCTTGATGTAGACTGTAAGTTAGACTCTGTAAGTTGGCTTGCACTAAACAAATGAGCTACGTGAACTTTAAATCCCAGCTTCCTATTTAAGGCAAGCCTATAAATGAACTTTTGCTGTGAATATGTGGATGTACTAAGGTAAAATACAGATAGTCTAGCTTAACAGCTTGAAAAGAATTTCCATTGGACATATGTTGATTCTGCTGTAAATCACACTTATGTCATTTATGTGTATTGGCAGGGTGTAAGAAATTTGATATACATAGCTTATCTCCGGCAGTATCTGTTTAACTCTCTTTACTGTTAGAAAATTGTCTTGTCGAATTCCATCCAACATAGGGTGTTTCAGAAGGAATAATAAGCAATTCTGACAGTTCATCAGAAGTTTGCCAGTTCTCAGGAGTGAAAGAAAGGTCAGCACACACTACCCAGGTTTGAAGCAGTAGTGACTTTTGCTTCAGTCATAGAACTAGGAAAGAGTTGCCAGTCTTTGTCCATAAATTGTCAACATCAGATATGCCAGACTGGCAAATAAGGCTTGATGAATAGCAGCAGGGCAGAAGAGTCCGCAGCTGTCACATCCCCTAACCCCAGACAATGTTCTCCTTATTTCACTTACTTTAATGAGTGAATTTAAAAGAAACCACTGCCCTTTGAGCGCTGACCTTTAAAAGTAGTGCATGATACACGCCACTCACTTGAGTCAAACTCTGCCAGTCCTTAATCATGCAGATTTTCCTGGAGTGAGTCAGGTTTTAGGGAATGGAGGATTCTACATAACACAGACAGTCCTTTAAAAATAAAATTGAAAGAAAAACAATAATACCTGAAAACATGATCTTGAGACAGATTATCTGTCCTGAAGTTTTTATATGGTGCCAACACTGAGATCATATACTATAAAATTATACAGGACAAAGATGTTTCGTGCTTAAAACACCAGCACAAAAGTGTTTAAGTAGCTAAAGAATGGATTTTCTGGTTACATAGATCTGTGGACATTTTGGAATACATTTATAAACTGCTGTTTGTTCTTGTTCCCTTTTGGTTTAGACTCAGTCTCACAGGTTCAATTCTACCTATCTCTCTTTTTCAAATGCAGTAATAAGAAATAGCTGTATGCATAAACAAGTGTAATCAATCTGCCTTAGATGACTAAGGGGATAAACAAACACCAGCAGGGAATGTGAGAAATTGGTAGATAGGTATGAGTACCAACTTCAAGTTGCTAACAGCAGTACTTCACAGCCAGTGCTGGTTAAACAATCAGTTTAATGCCTCTAGTTCAAAAACTAATAGCACCAAAGGCTCAATTCAATTGCTTTTTTGCTCACAGACTGTGATTGAATTCGGCACCATTTCCACATAAGACAAGGCTGCAGAGCTGAGTGCTGTGTTTCAAACGTGGTCTTCTCAAAGCATCTAGTGCATTGTCAATAAGCTTGTGTCATTCAAAGAAAGTTAAAACTGTAAAGTCAAGTAGCTTGTCCAAGAAATGACAAGTTTAAAGTTGCCCATTTAACACCAACACAGCTGTTTGTGTCTACATAACTATGATACAGTCTTTAACTAACTAGCCACGTTATTTTTCTTTAAGGTCCACTGCTTCATTCAGTGTCCCAAGTTGGCAATGCTTATGCAATGAGTACATTCGTTATTCTGGTATTTCTTTATATTCTCAGTATATATTTTGCCATCTCATTCATTCTCTTTACCAACATTCTATATTCTGCAGAGAATATAGAAATTGTCATTTCTTCACAGGGTTTTCTATGGTCTTTTCATTACTAGACCTCGACCAGAACTACTCAACCTTTATAATGATCTACTTTCTGTCATCTAGAATTCAAAGAGGCTGACCAAATATTTAACTGGATTTAAAAATACAAGGAATAAACCATTTTACTGTATTTTTTGTTGCTTAAATTTTAGACAGTTTTTTCTTCATAAAATCCTATTTTTCCTAAATTTCATTTCTTTTTAAACAGAGAGATTTCTGTAAACTCCAAAATGTAGTGTGGAAGGTGACACTTCATTAAGGTATTGCAAGTTTGGTATACAACCAGTTGTTGCCATTTCTAAAGAGTTTTTAGATGTTCCTGGGGCATGCATGCTCACTTATTTTTAGAGAATTTATCACAGAACATAGAAAATAGATTCTCACATAAAGCTTAGAGCTTGAATATCATACACTCTTCAGTCCTGAATTTCTGGTAGCTGGGAAAGCAATATATCTCTAAATAGTTTCCAAAAGTGAGTCAACTATATCTGCTTGGCCTATGCTTGCTTGTACGTCAGTTATTTCTAATTCTGTAAATCCTTGGCTGTTAGAAGCAACGATGTCACTCACCCTTTGCTTTGCTTAAAAATCATTCTTGTAACAATTTTGAAAAGTTATGTGTGTTCATAAAACTTAATTGGATAGTCTTCAAGCTCAGTTTTCAATTTGCTGATGAAATCTGTAGAAGTGTTGAATGAATTGTCTTTCAGACAAACAGAACTAAGCTGGAATGATTAAAAACTTTGTCTTACGTGTGTTCTTCCTTCTCCAGGTTACGTTTCTTAGAAAACAGATCATAAAGTTTACATACATTCTCTTCTCCTTGTAGAAAGTTCATAGAGCATGCAGCTGACTATGCATTACTCAGAAATATGTTTTACCAAGCTTATTTTTCAAAAATATCCATATGATTTTTTTTTGTTATAATTTGATACTCTTTTCATGACAAAGGAACTTTCTCAGGTTGATCTTAAGCTCAAGGAAATGTGTCATCTTTTGACCCTTGCTCAGCGAGCTTACGTTAAGATGCAGATGATTATTGGTATGGTTGGCACCTAGGTCCTCAAGAGATGCTTGGAAGAATCTATATGGATGGCATAACCTATCACAAATGAAATTGTTTTGTTGAATAATGGCATGCGTGAACAAAGACAGCCCTTTTGATAATGCTGTCTGATATGTAATGCTGTGTGGAATACATCACATTCATTGTGAGCATAAATATAAGATGCAGTTAAAAACAGTTTCCAGTAATTTATGAAACTGTGTCATCTGACATAAAGAAATGTTTTTTTCACTTGCAGGTCATGGGACAGTGACACAATCGCTAAGAGCCAAATGAGTACTTTTCCCACACATTGAAAGTGAATTAATTCTCGTAAGTTTTCAGCACATTGTTTGAGGTAATTTTTTCACATTTACACAGAATTTGCAAGCTGTGCTAAACCACTCACTGGTTTCATCCAGAGTCCCAGAGTCGTTCAGTACCTCTATGTGGGATTTTATGGAAAAATGCCATTTGGTAACAATACATGACATTAAATTAATGGATTTCATTTGTAAGCATTTTTCATCTTTGAGAAATTACTTTGATTGCTGTGAAAAGTGAAAAAAGAACACTTTCCCTACCTATTATAACTTCAAGTCATTTTAAAAATGAAGTACTTCCTGTTTCTTTTGTGCACTCTGTCACAATTTTGGAACTTCTGAAGGACATCTGTTCTAGGCTAAATGCAGCAAACCTGTACAGCCCTCTTCTCGAACTGCAGTCATATAACTCATGTGATAACATCCAGAAATGTTGAAAAGTTTCAACGGCTCCTTATTCTTCCTTGCTGATACACTGACAGGATACTTTCCGTTACAGGTGCCACATCTACTAGTATAGTGAAACTCATTTTTGACTGATGGAACTGTTTGTGAACAAGTTAAGCTTGTCAGCCTAGCTTCACAAGGTTGAAAGAACGCTCTGATACTTTTATAGAGTCTGCCTCCCACTCAGAATTGAACTGGCAGTTTTCTAAATGAACTCTTCGTTTTCCTTTGTTAATTGGCAGTGATTCACACCCACATTTTGCAGAGATTGATGGCATTTTAATTGCTAGGGGTATTTTAGGATGGAGGAGAGGGGATGGGAAGAGGCTTGGGAAAAAAGTGGGTAGGGGTTTGGCATGTTCGGAAGGCTAACTGCTCTGTGATCGCACACAGCTACGAGACCGGCAGCCAGAGCACCATCTGTGCACACAGCTTATCCATACCGCCCGGCTTCAGCACAAAGGAATGTGTCAGCTCCCGCTTTTCCAGATCAGCTGAAAGCCTCCTTCCTCCTAGGAGCTCCAGTGAAACTCTGCAACCATTCCCTAAAGATCTAATCTCTTCACCCAGCACATCCGACTGGCACAGCCTTTGGCAAGAAGCTCTTCCTGCAGCGCTGCCTTTGCAGGTTGGAGCTGGGAAGGTTCAGCTGCTCTTCAGTGTCGCCTTCATGCCCTGTGAGCTGCAGAAGGATCATCTCAGCATCCTGGGGAATGGTAAGAGATATACGATCCCCATAGAAAGGTAAAAGCATCTCAAGAGGCTGTGTGTGGCTCTCTATAGCAGAGGTGTTTGCATCTGAGCTAGCTGTCCTAGACTTCCTTTGTAGTCAGGAGAGAGCTACTTACTTTAACTGGTGGGGTTTAAAACTTGATTCATCCCCTCCTAAAACAGATACTTATGTTTGGTCAGATGAATTGCATCCTGAAAACCATCAGCTGTTTACAACACCCTCTCTGACTATAGAGGGAACTTCAGCAGTTAGTTCTTCATACACTGTGGGTACCTAAATTTCAGTGAAAGGAATTCCACCTGTCACTCCTGGTACCACGGTGACGTGTCAGTAAATTTTCTCACCATCAGTGTCTGGACTGGAATCCAGTATATGAGTAGTTGTTCCCCAGACCCTCAGGGACGTTTAAACACCTAGTGTCCATTGATTTCAGGTACGCAAATTATACAGGATTTGGGCCTTAATGCTTTGCAGGTTGTATGCAATTTGTCCTTACAGAATCTCCTTGTGATATTCTCCTTGGTGTGCACCAAGACGGAGAGCTCTTGTCTTCATGGGGAAACTGGCTGAAATAGCTCTCCCAGAAAAGTTCCTGCCACAGACTCTCTTCCTCCTAAATGTCATTTACTGTGTTCCAGAACAAAATATCCATACGACAAGACCAAAATTGTAAAACATGGGGAAAAAAATTGATTATTTTCATCTGTAAACTCATACTGACCTCCATATAAGTTTTTGTCACGTTCGCAATCCTACACTTTCTTACAGGTCTCTAATTCTTTAGTTAACAGTTCAGATGATGGAAGGTTTAGATGGATCTGCCATTACATGAAGTTAATACCACACATTCCTACCAACGGTTCCAGTGAGGAGATTCAGGAAAAGCAGATTTCTCTACAGATCTTGCAGCAGAGTTCTGTCGAGTGACTAGAGATCACTCTGCTTCCATGTATCTCCACACATCCCGTCTTACCCTGGCTTTTCTATTTTGTACAAAAAATCTAGTTTGTGGCTCTCACCAATTCACTGTCCCCCTTTATTCCAAAATCCTCCTGATTCTAGCTTTCCTCCAGCATTGATTCCTGCCAGTCAAGAGACTCCCATCCATTTCTACCTTCTTTCATTCCTATCACCTTCTTCCCAACATCATCTTACCCACAAGCTTCTGTACATACCTGTTTATGTTATTGATCTCCCCTCTTAGGGATATCAGATGCACTCCTCTCTTCTAACAGCAAATTTTGTTCACTATCAGAAAAAAAGAAAATGGTGTTAATATCTGTGTGTGAGAAGAGAGATCTTCATCTTTGTCTTTACCTTTGCCTTGCTACAATATTTGAGAGCAAAATTTGGCACATTGCTTCTTTACCACCTCATTTCTCTCCTCAACAAAGATGAATTGCTATGTAGTTTTGCATGTTTTTAGTGTCATGGTCCTGTTCTTTGTAGTGCAAATATACCTGGCCTACTTAGTGGGAAAGTAGTGAATATCATTAAAAGGAAATTAGATAAATTCTTGGGTAATTTTTGTTAGATTTTCTACCACCTTATGACATTTTAAAGAAATGATACCTATGAAAATGTCAATTGCTTACCGGATTTGCCTTGTCAGAGACAAAAGGCAGAGGCATTGAACAAAAACTTAATTTTTTTCTCCAAACAGTCTAGAACATTTTATCTTATATTGTGCAGCTAAGTATCAGCATGACCGTTACAGGTTTCTGAAGGAAATTAGGTTTCCCTTAAACCTAACAGGAATTGGGCATCTGTCTTCCCAGCCACACTGAAAGTCCTAACCTCACAGTTTTAAAATATTTGTGCTCTGGCAGAGGTTTGCACTTGATAGTTTCTCAGGTATTATTTCTGACCATTCAGCAACTGAGCAAAACAGATGTCCTTGTGTCAAAAAAACCACAGTTCTGTATATCAAGGGATTGCTTTTCCCCAGAATAGATTTACTTTAATAGCTTACCTCATTCCTTCAGGTCTTACAAACACAAGTCAAGTTATGAAGTATGCAGAACTTAGCATAAAAAAAAAAAAGTATTGCTAGGTTAAAAATAAACATAAATCTGCCTGACCTCTGCACAGTCCAAGAATAAGTGGGAGCTGCTGTTGGGAACTTCTGTGACATATTTTCAGGCCAGCTTGTGGTCATATACTCTAAAATTACAAAAAAATCAGCAATGTAAAAAAACTTGTCTCTCCCTTGCAAACCATTTACTTGCTCTTTTGGAGTCATCTGAGTACCTTCTGCATAAGGCCTACAGCTTGCTTCTTGAAATGTCAAGAGCTGCTAAGCAAACCTCAGCTCCTAAGAAGAACACAGGAGTGAAAGGTTTTATTCTGTTCCCACTGAAAACAGAGCTAAAATTGATACCAGGTTTGAACAGAGCAGAGCAGGACTTCTAGGTAGTGAGGTCGGTTGGGCTAGGCTGCCTCCAGAACATACCAACCTGGAACCTGTTCCTTTTAGAAATCCTGAAATCGCCTAGTTTAAACATACCCATAAATGTCTCCTCTTTACCTTTACGGCAGTGAAAGCATGTTACTTTTGTAAAGAAGAGCATCAAATATTCTTTGGCAGATACTTTGCAATACAAGGCAGTAAATTAATGAGCTTGAAGACAAAAGTGCTTCACTGTGCTCAAACTTCTCTTTAGGCAAAGTAAGTTGAGGCTTCAGCCTCTTGCTACAGCAGTGGCCCACAGCATCCACAACCACCACCTCTCACCTTGTTACCGAATGCAGTAGGCATGTGCATCTCCTGTACCACCTTTATTTGGAGTACAATTTAGTTTGACAGTTAAGGAAATCTACAATAGTTTTACTATTGCAATATTGTAATAAAGTACTAATATTTGCTAGTGAAAAATATTCCCTTTGTTGGTTATGCTTCTTTGTGAACTCATATACAGCATAACAGAAAGAACACTTTTAGTGTTCTAGAAAAAGAACTAGTGTTCTAGTGTATCTAGAAAAAGATAGGTTTAATATAGATGTCACACTCATTCCTCTGACTTTTTCCTGGTAAACTGGGTAGAACAGTGCAGTAATGCTACGTCACACACTTATAAATATGATTGCAGGGATATAGGGTGCTATAAGATCAAATATTATTTTGAAATAATTCTCATGTCAAATATAATTATTAATTTATGGATATAAATAGAACAAGAATCTGCATTGTGCCTTTCTGTGGATGGTATTATACTGAAGAGGGTTCATGTATCAAACCTTCAATGTATCATGAAAGTAATATATAATACCAAGCTTAACAAAGGGGAGAAGAAAGGTGCAAACTTAAAAATCAGGTTTGTGGGAGCTTCACATACAGCAGACTTTAGGTTATTACTATTTTTTTAATCCTACATGAACTTAGGTAGACAAACAAGCCCACAAACTTCTGATGTTGTACAAGTAAATCTGCCAGTCCTACACTGGTGAACTATTAGTTGGTTACAGATTTAATCCACATTTTTTTCCCAAAAGTTTATACCATATACATGTGTTATATTTTCTAAAGTATTAGGATGGTGGTGCAAGAAAGGCTGATTTTAAAATCAGGGCTTGGATTCTGCTACCCACATTTGTTTTAAGGAAAGAGTACTTGACTTCAGCGTTGAGCGATACTTCAGTGCAAGCCCCACAGCTTAAAGAAGGTGCTCAGTCTGGGGGAAAAGTATCAAGATCCAGACTCACCTTCATGGCTGACAACAGCCTGCAGTTACCTTGCTGTCTGCTTTTGATGGATGATCTCCTCTCCTGCAGAAAACCAGTCAACAAGAGACCAGTGAATGTAAATGTACATGGATCCATTACCTGGGATTGCAGAAATAGCTCCAGAAGGGCCAGTCCAGAAGCTCTGTAAGGCAAGCCTTTAAGTCTTCTGCTTTTCAGATATTCGGGGGTGGGAGACAGGGTTATCCACTCCAAACTTACCTGCTGTTTTGGAAGCTATAACATTGATCTTGTGGCTGCTGTTCAAAATTGGAGCTCCTTACTAGCTCCAATCCTGGAGCCTGTAGTGGAGAAGGTTTCCACACTGAGAAGGCTTCTGCAGGCACTGGACTTTGTTTTGGTCTATTCAAAGTAGATCTCTTTTGATTTATTGCAGATTCTGCAGCATGCCTTCCCTCGGGCTGTTTTGGTCTAAGCTTTTCTACCTTAGGTAGACATGCGAAGGATCAAGTCACTATAGAAAGGAGCCACCCCTCTCACCTTCCTGCTGCTCAGAAACAGCTTCTGGCAGCCAACATTTGGATTAGTGCAGGATTTGCTACCATTTCTGTATACAAGTGGTGGCCCTCACTGGACTAATTCTGTAAAGGGAAATCCTGCTCACTAGCTTTCTGAAGTTGTACAAATTATCTATATATCAAAGATACATTTTGTTCGAGTTTTCGACGAACCCCTGACAAGGTGACTGGCAGAATGCTACTGAAGAAAAGAAGTTGCCAAGGAACTGATGTTTATATGAATTGAAAGCTGCCTACAGGGTAGGGAGCAAAGGGATTCATTGTCACTTTTCAGGATGAAGAAGAGTAAGCAGTAGACTCTCTTAGGGAATGAGTTTTATTTAAGATCTTCATCAATGACCTGCAGAAGGAAGAGGTACATAAATATCTCATTTTGCAGATGATACTGAACTCCTTCAGGGAGTCAAATGACAAAGACACACACATGTAGTAAGGAGCCCTAGGAAGGCAATACACAGCTGAGCGAATGCAGTAAAAAGTGGCAGATGAGTTCCTCTGTAGATATATAGTGCATCTAGGGAGAATAATCTAAGCCATGCTTACACAGGGCTGAACTGAAAACAGGCAGCTGACGCTCAGGAAAGAGACCTGGGGATCTCTGAACTCATCTGCTCAAAATGCAACAGCCAAAAATGCCAGCAAAATTTTGAGTGTTCTCAGAAAGGATGGCAAGAACAAACCAGAAAATACAAAATCTTGGTGCAACCATATCTTGAACACTGTACAATCCTATTTCCACATTTTAAGAAGGAAATAGGAAAATTAGAGAAAATGCAGGGAGAAGCAACTAAGATGATTAAAGGGATGGAGCAGTTGTTGTTACAGGCAATCAGAATAGGCTGGGGCTTTTCGTGATCTTATCCCCCCTCCAGGCTGAGTGGGATATGGTCAAGGTTTATAAAATCATGAAGGCAGTGAGTAAAGCAAATACAGCATTGTTATTTGCCAAGTCCTGCAGTGTCCTATAGGCAGTCACTGAAATTAATTGGAGAGCAGTTTAAAACCTAAAAAGAAAGTCCTTTTTTTAATACCTCAGGTCACTACCTGCTCTACCTTCTGGAATCTGCTGTTAAAGGAGGCTGTGGAAACCCACAGTACCAGCAAGTTAAAAAAGGCAAAAGCAGACAAATTCCAGGACAGCAGGTCCATAAACAAATGCTGGAAGGAAGCGGCAGGAATGTGCTAGCTGGCACCCTCGGTGCGGTGGCAGGTGCTTGGAGGAATATGAGGGGGATAGACTGCAGACAGGCAGGATCATGAGTTGTCCCCAAACAGCATTTCATATTGCCACTGCTGGAGCTGAAATGTATGATTAGTTTGACCCAGAATGCCATTTTCTGTGTTGTGATGAAAATAAGACCTGGTGCTCCTTTGCTAGAGTGTAAAGCTGCCACATCAGAGTTATTTCCACCCATTTAATTTTGATTGCATCTCAGTAGGCAGTAAATGGTGCAGGATATTTCTCAACTGAAAGAACTGTGTGGTAATTATCAATGGCAGGAATTTTTTTTGCTCTTTAGACCATGTCATTTTTTCCTGTGGAGTTAGGGAAAATATGGGTCTCTGTGAAAATGAAAGGAGGTGAACAAACAGCATTAAATAGATATGGATCTTTCATATAAATCTATAGATCTTAAAAGTGATGTAAATCCAGTCAAATAGGAAGTACGTTGAGCAAAGAGATTGAGTTAAAAAACAGGCAGGCACAAAACAAATTTTATTTCTAATGAACATATTTTTAGTGCATTGTTCTGCTGCAGTCATTAAAATTTTTGTATCAGAGTCCAATTTATTCAGCTGAATTTTGTTCCCAGGTTTTCTGATGGCGTGACAGCTGTACTTTGCATGGTGAGTAAATAATTTTTCTCTGGAAGGGGGAGTTGCTCTAATAAAAGTATCAGAAGCTGGGCCTCAATAATTAAAGAAGGACCAGAAGTCCAGGAGGCTGAATAACCCCCTCATCCTCCAAGGAGGTCCTTTCCCTGGCTTATCACATTTTATATCAGGCTCCCAGAGGAGCAGGATCTGCCTCATCCCTGAGGTCTCTCTGTCCTGCTTGCCATACACGATCCAAAGCGGGTTCCGTCTGTGCGGTGCTGGGTGGCTGCATGGTGCCGGCGGCGAGGCGGTGAGGAGCCAGGCGTGGAGCAGGCAGAGCCTGTGGCACACCGTATCCCCTCCTCTTGGAGCATCTTCCAGCCGCTCCCCCTTGCAAGGGCACAGTTCAGGCGGGAATCATCCCTTTTGGCAGAGACTCCCTCTCACTTTGAGGTTTCCATAAGAATCACATACTGCAGCTTCTCTTTACCCAACCTTTTTGTTTTTCTTTCACTGTTGATCTTGTTTTAAATACCTTGCACAGAAAAGTTCTTCTTCGCTTTTCACTATTTCTCGTCGTTCCTTCTCCCAGCTCAGAGAAAAGGCTGAAAATGCTGAGATGCTCTCCACCGCCCCTCACCAGAAGGTGGGTTTATGTTGCAGAAAATACTGACAAAATAGTTATTTTACACATTGCTATCGGTTCCAAGGCATGCTTATGGCTACTTATTTATATTCCTCAGGTATCACAACATCTCAAGACAATTATCAGGTCGCAGTTTTGATATCCATTTGCTGTCACAATGCAGAGAGAAGAATGCAAATCATGTCCCCTGGAAATGTGCTGTATTTGAGCAAAAAGTTGAAATGGGATGTCTATACTTTTTTTTTTGTGGGTTTTATTTCTTCTTCTCTGGAGAGTAGGAGAGCAAATAGCTAATCAAGGGGGCTGAGGTGGAAATCTCACAGACTGGTTATCTGGCATTTGAATTAATGGATGGCGATTTGCTCTGCATATAATTTACAATCTGTATGTCCCTATATACAACAGCAATAGTAAGAACCAAAATCAGTTATTTTATTACTGCTTTTAAATTAAATTTGCTGTTGCTTGCATCAGCCTTAACTTAGCTTGGTCTATTGTAGCCACACACAGTAACAAAACAACCCAACTTGGCTATAATTAAGGATGTGAATTTGTTTCTGTTTAAAGGTGCTCTAAAATCCACTGCTTATTTCAAACACTGTGAAATTTAGTGGGTGTCTAGAGGGTATATTAGGATGTGTTAGTGTTGAAATCTGGGATCAGAGAGCTGGAGATTGTTGAGGAATAATCCCTCAAGGCAGAAACATTTTTTGTTTTCTTGTTTGGCAGGTTCTTATAACGCATTGCTAACATTGTCCCTGGCCAATCAAATCATACTTCTGATCATGCCTGATTGATGTCAGTTTTTGACATTTCCCATTGCTAGCACAAAGGGCTCACTACCCAGCATGATGTAAGGAATCAAAATTTGAAAACCTGTATTCTCTAAAACCAGGCTAAACAGCTTGCCCCACTCCCACAGCACTCCCTACCCGTTGCGGTGAATTCAGCTGAAGCAACTGCAGCCATTCTCCACGGCCCTTTTCATCTTCAAGAGGGTCTGAGTAAAGGCTGCTGGGATGCACAGCTTAACTCCTCTGTTCTGCTTTCAGTGCTTTTTCTGCACTAGATATTCCGGAAATATAATCATAAATCTTCCTCTGTCACCAGCCCAAATAAATCATGGCATTGCCATGAAACATGAGACAGAATATGGTTAAGCTGTCCAGGAGCAAATCCAGAGGCAGAATAGTGGCACCTCTAGTGCTGCAGAGGCCAAAATGTTTAACCCTGACATTCTTTGCTCACAAATGCCCTTGGGATCAGCACTGATAAATACCATTTTCAGTATTCCCCAAGGGAAACATCAATAGCATCCCCTATTTAAATCACCTTCGGACTCTCAGGTATGACTGACAGTATCCATAGCAGCGGTTGCATCCCTCAAACCATCATAAGAGAGACCTGAGCTAGCTTATTGAAGTGGTGAACATCTCCCCCTCACACACTTTCTGAGTTTCCTCCAGCTTTTAGATCCCCAGCAGTATTGGCACAGTGCATTAGGAAGCTGTCAAGAGTGCACGCATTCACATCCTTGACGACACTATGCGAGGGAGGTAGCTGGCTCTTGGGCAGCATCTACTCACAGACTCAGTAGGTCATACAGGGCACCAGTAAGTTTCTTACATCTCTCTGTTCCCTGCCTAATCTTGATTCAGTCCACAGTGGAAATCCCAGCTTGAGACCGAAGGAAAGATCAGTAAAGCCACATTATCCTTACATTCAGTTTGAAACTTGATTCTCCCTTCTCTTCCCTCTGTGTGAGCCCTGCGCCCCAATTTTCTCAGTCTGTCAATATATAACCATTGTACAGCCGTCCCCATGTTCTTCCTTTGATTTCTTTTTGTCTTCTCATCTGCTACAGCTGTCTTTTATCATTCTTGCTTTATCTTTAAATGACCGAAGGAATATACAGGCTTTTTTCAAACAGCACAGCTTTTTAACGTGAGCTGTAACATGATGTACCTCTTTACAGCTGATCTACTTCCCTCAGAAGGTGAGATACTCTATGTATCTTGGAAAAAGAAAGACGATGCATCTAAAATAGCTTTTGTGTATATAGGGGGGAAAGAAGTAGTTCTGTTAGAAAGGCCCATTAGCCAAGCCAGCTGTGATTGCTGAGAGTGTTCAAAAACAAACCCTGTGACAGAGACAGGTTACATTCGTGCAAAGACGTGAAACAGTTGTGTCTTTTTTCCCAGTTCTTTTTGTTTTTAGGCTGAGGGAAAAAGTTGAAATATGAAAAGTTGAAATTTAGCCAGAGGCAGAGCCAGCTTTGCCAATTCTTGTAATGCTATTGCAAGTATCAGAACTGTTAATGCTTTCCTTTCAAGCCCCAAATGCTAGCAGCGAGAAATTGCAGAGGAATATTCATTTTTGAGTACATTTTGAGCCCTTCTGATCTCATGGAAAAGTTTGAAGATGCCTCAGAAGTGTAGCTTAAAGAAAAAAATAGAAAGTAAATAAAAAATGCAAGGCTTAAAATCTTACGACTTTTAAACAAGTCTGGTGTTTTTCCAACTGCATGAATTTTGAAGATGAGATTGGCAACACCGTAGCTTTAATCCAGTTGTTGAAGAAAATAGACCTGTTAGGCATGCTACTTAAAACGTGGGAAAGTGCTGTCCTGACTAAGAATTACCTTAATCTTTTATGCTCAGGTACTGTCCTGATTCAAAACCTTTCTATGTTTACAATCTGAGAAAGACTCTGAAAGAAGGTATTCATTTTGAAGATTTAGGCTCAGTTATGTAGGGAGAATTCATGCCAGTGCTGAGATTTTATCCACCAACTTTACACCTGGAACAAGATTTTTACTCCTAAATTAGAAATTTATGAAAATTCAGCTTATAATGATAATGTTGCATAAAAATCTTTCTCTTTTAATAATTTTTCATTGTTCTTTCTGGTAACTTTACTGTGATATCAATTTCTCTGACTTTAGAAGAAAGTAATTTATTTCTAATAATTTATGGAGCAGCTACGGCAAGTTTACTACCACGTAGTAGACAGATCCGAAATGTCAGTGAGCATATTTTGCAAGTCATCTGTAAATACTTCACTGAAAATGGCACAATTTTAAACCATATTCCCAAATTACTGCAGAGTGCATCTTTCCCATGAAAATACGGAGCATATTCTTAGCCTCTGTCAAGACTGCATCTCGGCATAGGCCAGCCAAACTGAAAGACTCATCTGATATGGGTTGTCAGAGAAGTTCACTGCATCTATGCTGAGTCAGGATTATTAGGATGTCCAAGAAGCACAGTTTTCTTATGTGGAATGGCCCCTATTCAATACTCCAGGAAAGCTGCCAATCAACTACTGCTGCACTCGGCCGCTTCTGGGCAGGGGTTCTCCTGTCTGCGGTTTGAGAGGCATTAACCATTCAGCTGGGCCATTCCCCAGATTCTTTCCGGATGCCTTTAGTATCATCTGTGAAATAAATGTTCTACAAACTGCCGTGCAGTGCACTAGTCCTTCTTTGAAGGAGGACTGTTGGCTGCTCCTCAGGCTCTCAGTGAAGGTAAAGTCTACTTTGTTCTTGGACACTGATCACTTATAAGCCATGCTTTAGGGACAACACCTTATCCCCTGTTCTACAACTTTTCCCTTACAAGGGTCATCCTCCCAATTGCAGTGTTTCCCATTGAAGACAGTAATATCTGTAATCTGTTTCAGCAATGATGATGGCTACTAAAGGAGACATGCACTGAGACAAAAGTTGATAGTAGAGGTTCTCTGCATTTACACTAACAGATCTGCCCCAGACTTGCACCTCATCAGTTCCCAAGAAATGTCTATGACCACGGACATCTGAAATAGGCTTAGACTGATGCTTGTAGCTACCAGCAGTGACATATATGGCATATAGTTATTTCTTTTATATTTGTGTTTGTCCTTCCAGCCTTTGGGAAACATGTCTGTTGGAGGATAGGCTTGCCATTATGGACTCAACACGTGGGGATATTTGACAGTACTTTATATCTTTTTGTTATGTGAAGGTGAGTAATATCTATAAAAATGGAGACAGAAACAATTCCCTCAGATTGGGCAACATAACAGAAGTGTTTATTGCACTTTATGGTGTCTGAGAAGAATGATTCAAATCAAAATGTCTCTCAGAAGAATTAAAATAGCTTAGTTCATTTTTGCACAGGAAAAAACAAAATCAAACAAATTACAACTGTTAAGCATAACATTGTAATTGCTTGTCTAGCAACCTATATTCAGGGTGAGCTCCCACTGGTTTAGCTTTATTTGTCATGCAATTCATTTAACAGGTCTTTCATCACAAAAATGCTTTAGATACCAGAAAAGACAACTCAGGAGATGTTGATGGACTCTTAAAACATGATTGTACAAAAATGTGATAAAAACCCCAAAAGACATGAGTATTTTCAAGCAAAATCAAGAATGGCATTTGTCTGACACTAGAATTAATTATAAATAAAATGGAATGCAAACAACATAAACTAACCCAAATTTACTAAAACTATAACTCAAATAGTTCATTAAATGCAAAACCATATTGTATGTTTATTCTGTGTGTACTTGGCATGCTGTAGCTGGAAAATAATAGAACTACTGCTTGAATAGCAACAGTTTTACTTCATTTTTTTTTGAGGTGTGTTTTTTCAAGTCACCATTCAAGTCTACACTTTTTTAACATTTCATAGCTATGAAGCAAACTTTGAAACACTGATATTTCTGATTTCTTCAACTGGCCATAAAGTAAGACCTCTGATATTGTAATAGATTGTGTGGAACAGCTTCTTTGGACCTTATCCCAAAGGAAATTTAAGTTCTTGGAGATCATTGCATTGATTTACAGGGAGAATAAGTCTGGAAATTAGTACTATTAATATTAAGGAAGAAGAAAATGAAAAAAAAATAATAATTATGCATGATTACTTAATATAGTTTGGTAATTCACCGATATGGGGTTATGCTATACCTCTGCTTCTCAAACTATAGCATTTACACTATGTTCACGCTTTTATTGCAGAGCTGGAACAGTAGGGACAACAACTTAAAGAGTGACTGATCACTGCTTTCAGAGGACCACTGCATCCCAGTAAGATATGTTAAACTACTTTAAGGGATATAATTTCATACCATAATGCATTTTTGTAAATATAGGTGCACCTATATACACATCACATGCAGAGATCAAAATTCAGATTTTGTGAGGTCAAAATGCAGTTAGATAGCTCCACCCCTCAATTAAAGCACATTGTTCTGGAAATGTTTCTGGAGCAGAATTCCTCATCTAGACAGAAATCAGGCCTCTGCCTTACCCAGAGGAACAAAAAGTCATTCATCAGACCACAGAGCAGGGGATTCAATTGTTCCAACACAAAAGAGTGGAGATGAGAGAAGGGAGAGCTATGAGTTGCTTGACTTGAAGGATATATGTGCCCGTCCTATGGCACATGACACTGAACTGTGGAGAGGAGTATGATCCATAAATTGTCATCATATTCAGTGGTCCGAATGGTGACCACTATCAGTTTCTTTTTAAGCATACTGCATTAAGCCACAAATTGAAAGGTTTGATTGTCCCTCTGTAAAGAGTGAGTGACCTGTCTTTGGCAGTCTGGAATACAGAAAAAAACTCTGTTATGCACTTGTGGTTCTTCTTCACGGCAGAGAATTTGTATGCAGAGATTCAGATTTAAAAGCTTTCCAAAGGCATGTTAGAGCAATTTGAAAGGTTATCATCCCCAGCTGCCTGTCCTTTCTCTCTGCCAGAGGTTGCTGCGGCTACAGCAAGGACAATTGAATGGCTATCACATTATGTGCACTGTTCGTGGCCTGGCGCATCAGTTTCAGCGTACATTATTAAGCGGCTGGGCTGTGAGCGTAGGCGGAGGAATGCCTTGACTTACCATCCCTATTGGACTCAGCTGCAGTGGTTAAAGTGCTTATCAGTTCCCACAGGTGACAGCCAAATCCCACAGGTACTGAGGATGAGCCCTAAATCCCACCCATGCAGGGTGCTGAGGGTTGCTACAGAGCACTGTTTCCCATGCTGTGCATCTCACTCGTTGGAAAGGGACAGGAGAAGGAAGCAAGTGGTTTCAGTGGTGCTGTGTCAGCACAGTCAAATAACCCTGACTGTGACCCCCACAGAGAGGGCTAGACAGAAAGATTTAGTGGGCTTAGGAAAAGTCAGCCTGAGAAACTTTCCAGTTAGGAGTTCAGGCAGCCAAAGTGCTAAAAATGGCCATTTGGGAGAAAGATTTGGAAAATTCAGTAATGAATACTGCAAAGCCTAACTTATAAACAGTGCACTGAGCTGTAGGAACCACACTGTGCACCTAGAAGAAAATCCCAGGAGGCACCAAGTCAATCAAAAATCAGAAAGAAGTTGCGATGAGGGACAAGTTTTACATGGGAAACCCTCCCAGGATGGCTGCTTTCCTAGCATCACCGTGGACCCAAGAACATCACATCCTGGAACAAGTTGTGCGTGTATTCACTTGAGTGGAGAGGAGTGCAGCTTCAACCTCTGTTCCAGTTCTGCAGGGGAAGGGACTGAACAGTTGTCTCCTACATGCCAAAGGGGACTACTTCACCTCAGAAGTGTGCAGTTGTGGAAGGTACGCATCCCTTCTCTTTTGTCAGAATAATATGTGGTCTGAGAATTACTATTTTAACATTTATTTTGGGTATCTAGTTTGTGAATACATCTGGATCTCCTTGGCACACACAGAGTTTTGTGAATGCCGGAGAGCAAGAGGCACCGAGGGGCCATTATGGATGCAAATCAGCATAATTTAAGCACCTTGGCAGTGAGGAAGCAGTTATTCAGAATTTCTGAAATTCCTAATAGGAGTTTAATTCTGAAAGTAGACACCTTGATTTGTGAGTAAGATCTAGGTTCCTTGGTAGATTCGGCCTTTTTGATCTCGAGGTATTTCAAAACGTATCAGTGAATCAGTAGGAGTTAAGGGCTTTGATGTCTCATGTGCCAGTTTCCATCTGTAAGCTTCTGATTACCCTTCTAAGTTGGGGACTGGGAACAATGCTAAAGTGTGAGGCTTTTCCACAGACAGAAATGTCCGTTCTTGAGCAGAGAGGTTTTAGCATGGAGCAAAAAAATATGTATAGCGTTTAGTAATATCAGAAAGACCCTTTGAGCTGGGCATTTCTGCGTAGAAAATAAAATTGTAGAAGATACCCAGGCATTGTTATTTATATTCAACCCATGAAGCACAAGCATCATACAGAGAAAAATCATTTAGGATTGACAGGTTTTTGTATTGCCATCCTTAAGCTTACCTCATGTTTAGAGTAACTCCCATTGATTTCTGTTGACATTAATGGCCCATTAACAGATTCAGTGGCTGGCAGACTGCTCTTTGCCTATGCCAATCCCCACCTCCTCCTTGAGAAACTTTCGTGTTCTCTGGATGTTGCTGCTGAAGCAGGGACCAAAGAACGGGGCAGCAGCAACTGCCCCAGAACTAGCCCTTCCCAGCATAAGTAAGTGTCACTGCCACAGCTTTATCCTTGGGGATGATGGCAGCAGAAAGTCTCATTCTCCAGTCTCCATCACCTGGCAACCCAGCCCTGCTCCATCCCAGAAGGTGCAGCAGTCAAGGACAGCCTGGCTGCAGGGAAGCAGCAGGACCCTTGTGTCTTGCAGGAGTGGAGGGTGGAAGGCATGTGGCTGCATGGGGCTGGGTGCTGGGATGAGGGTGGGTGAAGAGTGCATCTTCTGAGTCTAGGGAAGAGGGGAAGTAGACAGGGAACCTGACAAAAGAGACATGGTGAAACACACGGGTGAGGAGGGGATAAAAAAAGAGGGAATGAGATTTTCCTGCCTTGCCAGGCTTCCACAGCTCCCTGAAACCTTGCCTTCATCCCACTCAGAGCTTTTCAAACTTCATTGACACCCAACTTATTGTCATTCCCTTCCTCCAAGAAACTGAAATCTATACTGACCCCTTCCACTTCCACACGCTTACCTCTGAGACGGTTAGTGATCTCTTCCCATCTCCTCAAACCTATTCCTCCTCTCCATACTAGCCCCTTGGCTCCATCTTCACCATAGGCCTACAGTCCTCATGCAGCACTTGCCCAGCCCTTCCTCACCACCCTGGTGGCCTTTCCCACCCAAGGGCCCTGGAGTAGTCAGCCTCATTTACATCGTCGGGGAGCCCTGAGTGAGCTCCACTGGCTGCTCCAGCCTTGATCCCGGCGGGGAGTCTTTTCTCACCCAAACACAGCCCTTTGAAGACAGCAGGACTGCTCCTGTGTGTAAGCGCACTCCATGGAGATCAGAGAGTGCACAAACAAATCCTAAGTATTCTGCCCCAGCACTGCCATTTCCCACACTTCTCCAGAGCCCAACCAACCAATACACCACTATGGGTCCACACCTCAGTGCTCTGCATAGCTGGAAAAGATGATTATGCCAGTATTTCAATCTTCTGTTTTGTTTTTAGTCTTGTTTGTCACTGTTCTCATGCGGAGAAGAAACCCATAATAATGACATCCTGTAAAATTTACATAAGGCAAGCGTTTCTTCTGTGTCTTGCCTTTGTGCTACTATCTTCTATCTGATACCAGGCTTCAAAATTAAAATGTAATGTTTTACTCTGTGATCAGCAAGAACGGGGTTAACCGTACCCTTAGAAGAGATGGAAGTTCTTTGACATTAACCGTTCTATTTTGATGAAAATCCTGATTAACAAAGTCCCCATGTATATTTTAGATAGGCATATATTCAATTTTTGAATACCTACCTCCTCCTAGTAAATGCTAGCTTTGTTTCAAATAATTTTAGCTTTTTGAGGCAGTGGAAGATGTTACTGATTAGAAAAATAGTTTGGCATGGGATCAGATGCAGTGCAATTTCCAAGTAAAGATGACTACATAAAGCATAGCATGTGTAAACGACATCGACACAGAATAAATAACAAGAGAGTAAGTTAGTGGAAGCTGAAATTAATAGAGAAAAAAATGGAGAACATACAGAAATATAGCAGAAAATAAAACTTTATTGCAGCTTTCTATTGTAATAGCCTCACTAGAAATGCATATATTGATTCCATTTATAAACTCTTAAATCTCCTGTTCCAGATGAGAAAGACCAACAATGTAAAATGCACAGTATTTGTGACTGGCCTTTATCAGCAAAGAGTAAACAGCCATGACTTCTAATAGAGCTTCTGCTACTGGTGTAACATCTGCACAAGAGGCTTATGCTAGAACTTCAGACTGCACAATAAATAAGTCACAGAAGCTTAAGTGTCTCTTAACATAAAGTGGTTATTATATATCCTTGTCTTACTGGTCTCCTAGCTATTTAGATTCAGGCTTTGAAGTGTCTGCTTTTATTCCAGCCCCACCATCCTTTTTTGCTCTTCTGAAGCTGCATAGAACTTGTTCAGGAAATCAGCACCAGCATCTCTGTGACTGATACGTAAATCAAAAACAAGTGGGAAAATTGTAACAAGCTTTCAGGGAGATGGAGGGCTTTTTTATGACACTTGCTTGATGCTCAAGCTCAGAAGAGCTATTTCTAAGGCTATCAATTAGAAAGGAATGAATAACTGAGGTTATTAGCACCGGGGTCATTCACTTCAGGACTGTTATTTCAGTTCTTATTTAGGCTGGTCATTACTGAAACTTGTTAGTGGCACAGCAAAGCTGTTCTACTCTTGGTCCTTTTCTATTGAATTAGGGCTCAGAGAACACTAGTAGCATGAACTGACTGCCTTGTCAAAGAGGTCTCTTGTAAAGATTAAAGAGCTTGATATCTCTAGATGTCTCCCAAGGGTGTCTTCAGGCATCCTGAGCTCTGTAGGTGAGCATAAGCAAGGACTTTAACATAAGAAGAGTCTTACATCTTATTTATGCTCATCTACAAACAGTTTTCCCAGATGCTGACATTAATTTGCTCTGCCTTGCTAAGAGAGTAACAGTGGCATAAGCTTTGTTGGAGAAATAATGAAGTGAAAATAAAAATCAACAACAATTACACTAATGAACAGTTATATAAAATCCATTCATTAAAAAGCAAGAAATTAAAGGGATTATAACTCTGCAAGAATTTTAAACATGGGAATGGTAATACAGTGGATAGCTAGATCTGTTATTAGCTCGCAAACAATGTCCTACTTGAGAGGAAAGTTAAAAAACCAAAATTTTCCTCCCAAAATTGTATCTACAGCTGCACAAAGATTGACTTGGGGCTGCATAAAAGAGGTTTTACTAGTACCTTTAATCCTTTTTTTCCCTAAAGAATTACTGAAAAATAGGGCTTGACAGGTTTCCCATCCAGCCACTCATATTAGAAAATGCCACCTGCTCTGTACATATTGCCAGAAGTAAAGAGTGGAAGGTTATAGGAGAGTCCAGACCAGCACTAAGCAGGCAATAAAACATTTTTATTTGAACCATTTGAAGTAGTCAAGCTTTATCATTGCAGTCACAGATTGATATATAGTTATTTAACATCAGGAAAATAGCTTATTAAAAGAACAAAAACGTGGAAGCAATGTGAAAATTGAAAATGCTTTCATTTGCAGGTGTCTTTTATTTTTATCCCACTTTTCTTTTTTCCTTTTTCAGTAGAAAGAACAAAAAGGAAAAGTAAACCAAACCCAGAACTGAAAAAAACCCAATATTCAGACTGCTGTGAGTTAAGGGCCTGACTGAAATTCAAATGAACAAAATTAAACAACTGAATCTATTAAGATAAATTACCTGACTAGCAACCACAAAAAGTCTCTGCCAGGTACTCATTCACCTTAATAGTAGCCAAGCACCATGCAGATAACTTACTAGTTTATTGCAACAACAGCAACAAAAATTGAAAGCAGCAAAATGCACAAAATTGAAACTGAATATTTGTTTGTCCTTATTTTCCTCCTTTTGCAATATAGTTACCAGTTACTGGAGGGCAACCTGGCTTTCCTATGGCCACAGATTCACTATTACTTCCTTGCTTTTTTAATCAGTAATTATAACAAATCCCTATAAACTTTCAAATCATAATTATTATGTGCATGAAAAGTATCTGAAAGTGAAAATATGACAACAGTACCTTTGTGTTGAGATTACTTTTCCCACCAGCTTTGAAGTTGGTTCCTGTCTGAAGTCCTGCGTCCAATTATGTTAGATCATTAAAAAGCAAATGATCTTGACATTTTAATTTAATAGCCTGACTTTGCTTTGGCCAAACATGAAACGCTGAACTTCCAGGGTATGAACTTTCCCCACCGGTGTATGTTTTGGGAATACTGGGCTGAAGAGTGAAAGAGAGGGGAAAAAACTGTTGACTCCATACCAGAGTAATAGCCCCTTACTGAATGAATCACATGCTTTCTAAGATGGAAGGAGGGAAGAAAAATCTTGCCTTATTCTATATTCTGATACTTGTCAACTTATAAATTATTCACAGCATAATCTGGGCCTCTTTCTTGGTCAGAAAATAAGCTTAGATTCCTATCTTCAGGTTATTCATGCTTTTTAAACCCAGTGGTGCATTACTCTAAGCTATGTAAGAGGAGAAAATGCATTTAGCTTAACAGAAGAACATACTGCACATGAAATTTTAGTAAAATCCTAGATATATTTGCTTGTCAACTCCTTAGAGCTCAGAAACCATATTAATGTGTCTCCTCCTATGGGACCAAGTAGAAATAATCCAGAAGAGAGAGTGATCAGGGTGATCCACTGAGTAAGAAATTGTGCTTCAAAGAGAGATTGAAGGAACTAATGTCTTTTTGTCTAAAGGCAAAAATGAAGATGGGTATTTATCCAGGTGGCACCTCCAGCACATGAGGTTATTGTAATATGACTTTCTAGAGACTGAGAGGTTGTGTGTGCCCCAAGAGAAAGAGCTCTGTGTGTCTCTCCCTACTCATCTTGTGGTGGCCACCGTCAAAGACAAGATATTGGACTAGATGGATGCAGCCAAGACAAGACGTAATCTTGTGTTCTTATGGGAGTCAGAGTAGAACTTGCCCTTGCACACTGTGCTTGTATTTTTATAACCTTACAGTCCACCACTTGGAAAACATTTAAGAAAAATTAGTTATTGAAAGAGGGAATGATGTAGCAGGAAGGTTGAGAGAACTGATGGGGGATTCTTATCAGCACCGTTGCCAGTAGGATGGAAACAACAAGATTACAGACCAAAGGGTTGTGGTTTGTGTTTATGCACCTGAGATTTGGAGTCAAAGTACAGGCTGTTGCCCATGGTTTTATAAGGCCTCTGTTGCTAGAGGGTTAAATCATTCATTTTTCTATCAGGCTATTTGAGCTAGCAGTTTGAAACTTTTTCCATACATTTTTTTAGGGGTGAGACAAAAATAAAGGATCACATTTGGCAGGATTCATATTAATTCTACAAATAATCAAATACTGTCTGAATTAATTTTAATTAATTAAATGGAAAATATTTCTGTCTCTTTTTTGGTCAGTAATACACGTGTATGAGGAAGGAGGATGTCTAAGAGTTCAGAATTTTGCAAAAACTCTAGAATTCCCCCTGGAAGTATGGCTTTCCACAAAAGCAAAACTGACAGCTTGAAGCAATTTGCTCTGTACTTTTAGAATAGATTTTTCAATTTAAATGTAATAGTACATGCTAAGAAATGACCGGAGAAGAATATTTACCTTTGCATAGACCAACACAGACAAATCTAGTATACCAGAGGAAGTTTAAATTGTCAACATTATAAAAATGCAGGCATGTATTTAGTAGCAGTGCTGAGTCCCCTACATCAGATGAAGATAATTGTATGAAACCCTGCTCTTGTGCTGCATGGGCAAGTGGAGTCAGGAAATCTTCATACAATGCGTTTCTTCAGTGAGGTATACAGCAGCGCCGTGTTCTCAGCAAAGAAGCAACAGCTCGGTTTTGCGATTTCAGTGTGTTGCTCTGTGGGAAATGTGAAAACTATGCTTTAAAAATATGAAATAAAGTAAAGGCCAGAGAATTATATCCCCTTAACCAAGCTACCAAAAATATTTATGGAACTAAAAATCTCAAGAGCATAAAGCAATTCATACTATGTTAATGTTTGTACTGGGAACTTGCCATTAGTAAATATATGAGAGGGAATAATCATACCCATCCATCTGCTTAGTGGCTGTTCAACCACTGAAGCTGCTACATGTCAATTATTAATCCTCCTGGGGATAGAAAACCTTTTTTTCTGGCAGGTCAGTTTTCTGTTTATTTTTTTGTTTTTTTCTTGCTATTTAAAAATAATCTTTTTATTACAGATTTCTTACAGATATTGACAGACACATTTTCTTCTCAGTAATGTGTTCCTTTTTCATACAGCTCTACCATCACCCACATTGCCTTTTTCTAGTAGGAAGATCAGGACACATGAACCAAAACTTCTTCAAATTATTCAAGTTCTTTTGAGACTCTTCAATGCTTTTGTTGCAATGATGGCTGTTCCAGCAGTAGTCATTAAGACATTTGAACAGCCATGCTGTTTCTATTTTCGTTGATTAGGTAGTGATCTTTCAAGTTTCTGGCACAGCAACAGACAGGAATGCAAGAAAACTATTTAGAAAATAAAAATCAGAAGTGTCTAATTTTGATACAACAAAAAAAAAGGAAACCAGCGACCATGGCTGCTGGTACTATTACTTGAAAGCTAATCGAGCAAGTGATGTGTAATATCAAAGAGAAATTAACTTCAGTGAAAAGGGTAATTTTCTGATGTTGGCCACATTGGGAAATCATTGATTTTATCTGAATCAAGAAGGGTTACTCATTTTTTTCTTGCTGCATGATGCTGCTTTTTACAGGTTAATTTCTGCCAGGATCGTCTTCATTACTATTGTGACTATAATAGCATGGGAGAGTAAGTACATAGCATAAAAAAAAAATCTCTGCAATAAGTACAGGTACTAATTCAACTTATGATTAGAACTGTCATGAAGTAAAAGCTAATTTAATCATGCCAATCATTAAACATGACTCATCATGAGCAACTAACTTTTGCAAATGAACGAATAAACAAAAGCTAAGCTTCATACAGTACAGTTGCAAAATACTGAAGTTATTTCAGAAAAAAAGAGGAAAACATTAATAATAACATTACAAATTTTCATTTTACTTTAGCTATTAAATCTTTTTTCAAAGGGTAGATAAATAGCATTAGGTATATAGCCTGTACAAAAAGTTTGCCTATGCTATATATCAGTGTTTCACTCTTATCTTATTACAATAGTATTATCTAGTAGTGCCTAGAAAGCCAAGTGAATGAGAATCCCATCATGCTGGGCAACATCACGCAAATGCGTGTACAACAGGAGAGAGTCTTTGTCTCAGAGGCACCACACTCAATAGACACTTCCTACCAAGTCAGGTCAATGACAAAACTGAGACCAGGTCCCAGGAGCACCTGCACAAGGTTCCTGTGTTCACCTGGCCCAGTCCTGGGGAACCTGGCTGCAGCCTAGACTGCTTTCCCACCACGTTCCTCAAGCCCTGGCCTGCAGAGCTGGGAGGGAGGTCGACATCAATGTGGACCTGCAGGGCATCGATTTGCAGTGATACTAAGCAGTGCAGTTGCCTGGAGGGAGCTGTCTGGAGAGGATTAAAATAAGCATCTTTCCAGATTCACACTGCAGCTCATTCCAGGCTGTTATGAAAGTCCTCTGGGTCGTCAGTGTTCAAAGCACAAGGCAGAAGCTCATGTCAAGTGCTTTAGACATCATAAACCTGGTCAAAATCCTTCCCACATTTCTGGGAGTCGAATTTCCTGTTGCTGTGGTAGGTTTTGCTTCAGGCTTTACCTGGAATGCTGTATGAGAGAAATACTTACAATCTTCTCATTTTTTAAATTCTTTTCAAGTATTTTAGTTTCAAGGGTTTTTTGCTTTGCTTTCATATCAAGACACTCCTTTCAGCGTGCAGCTTGTGGCTTTCTCTGTCTTCTAAGAAGACTGAACTTGGACACCAAAAACATCTGAGGAAGTGGAAAGGGACAGATTGTACTCTTGAACCAGGTTTGTTTAGATCTTGCAGAGAGAATTGATTTGGGGAAGAGCCAGACCAGAATGCAACCTTAAATGAGAAATTCCTGTCTCCGTAAATCCATAAGCATACAGAACTTACACGCAGGCTGGACCTGCACGAGTATCTACACATTTGAGAAACAGAATTGCAGATGGTTGGCCTCAGCAATTAACTTCTGCATCCATTTCTCTGCTGTTTCCTTTACCATAACTGTCTCCTCGAGAACATAGGTATGGAAAATGGTGCTGAATCCTGAGCACACAGAACAGCTAATGAACCTGTGAAGATTTAAGTCTCTTACTTTATGCTAACTGGTTCATACATTCTTAATGTACAACATGCAGCACTAAAGAAATATATAGATAACTGTGTGTTGCTCTTTTCTAATTTAAAGGTAATCAGCACATTTTATTTAAATTGATACTATAAATACATCTTTCTGTCCATGTAGTATTTTTAATGCCATTTAGTAGTGTTTGTTTGTCCTTTCCATGTGGAAAAGGAGAGATCCCAGATTTCTGCTGAAGCAAGTGAAAACTAGATCTATGGCTTCATTTATTACAAACTATAATTATTTCATAGACATTGGAATATTAGCAAATTCCTTGGTTTAAGGAAGTTATGAACTTAACAGTACCAGAAAATTCCCACATCGTGTTACATAGTAATAATTGTGATATATCATATTTCCAACAGTATAAAAGTTCTCACAAAAGCTTATGCAACTGCTGCTTTGCATTTCTTTCAGTCTCAAAACTCATACAACTTCTGAATAAGATTCAGAAAATACACTAGGCTTCAATCTGCTTCCATGTTTTTACAATTTTTTGGATGTTGTCTATCTGGACTTTAGTAAAGCCTTTGACAGTGTCTCCCACAGCATTCTCCTGGAGAAACTGGCGGCTCATGGCTTAGACAGGTTTACTCTTTGCTGGGTAAAGAACTGGCTGGATGAGAGTTGTGGTGAATGGTGTTAAATCCGGCTGGTGGCCGGTCACAAGCGGTGTTCCCCAGGGCTCGGTTCTGGGGCCGGACCTATTCAATATCTTTATTGATGACCTGGATGAGGGGATCGAGTGTTCCCTCAGTAAGTTTGCAGATGACACCAAGTTGGGTGGGAGTGTTGATCTGCTGGAGGGTAGGGGGGGCTCTGCAGAGGGATCTGGACAGGCTGGATCGATGGGCAGAGGCCAACTGTATGAAGTTTAATAAGGCCAAGTGCTGGGTCCTGCACTTCAGCCACAACAACCCCAGGCAACGCTACAGGCTTGGGGAGGAGTGGCTGGAGAGCTTCCCAGCAGAAAAGGACCTGGGGGTGCTGGTTGACAGCCGGCTGAACATGAGCCGGCTGTGTGCCCAGGTGGCCAAGAAGGCCAACAGCATCCTGGCCTGTATGAGAAATAGTGTGGCCAACAGGAGTAGGGAAGTGATTGTGCCCCTGTACTCGGCACTGGTGAGGCCGCACCTCGAATCCTGTGTTCAGTTTTGGGCCCCTCACTACAAGAAGGACGTTGAGGTGCTGGAGCGTGTCCAGAGAAGGGCAACGAAGCTGGAGAGGGGTCTGGAGCACAAGTCTTATGAGGAGCGACTGAGGGAACTGGGGTTGTTCAGTCTGGAGAAGAGGAGGCTGAGGGGAGACCTTATCACTCTCTACAACTACCTGAAAGGGGGTTGTGGTGAGGTGGGTAATCATGCCTTCTCCCAAGTGACTAGTGATAGGATGAGAGGAAATGGCCTCAAGTTGCGCCAGGGGAGGTTTAGACTAGATATTAGGAAAAAATTCTTTACTGAGAAAGTGGTCAAGCATTGGACCAGGCTGCCCAGGGAGGTGGTGGAGTCACCATCACTGGAAGTGTTCAAAAAACATGTGGATGTGGTGTTTTGGGACATGGTTTAGTGGGCATGGTGGTGTTGGGTTGATGGTTGGACTTGATGATCTTAGAGGTCTTTTCCAACCTTAATGATTCCGTGATTCTGTGATGTCAACACCAAAGAAATAAAATGCAAACGCATGGCAATTTCAAAGCACAATCGCAAATCAGTAACCTGCCAATCAGTTTCCACTGAAAAATTAGCCAAGAGTTGAGAATCTTTTCAGATATGATCTACATGTTGAATATGACATGAAAGCAAAAAACTGACAGATTTTGCCAAGTTTTGGACTGATAGCATTTACACTGCTTTGGTTGCTATATAGCTTGGATCTGAGAGCTTCTTGCATTGAAGGAGCCAGTGACTTCTAACCCTTCTTCTTCTGTCCTCTCTGATGGGTAGGGCAAGTGTTTGGGCTTTTTCCTCTGCATTTCAGTGAGCACCAGCTGTAAAACAGGGTCCAAATCCTCATTCAGACTTCTCCCAAATGCAGAAGTTTTGGATCTATAGCTTTAGTTTGGGCACTTTCAAACGCTCTGACTTACCAGCTGAGCATTTTCTTAAATGTAAATGCCCAGGAACATACCACGTACTAACTGTTCGTGCTGAAAGCAGCTCACTGCTTCACAGTGCAGTTTCTGCAGCCCCTCAGCTGAAATGAGGAAACCCAAGATAATAATGATACTTGTATACCTGTTGAAATACTTTTATACTTCTTACAATTTATGTGTTTATTAGAGGATAATTTTAGTATACACCTGATGTAATTCATTACTTACCACTTCACAGTTAGGTTGCAGTTTTCAGATTGAAAGATTCACTAAGCAGAATACATGAGGAAATAACAGGGACTGTTTTATGCAGTCTGGAGCCAGCAGATAACATGTGTCTGAAAGATTGTATATTTGCAATCCTTTCACACTGAAAAGCTTTCTTCAGTCTTTATAATTTTTCAAGAGCCTGTACTGTCTACCTGATAGAGAACTGCAGGATGATGCCTTCATGAAATAACATTGTAGTCCAAAGTAACTTGATTTTCTGTCTCCCTTGTGCTGTATCCATCTGATAGATATTCAAAGTGGTATTTGATAGGGCTCTTTTGATGCTGTATGCTTCACCTCACCCATCCGTGAGCCTAACATGTTTCAGTTCCATTTCTACAAATTGAATAAGCAAAATCCTCTCCTATCCTGCTAGGAGTGGGCCTTTTATTTGCCATTGCAAAGTCACAATAACAGTTTCGCAGAGACAGAGTAATAATAAAAAAAACCTGTGAAATCTGGACATTGCATAACACATTTTATCTCCAGATGGTGAAACTAAGTTGTCTGTAAACACTTTCCAGTACTGCTGGGGGAAGGGACGTGGTGAAGAAAAGCAAGGGCTGTGGGTATGAACTGGAATTTAAACCCCTGCTTACCATTAACTTCACAGGGGGAATCTTCCATTGTTCATTCCCAGATCCCTCATTTATGAATTATCATACAAGAGAGGATATAAAATTTTGAAGCCTTAAACTCTAGACAGAATTAGCTTTTTCACAGGATATCTCTTGCTACTGTGGGACTTGGAGGATCCTATCTTGCGCTGCGGAACAGATCAAAGTGCTTCACCATGCAGCAAGATAAAGCAGGTCAGGAACTGTCCCTAGAAGATATGGACACATCCAAGGCTCTACTTCTGAAAAGATAAGGTGTATAGTAAAAATCTGACTCAGTCACCAATCAGGGAAATGCTTTTTTTTTTTTTTTTTCTTCTTGTGGCTTTTTTAAGTCTACGGAATAAATTTTGATCTCATGTTTTGAGCCCAGAAAAGCTGCAAATACTTTACGCAGTTCTGAACAACATATAAGCTAAAGGACTTTGTTTTCATGTGAACTAATGTTACTCTAGACAATAGCATCATTTTTCTCCTCCACTGCTTTCTAATATTGATATCTTTAGACCAGCTCAGCCTAGCTATGGATAAGGATTAATTAATGACAACAGATTAATTACTATCATCCAACATGTAGATGCAAAAGAAGCATGCACGAACCAGAAAAAAAAAATCCCATCTCTGTGACCCCCACCTTAAATCATGTTTCTTCTCTTATCAGTCATAATAACCTCTCCTCGATGCTCCTGAACTGCTGCTGCCGAGTAAGATATTCCAACAAATCGTTTCAGTTAGTCATTTCTCCAAAGTAATCATCGTGTTGTCAGGAGCTGAATCACTCTGATTGTTTACTGTGATAGGTTTGCATTCTTGCACGGTGTAAGGAAGGTGAGAGAAAATGCCAGCACTGAGCTATTCCCTTGATCCCAGTGGAAGTGAGGTTCCTGCTTCTGCCACTTATCCATTGGAGAAGTGAACAGGAACCTCAGAGCAGGAATAGCTCCAAACCTGCTTCTGCCTTTCAGTAGAAAACAGGATCAGCATGAATATGTGCCTGTGGACAGTGTATTATGATCACTGATGTATCATTTCATGTTTAATGTTAAATAGAGATCCTGCCCCAAGCAAAGTAATGATGCAGCAAGAAGGGAAAAATAATTCATTTTTTTTAAAATCACTTTCTTAGCAGTAGTTTCTCTAGAAAGTGTGAGGCCAGAAGTGTGCTTACCCTCATAGCGTTGCATTTAAATCAGCCTTTGTCATGAGTGACAGCTCTACAGTCCTGTTTCTTCTGTTGTGACTGCACTTTATTTTATCTGTGGAGAACTCCAGGCATTTACATTAGGAGGTGCCTGACCTGAACCTCAATCCCTTGCAAGTTACTATTGTGAATTAAATCCAGTGGCTGAGACTCCACCAAAACTCTCAGACCTGGTAAGGTTTAACAGTATTTCTGTTCACCATCATAGGACGGCAATGTCACCTAAACATAAGTATTGAAAAACAAACTCTCTTAATTTAAGAGGAACAGCCTTGGAAGCCTTGCTTACCTGCTGCTTTCATGTTTCTAATACTTAGATCTGCATAAAGCAGTGAGAGGAATAAAAGATCAGGGACTGAGTCAATGCAGTTTTACCAGGCTTGTCAAAAGCTCCTTGTCCAAATTTCTTTTTTCTAAAAGCAAACTCCTAGACTGCAGTGGTCCCTCCCTTCTCTGCAGCTGCCTTCGGCACGACATGCTCTGTGACACTGTGGCTTTTCCCTGCCAGCACCGTTTCAAGGAGGGTCATGGGCCCAAGGGCTTCATGTGCATGTGGGTGGTGAGTCACATTTTTACAGTAACTATAGGTATTTGGGATCTCACCTCTGATTTTGACGCAGAGAGGAATTTTGCTTCACAAGAGGTTCCAGCAGAGAAAGTTCCCAGCAGAGAGCGACCAGCCGGTGTCGAGACCCGGCCATAGCACCGGTGACACCCCAGCACTGGCACCTTGGTACTGGCACAGCAGACGGCGACGCACTTCCAGATGGAACAGCCCACATGATTTCTTCTAATAGCAGGTGTTCATGCATGCTATGAAAAAAAGCTTGCGAAAAGCTGCTTTTCAGTGCACTTCTGTTGTCTTTCAGCAGGTAATTTCAGGTTTTGAAAATATTTCCTCTTAGAACACGGGCAGAAAGTTCAGATATTGTTGTTTGAGGAGAAGAGCACGGGAGCAAGTGCACAGCCCCAACACACTCTCACAGCAGATACTGCCCACAACGGATACCATTTCCCCTTCTGCAGTAGGACTATGGGGCTCACCACATGTGAAGAGCATCTGGAAGGAAGATGCTCCGCTGGTACGAGGCAGACCTGTAGCACCCCACTTCTCTCCAGCTGTGACTCTCCTCCAGGTCTTCCAACAGTGGAGGTCAGGGCTAGGCTGAAGAGACCTCCAGATCAGTCTACTGTAAAATTTATACTGATCTTCCTCTGAGGGCAGAGCTCAGACAGTATTTGCAGATAACCTCCAATGAATTCCTCTTTATTATTTCTGTCCTGAAAAGTTTGAATTGCTCTGTAATAGTGTCACTGGAGCTGGCCTCTCCCATTTCTCTGCCACACTTTGAACTGATGCCAAAGCACTAAGCCTAACGTGATCTTCATCTAACACTGTGGAGAAAGAAGAGAACAGCACAGCCTTAGTGGATGGGGCAAGTACTAGGGAAATTCAGGGCATGACAGCTGTTAAATTAAATGTACCTCTGACATGGAAGGAAGCAACTTAGGAGAGAGGGAAAGTCAGGAAAGGGAAACTTTACTTACATATAATTAAGCAGCGAAATAAAGCAGGATAGCATATCCTGTTTAGGTATCTAGACTATCTAGAAAAAAGCAAAAGATGCTAGCAATAGAAATAAATATCATAATGACTATAATGAGAAGGGCATTTGCTTGAAATGTAAGGAAAAAAATAATGATACCAATTTAATACCAAGTTAAGGGAGATCAGCACAACTCCAGTATTTTTTAAAACATATTACTGATAACAGCAACAAGACAGAAACCTAAATGAGGCTTTCACAGACCGATGCACTGAACTGCAGGAATTAATATTTATGGAGAGTGTCAAGGCTTGTTTCTTATTTACTGGTGTTTATTCTCAGATTTCATAGTAGTGTAGGCTTCTTACAGCCCAGTTCCTAGGCTGCAATTCATTCTGGACAATTATACTCTGCCTACCTAAACATGTTCTGTTCTTTTGCCTTTCTATGCATATTTTCTCTCTTGGACAAGGCTGAGACTAGGTGTGCACAGGAATCCTTCCTCTGTTCACCTTCTTGAGCTCACTGGCATCTCTGTAGACACCTCTGGTGAATGTTAGATTAACTTGGAATGTTAGATTAGAATGTTAGTTAATTGATTAACAGCCAGCTAATACACATTCTAGTCATATTTCATTCATTATGAGATATTGCAGTAGGGATATGTGTTTACAGATGAGCACTATATGCATAGCCTAAGGGCTGGACTTTCTTAGGAAAACACCAGTGCTATAGTTTTTATAGTCATTACCAAGGAGCTACCTCTTTTCAATACAAGATGCTGCAGAAAACCACAGAGGAGGGACCATGATCTTCATTATATGTGACATTTCTGTACCTCTGGGACTACTCTAATGTAAAAAAAAAGGCTATAGATGCTGTTGACAAATAGTGCTTTTGTTGTGACAAGTTAAAGGAGTTGTGGCAGAAATGGACTGACTGTGTATGATACCACTGACGCTCTACAGCATTGTCCCTTCAGAAACCACAGACTTTTTCAAATGTGTATGAAAATGTGAGCAATCTGCTGACATACTTGATCTTGAAGTTACTGTATTCCCACTGGGGAAACTAAGTAGAGCTTTCCTTTCCAATTCTAATGCTTCATCTTAGACCAGAGATAGGAAATGCAGCAACCAGTCACATTTTCATATGCGTTGTACAAAAGATTAAACTGTTTATCCTTCTGATGATCTTGTGGCACTCCTGCCATACTGGGCTCATTTTACCAATTTAGCAAGATTATTGGGAATTTATTCAGTGCTGATAACACTATGTCAGAGCTCTGAGGAACTTTGTGTCAGCATAAATGAGTAAAACATGAACTCAGAAAATATCTGTTATGGAAACTAGATGTGGACCCCTTTATTATTTCTTATCTTTAATGTCTTCAAGATAGCATGAAATTGTCTGCTGAGCTTTCGCCACGTCGACTCTCCATCATCTCTCTGTGCAATCAAGCCAACCCAATCACCGAGTCAAGGATTCTCTAGGGGAAGTAGAAAGCAGGCAATTAATGCTTAAACCACCATTTACAACATGAGGAAATACAATAAAACTTCTGCTCCAGCTTCTGTGTTGCAGGAATAGAACTACCTCAGAGATGCAAAGGTACTTTTTACAAGAACAGAGACATTTGCTTAACATTCTTGTGAAAGCCTTTTCTAATTCAGTCCTCTCTTTCAGTGTCTGAACTGTTCATCCGGCTTGCTGCGTGCTACAGCAAATCTGCCCATATCTGTCCCGGAGCAACTACTTTACAGCCTATGAAAAATATTTGGTAACCTTTTCAATGTGAAATTTAGTATTAAATAGTTATGAAGATATTGTGAAGAATTGCAAGTCTTGTGAACAAATACGTATTTTTCATGGTTCAGAAAAATTCTGTTTCCATGGCATTCGCACACTCATTTTGCTGATTGCTTTTGTACTGTCCAGAGGTGCTGCATCACAATTAGAAATAATCAGATCTCAATTCAGCTGCTGAATCATAAAGGCAGGGAAAACATTTTTTTTTTAAAGAAACATAGGGATGAACAATTAAAACCCATGGAAAGGTGTAAGATATGATCACATGCTCCAAACAAGCAAAACAAATTGTGTGGCACAGAAATATGAAAAAAACAGTTTAAAAACAATTCTTTCAGGTTGACTCAAAATACGTTGTTTAACTTAAAAGAAAACAATTTATTTCATTCTGAATGGATTTTTTTACTTCTGGTTGCAGATTTTTCTATTTTGCCTTTAATATAGATTCATTTCAAATAACATATGAAATTTCCAAAGTGCAAAAATTTGTTTCAATAACTTTGAAACAGAAAATGCCAAGACTTTTTTAAAAAAAATCCTTCTCTGTGGCCAGAACCCTTTGTTAAATTTACTCTAAATTCTAAAAAGCTTTGGGCACCTGAAATGTCTTTTTTCTCTGAAGTTCCTAATCATTGAAAAGTATTGTCCAGATCTTCCATACCTTTGACTTTTAGTGGATTTATTTTTTAGATAAAATGTGCACTCCAACAAGTAAAACGATGTGGCAAATATCCTTTACAATGTATGAGCCATCATAGCAATTTCTTTGCTACCATACAGTTGTCACATTTCAACAAGCTGTGGTTCTACAACCCCTTATCACATGAGAATCTATAAATATGTTTGCAGAAGCATCCTCAAAGTAGGCAATGTACAGTTTAAACAAGGGATTCAGAAGAAGTACTGAAATATACGTGAAGACAGAACAGGTGCTTAAACATAAGTACAACTTACTTAGCACATCCCAACCATCACTGTAGCTGTCTTGACAATGCACCGAAGTAATTTGCTGTTTGGACCCCTCTGAAATCAACCAGAATTTCTCCCTTGACTTCATGAGACTCGTTTTTTTACATCTTATATATGATAAAGTCATGGGATCATATAGCATGGCAGGGTTTTCACCTACAACACTTACAATGCCAGGAATTTCACCTACAACAGAGAAGTGGGATCATCTGACAGAAAATTTTGATATCCCATGAGGAACAGTGACAGAACGCTCCCCTCAGTAAATCCAGGTTAAAAGAATACTAATGGCTCAGAAACATGAAAGGTCCAAAATCTTTATTCAAATATAAACTGTCCTGCCAATAGTTACTTTTGATTTTTTATGTTTGTTTAGCATGTGTGCTTTTGTCTTGGCTTTGGTAAGCATAATGCTGTATTAGTGTTCCTGCAATGACGTACACATGTGCATATAGTTGAAGTCATCTCACCAAACAAATGCTCAAAACAGGATTGCAATACAACCTCATGACTTATTCATGAGGCAAGCTGTTTGCTGTTGTGTTATTTGTGGTCTCATTTGCAAAGGAACTTTCTTCTGAATCACTTCTAGTGGTGCCTAATAACTTGTACACAAAGCTGCATATAAACGTATGTTTTATATTTTAATTGGTTTTGTGCCAAACTATTTCTAGGTGAGTCAGAAAATGAGCAATAGCAAAATACTTATCCCAAGCTTTACATTTGCTACTGTGTGCTCCTGGAGATATATTAACTATGGTTTTGCTCTAGGGATCTGTTTCTTTCTTCAGAGTCAGACAGTAACTGTGATTTTTTATGGGGAAGATATTCTTCAAGTTTCCATCCTTCTTCCAAATTTCCATCTAAATTGTTTACAGAATAGAATTACACAGTGCTTGGGCTGATTTTATGTATAAAACATATATATTTTTTACATTTATCTGTCAAATACAGGATTATAAATGCAGTGCCAAAAAAAGACAAAGATTTGTTGTCAACTGCTTCTCTGTAAATCAAGGCATTTCTGTTATGGTGATAACTCAGAATTTCTTGTTACAATAACTTTTCAGAAAGTTATTTAGGGGAGGTTTAGACTAGATATTAGGAAAATTTTCTTTACAGAGAGAATTGGAACAGGCTGCCCAGGGAGGTGGTGGAGTCATCATCATTGGAAGTAATCAAAAAACGTGTGGACGTGGCACTTCAGGACATGGATTAGTGGGCATGGTGGTGTTGGGCTGATGGTTGGACTTGATGATCTGAAAGGTCTTTTCCAACCTTAATGATTCTGTGATTATGTGATTTTTCTTTAAGCATAAGCCCGTAACTGCAGTCTTTCAAAGCCGGGCAGCATTAGTGTTTCACCTGCATAAAAACATAAACCTCATAAGGAAAGCAAAGACTAACTAAGGATTGTTCTTAAAAAAGTAGTAATTTCTTACAGAGGCATTTTTTTAAAACTCCTCCTCTGTATAAGTGACTTCTTAGCTTCCAGTTCAAGGTTGCAAATAATAGTGAGTGTTGATAACCTGGATTCTTTGGAAATAGAGCAAATTAAAGGTAAATAATTGTGCTTTTATGCAATACATCTTTTTCTACAAAAGAATTTTTCAATATTTGTTTGATATGGAGAATGATTCAGAAGGTACTTCCCAAGTCTGCTTACATGTATACATGCTAATATTCCTATAGCTTCTTGCTGGAACAGTTGTTTCTCTCTTCCTTCATCTATTTCATCAGTAATCACTATTACCGTCTGTTATCATACCATGTCGCAAAGATACAAAATATTTTCTAGGTAAGGTATTCCTCCTTGGAGAGGGACGATCTAAATTCAAGGAGACATTAACATTGCACCATGTGACTTCCATGTCCGCCTTCCACTGGAACAGATCTGTGTAAGTTCTCTAACTCCCTGCATGATGTTGGAGGAGATTTGGGCTTCTCAGAACTGGGGTCATGAACCCATGGAAGTTCAGATGGGCCTCAGGAGGTAAGCAGGTAGAGGAACACAAAGGGCGCGAAGCATCTGGTGAGGATTCTTGACCATAAATTGTGGCATGAGAGGACATGTCAAATGCTTTCATTAAGGAAATTAAAGACCCTGATTAAGACACTCTTTCTGGAGACAGAAGGCCTCCTTTCAGCCCTCACTTTGCTTATGTTAGCCTCAAGACTAGCCATAGGTCTCCCATGTGCCAGCAAAACGTCTTTATACCTACTCTTTTAGTGCAGTCAGAGTAAATGCTCTCCCAGTTGTTTTTGCTGGAATTGTTTACTTTGTGCAAATAATTGGAGATTCATTTAGTCAGAGGCTTGAACATGACTCTGTGGTCTACAGACTCAATCTCTTCCTTGCAGACTTTTTTTTTTTTTTTTTAAATCTAACTCAGTGCATATTCAATTGCTATGGAAAGTTAACCATCTCCAGCAGAAAAGATTATGATTGCCTCCTCTTAGCAGAACAGTCCCTGGTGATTGCAGAATTTTGTTCATTTCAGAGAAACCTGCATCCAACTCCTTATTTTATATGAGACAAAACGGAGCTGTAAAAACAAGATTTTTCACCCCCTGAGTCCTCTAGCCACTGGGTGTTAGCAAAAACACAGTACCTGCATGAAGAAGGCCTTGCCCCGATGTCTTTTGTGTGAATCACAGCCTAGTCTGAGAACATCTGGCTAACCTGACCACTAGAATTGAGATAGGTCTAAACTGCTTGGCCTAAGTCACTCAAATATATACTTCTGATCTGAATGGTTTTCAAATCATAAACCCAGTGACTGCTACTGAAGAGAAACTATCAGTTCTTGAAGACAATTACTGTGGAATGATTCTCCCTAGCCCTTGTTACCCAAGAAATGGCATCATCAGGAGACAGGCTGGAATAAAGGATAACAATGAAAATGTTGCTTCAAAATCTACGGGAAAGGATTTTGGTACTTGTGCATAATACAGTAGAAACGGATGTGAACCATTGTAAATATAAGACATAGCATTTTTTACTTCTTATTTGTTATTAAACGCTCACTAATCTTTTAGGGCAATGAAAGGAAAAAAGTCTCAGTCTGATTTTAGTATCATTCAGCATTGGGTTATCATTTATCAACATTCTCAAGCATTTTCAATGTTTACAAATAATATTTACTCTCTGCTGCTCTTATTTTCCTTTGCTATGGTTGTTCTCATTGCCTCTGTAGCTGAAAGGTCAGTGCAATTTATTATTACAATTATTTGTACTTCCAACAAACTAAAAGCACACCATATGTAAAATCTGCTGCCCTAGGCTTATACACTAGGTGACTTGGGGTACAAAATTCATTCATTTTGAAGTACTACCAGGTGATAAAGTCATCCTGGAAGGGAATATTTAGTCATGTTTAGCAACAGGAAAGGGAGGAGGTCTGCACAGCATCACATGAATTTATTTAGATTGAGGGAACTCGCTTCACCTTTGCCTTTGTGAAAGATAATTTCCTCTGTCTAGGCTGGGACTGCTTTAGTGCTCCAGATGAACACTGGATAAGTTTTACCTTCCATGAGAGCCTCCAACAGTAACAACTCAGCAGGAGGAATCCAACTGTACACAGAAATATAGTGAATTTGTTACAGAACTTAAAAAGACTGTTTCTTGATTGGCATTTCAGTGTTTGCTGAGTTAGCGATTAAATGTAGATGTAGTTCTTTTGGTAAAGTCCACGTTTTGTTCTCAGAAAACTTAACTCACCATAGGTTCTTGTTCCAGTTGATCATCTGATTTTCTACTCAAGTCCAGATGCATCTTTTAACAGAAGTTTAATTAAGCCAGCATGACAGAAGCAAAGAGCAAATGGTCATTTTTGGCACTTAAACTAACAGGAGAAAATATTCAGAATATAAATATTCAGAACGTAGATATTGTGAATGACATTTTAAAACAACAGGCAATGGATTTTGATATCAACACTGGGCTATCTTTAGAAAAAGAGAGCAGGTCAGAGCTGCACAGGGCTGCCCTAGCAACACAACGCATTGCTGACTCCTGTCAGCAGCTGAACACCTTTTCATGCATAAAGTGGGATGGCTAGTCAGGGAAATGGGGAGTAAACAGGAATGTGACTGAAAAGAACACAAAATTCTAGTGTTATTAAATGAGTAATAAAGAAGTATATAGTAAAAATTAGTAGCAGGAAAATTATCAAGAACAAGTACCTAGTTTCTTCTTATGCTTTTTCTTGCTTGGTAAAGCATTACAGCCACTATCCCTGCAGCACTGCCTTCCAGGATATGACTTAATATTGAAAATATTTAAGGAAGTTACATAATATATCTGATGATATAGAACACTTCTGCAAGAGAATACCATGCATTCAAAATAAAAGACTGGTCCTCTGTACTGGAGTGGCTAATGTTTTCATGGTTTTGCATGAAATCTGCCTTTCTCCTTAAAATTGTGCAAATGTCTATGATTTTTGTTAATCTACAACTGCTTCAAATAGGGACTACCGCAACTGTTAAGGACATGTAAACTAGACAGATGGAACTACAGTCATTACTTCCAGGTATAATGTTTTTCTGTCAATCAGAAACATCTTTTGGGTTCTTTGGAATACATAAGTAGTGAGAGACAGAAAAATCTATTAAAATTGGTCAGTGGAATTAAGACTTTTTAAAAACAATTTACAAGCATGGGTGAAAAATGATCAAAAAATGAAAACTCATGAGAGAGATTATCCATTGAAGACTATGCAAGAAAAGTCACACAAATTGCCATGAATCAGCTCATTCTCCCTCTTACCTCACAACTGAAATACGTTTTCTTTAAACTTTTCCTTTCTCCAGAGTGTATGAAATAAGATCAGGTAAAGGTCAATATCCTGAGAGTCTCAATGGTGGAAAAATGCTTTTGCAACTCTGGGATTTACATCACACAAAACATGGCCAAAAGTTTTCTTCATTGACCGGAGTAGGTTATGCCTTTAGGAGTACTCCTGTGTTGTACTCAAGAGATGAAATTGCACTGGACATAGGCAAGTAGGCAAGTTTTATTGAAGTATTTTAGCTAATACCACCAATGCAGCCAGGACATCGTGGTTTTCAGCGTGTTTTGCACAAGGTCCCTTGGAACCGCAGATATATGTTTGGGTATAATGGCATCTGCATTTCATTTCACAAGCCAGGTTTAGCATTCCTCGTTCATCACATATTAACAGTGGCAAAATATCCACTTGGAGTCCACCACAAATCCACTTGCTGAGACAAAAAAATATCATTGCAGGAAGCTCCAGACACCCAAGTTGAACTCTAACCCTGACTGCTGTTTCTCCAACATGTTACAAGTATTTACTTAACAGGTTACTTGGGTCCTGACTGGCTAGGGCAGCTCTCTCATGATGCAGGAGAGCAGGAGGAGGAATACAGATGTGTATGCTAGCGTTGTGTGAAGTTAACCATGATAATGGACTCCAGTAACTTACGGGGAAGGGGAAAGACAGCAAAGTCTAACCCTAGCACCAGCTAAAAAACAAAGTACATGATGACCAGAGAAGGTACAGGAATCCTGTTCATGCATTTGTAGGTCACTGGTGGAGAGGGGCAGGACTTGGCTCCATACATGAGCTACCTTGAGAAAGTTTTGATTTAGCTCAGAGTCCAGACTGTGTTAGCTTTAAGAGGTAAATGTAATTTTAATTTGAAATATGCCTCTTGTAACTTGTAACCTGGCTCTTTCCTGTACACAAAGTCAAAGAAGATCTTTCTTTTAAAACAGGAAATACATAATAGATGGTGGCTCCAAAAGCAATTACATTATTATTGAATAATTTTATTAAGGGCCAAACCCAGGAACATTAGCCCTTGCAGCAAGTAAGGATTGGTCACATCTAAGTCATCATTGCAAAAACAACCAAGGAAATTATGTAAGCAATTAAAAATTAATACAGTCTACAGATAAAATTAAAAGGGAAAATTAATGAGCGGGGGCTGGATCCTCAGGTGATTTCTTTCAATCGACTCTCCCTGCAGTAAGCAGGACCTCACTAGTGGTCCTCACCTGAGAATAAAGGTTTCCAAATACAGTTTTCCAGCCATATTATGCAGAGAATTTATTATTTACTCCTGTTACACACCTCTAATTTTAATAACCCCAGTCAGCTTGGAAGGCATCATGGTCTCTGACAGAGGATAATGCTTGTAAATCAGCAGAGACAGTTACTATCTGCGCCGGAGCCATCAGCTTGCTAGCTGGCCATGGGCAGAGTAACCTTATCTTCCCCTGTCTGGATTTTATCAGCTGTCTTGTGAGGCTAAAAAAATGTTTGGGAGCTGCAAATAAAGTGTTACTTGTATGTATTATATTACCTATTATAAGCAACAGATCAGTCACAAACTACAGGGCATGTAAATGCAAGGGAAGCTGTGTTGGTTTGCTGGCTCCTGTGCAGGAAGAAGGCATCTCAGCAGCAGCTCTCTAGGTCTGTGATATTTTCACAAGCCTGCTCCAGCAGAGCTCCAGAACTGCTGTTTCCGCCGCCTTGCCCAGCCCTGGGTTCCGGATGCAAGCACAGCCATGCTTATGTCCTCAGGTGTCTGCTCCATGCGTGGAGCTGATGCCGCAGGAGATTCCAGACCAAAAGGCATTAAGCCTTCGGCATTAAGCCGTTGGCATTAAGCTCTATTAGCTTTCACAAGGGGCAGATATATTCCTACTGGGTACAGGTTGTGTAAAATATATACACCCACCACCCCCAACTCAAAGTTGAAATATAGTGCGGACACATCTGAGTCAGAGTCACCTCAAACTTCCAGCCAGCATGGTTCGGTGCTGTGCTACGTGTGTTTATCTGCTGACATAGAGGAACAGTTTAATATTAGGTCTCAGCTGCCATGGCTGCAACGCCACTGTCTCTGCCCTCAGTCTGAGTTTCAAGTTTGGCTTGCAAGGAGCCAGTTTAAGGGACACATGTATCAAACATATTCATAGCTTGAGACCCCCGGCAATTCAGTTTTATCCAACCAACATCAAACAGCAACTGAACTAGGGGTATCTGTAGCTGAAAGCCACAGGGAACATTGCCAGCTCCTGTGAAATTTTCCAGAGAGAGAGGATGTCAGCTGGAGCTGTTGGCATGATGAGGGGAGATACGCCAACACACTTGGAGATTTTAGGCCCATGGGGAGGAAGACTCTCATGGCTGCCTGGCTGACTGTACCTCCAGGGTTGCAGGCTCTCAGTGGCACCTGCTCTGGAAAGCATCTCTTCAGCAACCTAATTAGCCTTACCCTGACGGATGATAAGGGGAAAAACAGACAGCTTTGCTTTGCTTTTTTCCAGGGCAGAAAGCTGTGGTATTCTTGCTCTTCCTTCTGCCCCTTGCCTGTGAAAAGAAAATGAAAAATCTGGGAGCTGAGGCTGGTTTAATGCATTGACCTGATGAAGGCGGCTTTTAGCAAGTAGTCGGCACATGTAGGACCTGTGTTGGACTGATGTGTGGGCAAGGAGCCACAACTGTGTTAATCCCTGCAAGTGGACCTGTGGGCAGGAGGGAAGTGCTCCTGTTTTAACATAGATCCAGAACTCCTTTCCTCAATGAATTTATGATCCTCTGTGACACTGCACCCCTTTCTTCATGGTGTATTTGAGCAAAAGTTTCATTCAAAAACCGTAAGACAGACTGAGGAACACTGATGCTCTTAAGGGCTGGCTTCACAACGCCACGGGGGAGCATCTGCATGCTGCCTCTTCTCATTCTTGAGGTTCATGACTCTGCTGGAGACGTGCTGCCTTGGTGTAGGGCCTTGAGCCCAAGTAGCTGGCTGCTGTGGCAAGTCCTCTTCTCTCAGACTGCTGTGGCACCCACAGCAGGCCGTCCCCAGCAGGCTGGGGTACCAGTGTGCTGTGGGAGGGGTGTCCGGGAGACCCTACTGGGATGCAGATAGAAAAGAAGTCACTTGCAGTAGGACTGGATGTGGTTTTAGATGTAGGAGGTATAGCAAATACAGGTAGCTGGGAGGGGTATGTTCCGAAAACTGCTGTGAATAGCTCATGATTAAACTTTCTCAGCAAGCTTACACCATCAGACGTTTTTTCCTGTGAAGATCCTATATGATTCAGAGCCTGTAAAAGAACTTGAGGCTTAATCGGAATTGGTTAGTGCTTCTACTCTCTCAGTTGACATTGAACTCAAAGCAAGGATTCCTCTGCCCCCAGCAAAAAGGAGCTTTCAGCTCACATCCCTCTCTCTGAAGTCCATTCCAGGTGGAAAGGGAGCAGTCTATTCCCTCTTAATAATTTTGTCAATTTTCTTTTGGGGCAGACTGAAGTATCGTCTCACAGGTGAACCAGGGGCAGTCAGTAGCACCCAGAACACAAAAGGAACAGAACCTTTCTACAGGGAAAATTTAGAGCATAAAACAGCTTTTCCTATAATTGTTTCATAAATAGTTTTGGTGTTCTAATAGATAATGTTAAAGCAGAAAGAGCCGTTTGTGTGTCTGCTGACCAAATAATTTTAGGTTAAAATCATCATGCAGAATGAGACGAAGGAAGCTGTATGCCTTAAAGACTTACTATATGTAAGGTAGTTACATTACAAAGTAACCAAAAAAATGCACTTACATGTGTTACTGACAACAACCTGTAGCAGCCGTTAAACAAAAGAGGGTTTTCCAGTTATAGTGAAAAATAATGGAAAATATTTCTGATAAATGTGCCCTTTCCTTTTATTGATGAATGAAGCTTTTACTTTCAAAAATGAGATTAAGTAACCTTTTTTTTTTTAAGAAAAAAGCATGTTTCAAGAAAGGGGTGAAAATTGAATTTTGGCTGCAGAATTGTCATTTTAGCAAAGCTTGAACAAAACTTCTACTTCTCTGCACTCACCATTTCATTAACTTGCATGTTGCAAGCCATCATGTAATGCCAAAAATGTAAAGGATTTGCCAAAACTCTCTCCTACTGTAGATGACCATCACTGCAGATATATAAAACAGAAGCTCACAGAGGTGATTAAAAGCTCAATTTTGCCTGTGTCTGGGAGCAGGCAAGCTCACGGAATCAAAATTGTCTTTTGGTACAAGAGGCATCCCACTGAATTCAACAGAGCTGATTTCATTGACAACAACAGAGTAACTTGATTCACAAGTGTACATGAACTTGTATGAGAAATCAAAGACGTGATGTAGACTTATAGAAATGTAAGCAATTTTGTATTGATGTAGACACTTCTGTGCTTTAAAGTCTTAAAATGATGAGGTATCTCTTATAAAAGAAAACAAGCAATGGTGTACTTTGATGTCGTTACCTTTCCAACCATTTCCACCTGAACCTAGGCTCTTCTGCTTTGTTGGGTTCAAGGCATGAACCAAGTGCACCATATTCTTAGCTGTCTGAGAGGGATGTTGACCCCAACAGCACAGCTTTTTGGTGAGAACACTTAGGTTGTTTCAGTGTCACTTTTTTTCTGAATCCTGAAAGCTTACTGTTAATAACTTATGGTACATAATTGGTGTTAACTGTGTGAGTTTTAATCAGCCACTTCTCATTCAGTGCTTGGACACCATTTGTTTAGTGAAGCGGAAATAAGCTGTGCACGTGAACTAAATTATATTCTTGCTCCTAGTGGCAACAAAGCCAGATTAAGCAAAATGAAGAAAAAACAACCAGATGTGATGTGGGAAAGGAAAAGTAAAAGTTTGTTTTGGGAGACTTACCAGGGTGATAAGGGTAAGGAAGAAAATCTCCTTTCTGACTGGCCTGTAATGGGAATGTATACAATCATAAGACAACTATGTCCTGTCCCTTAAACCCTGTATTTTTCCATCAATTCCTTTGCCATTAGCTGTGATTCAGAAGTGTTAGAACAGAGAATAATTAGCTGAGAGTTACTGTTTGTCCTTCAAAGGTAGGAGACTGCTCAGATACATTGTCTGTGGAAGCCTGACAGACACCTGATTTAATTCAGCCTTTGAAAAGTGACCCCAAATGTTATCAACTAAGCTGAAAGGATATATGGTTGGCAATGCTAAGGGTGTGAAGTGTAGTTACCTGCGCCTACTGGGTATGCATATTATGGATAGAATGATCGAGGTAGAATAATAGAGCTTTCTGAGGAGGGCAGTGAATAGATACGATTGCTTGCTTGACTGGACTGTATATTGTTATATATATAGTTATTGGAATATCTCAAGGCTGATTTGCCACAGGGGTATTTTGATAAGAAGACTGCAAGGTTAGGCTGTACCAACAGAACTGCTTTCATGATCTTAATGTAGTAGTTATATAAATGGTTATTTAACCAACTAAAATGTAGTTGGTGGAACACATAGTTAACAAAAAGTTTGCAAAGTAAATGAAGCAGGAGTATAAAACAACATGCCTGAGGGGTAATTCTTTGGGGTGACTTTACCTGGACAATATCTTTAGCAGCTATTCATTAGAAAAGAATAACCATCTGGTTAATATTTTTGCTTGTTAGTGTTCCTTTGACTGTATTATTAATTCATTTTCTGCCTTATTTGTTTGGGGTTTTTTCTGTCCCAGTTGTATAAACCCACAGTAATAGCTTTCAGTTAGATGTCCAGATATGCAGAAGGAATAGCTGCATAATTTCGCCTGGCTCTGTACATAAATATTTCCCATTCAAAAGGAACTTCAATTTGGTAAAATAGAACACTAATTTAAAAATTGGTCTATTTTCAAATACAGGAGGTGGCTCGTCTGTCTAATTTAAGCTTGCAATCACTTTCTTTTGGTAATAATTTCTAGTCACAATTCAAGTATATTTATCATAATATTTAGATAACTATTAGATTGTTAAATAAGATTTGGATCTAGAGGCTGTGAAAGTCAGTGAAGTCTCTCACATTACTTCAGTGGGCAGTGTATCACATTATGATTTACTTAGCACCAACAGGGGTATTATCTGTTACCTGATCTATTGGACAGGATAGGGTTTTGACAGCGATGATGGGTAGGAATATATCTGTTTTCCGTTTATTTATGAGCTGACTTTCCATCAGTTACCAGAGCTTAAAACTTGCCTGTGTAAGATTAGCTTCAGGAACTGTTTTTAGAGGGTATGTAGATACTTCATGATAAGTGTAAAGACCACTGGAATTAAGAGATTTTTAGAGATAAATTGCTAGGTAGTGTCTGTTTGGTCATGATAAACCTGTTAAGGTGCCACAATCAAGCGTAATGAATTGTATCTCAGTTACAAGCATCTGTAACTAAGAAAAACTTCTCTACGAGTCTTAACTTCTTCCAGGATTCTCAATTTTTTTTTTCAAACAGTGCTACAGACATCTCCCAAATCCTGAATCTGTGGATTCACTGAGTGTTTCCAATTGAGAGTCAGCTTTTTTGTATTACTTTCCTGAGCTCTTTATCAAAATTCAAGCCAGAGCAAACCTTCCTCTATAGCAATTTCATTTATTCTTGCAAATTCACACTCTCCTGCTGCAATTTGAAAGGAAGCATGAGGATTGCTGGACTTATCACACCTCTTTCACTGAAACAGCTGCTACCAGAACAGGCTGTAGGTCTTTAAATCAATTTATCTATAGCTCTGATGACATTCACTACAGCCGTACTGGTCACAAGTCAGTACCTTCCATAATTTCTCTACAGCTACTAGATGGCAATGATACTCAGAATAAGGGAGTTACCAAAATGAGTAAGTAGCTTCAAAACCATCACAACCCTACTAGGGATAGGGACACTTTTATGAGCTCTATAGATCACAACTTGATTTTCCAAATACCAAGTGGACTGAGTTTGCCATTACTGAGAACAGAACCTGACAACTTGTTTTACAGAACAGCTGACAACCTCCAGCCTAAATGACAGAAGAATTAAGTTTCAGGGATGTCCAGATCATATAAAAAGACCAACAGTCTCCTGTAGCTATAGATATTAAAATTGCTACTAAAGACAACTTTGAAAATGGCATCATGTAAAGCACTAACTGCATTTTTCATGACAGTCATCTATGGTACATGAAACACAGATTAGGCACAATAAGAAAAATTAATGGTAGATGTCATGGGTAATACTGGTCACCACATACATAACACAAACATTTTCAAAATAGTTAATTTTTTCATATCATTGCTTTTGGACATGTGTTTCATGGCCATCAATCTTCAGTATGTGCCGGTATTTAACATTTTGTGTTTCCCAAGAGTTTTAAATATCTAAGTTAGTGTGGCTCCTCAGAGGGCATTTTATGAAGAAGTGGAGTAGGAATGGTGCTAAAGACTGCTAACAAGTTGTCTTCTGTCACTAAGGTCTAATTCCTCAAAGTTCGTCGTGCATGTTCTGTACAGTGCTCCTCTAGACCCTGACTGTTCCTAGAATATTAAGTGTGTTGTCACCTATTTCATGGGCAGAAATTCAAGCAAGTATACTCGAGAGAATAAAATGCTTTCTTATGTCTTTAAACAATTATCAGATATCCAGTAATCAGCTTTCATATCTTTCTTCAGCCTTTTTTGAAGGGATCTTTAGTGACACCTTGGGAAGCCTCCGGTCTCTCTTTGTTAAAACATTTATCTGTAGCATGGATTATGTTCAGGTTGCTTTTGTTTTGTTTAACTCCAAAAATGAGTGGGCTAGACCAGTTTCTCAGGCTTTCTAAAAGCCAGCTAGGACCCGAACTTTAAGACTTTAAGCTTTTCTAATTCTGTTTTAAAACTTATTTTGTCTCATTGCTATTTGAAGAGGAGGCAATTAATCTTAGCTGTTAAATAATGAATGTGCAGTAATGGAACATATTCCAAAAGTTTTAACAGTTCATTCACAGTTCATGGCAGAGAAAGCACAGGGAGAGAGAAATGCATCTGTCAAGATGTAATATTGAAAGAATACATTATCATTATAGATTATAATATTAAAATAATAGATTATTATCAAACATCTTATCCACATTAAGTATCTCATAACTTTACTGCAGCTGAGACCATAACCATTCTAGTCACAGCAGAGTAGTTACTGGCAATTTGTAAGAGTGAAACACAGTTTCACCAGCAAGCGATTATAGGAGGTATTTCAGGATGGAGAGACTGATAATACGTGATACTGCTATGTTTTGCCACAGACTATGTCTAACCCAAAGGATTGAGAATACCATTTCTGGGTTCAGGTGCTTATTTTGGTTGCATAATGACACTGCATTGACCCAAAGACCACCATACCCATTTTCAGATAGGCTGAGCACGACAGCCAAGGTCTGACTTTGGAGAGCTGCAGGGGCAGGACCATAGAGAATGCTGACAGTTTTCATGTCCTTATAGACCTCCCTCCTTGGACCACTTTATTCAAATACCTTTAGCTCACACTAAAAGATTCTGCAGGTAGCACATGTACAGCCTAAATGCATACAGTAATTATTTATTACACAGAATCACTAGGTTGGAAAGGACCTTCAAGATCATCAAGTTCAACCATTAATCCAGCGCCACCATGTCCCCTAAACCATGTCCTGAAGCGCCACATCCACACGTTTTTTGAACACTTCCAGGGATGGTGACTCCACCACCTCCCTGGGCAGCCTGTTCCAATGCCTGACCACTCTCTCAGTGAAGAAATTTTTCCTAATATCCAATCTAAACCTCCCCTGGTGCAACTTGAGGCCATTTGCACATTAGCAAATGTGAACAGAAGACAGGTGAGATTGAATAAGCTATTCAGCTAAGCATTGGTATGCTCACCACCTCCAATAGACTCCCAGGGGCTTTCTGCTGGTCAGGAGGATGGTCAGGCTCCACTTCCCCCTGAAACGAACCCTTCACATTGCTGAGTTGCCATCTTCTGCCAATTCTGTTTTCTCTCCTTCTATTTCAGTGTTTTTTCTCTTCCATTCTTGAGCTAATCACGTTCGTCTTCTTACCAACCCCACCGGTTTGAAATTTTACCTTTCTTATGGCTCTGCAGAGAATCACACAGCTCCCTCCCGGCTTAACAATGTCCTTAGCAGTCTGAGCCAAGGTCACACAACCGGAGTCTGTCAGAGCAAGGGTCCTTAGAGTACAGCTGAAGCTGTACCGGGGTAAGCACCACCAAGAGGGTTGCACAGAGTAGGTTACACCCTACAGCATAAATACAGCCACCGAAAGCTGTCAGATTTTTAGCTTAATTTTAAGAAGAGTCAGAGTTTCATCTGTGGAGCAGCGAAGTGTATCACCAAATCTCTGTTCTCATTCTTGACCAAAGGGCCTTGATAGGGATAAGCATGGGGGATGAAAAACAAAACGCTTAAACATCTCTGCCTCTGTAAGCACACAGTGCACCTTTCTAATCTTGAACAGTGATACATTCAGGGAAAATGTTGAATTACATTTTTTTTTTAAATATCCAAAATACATCTTCACTTCAGAATGCATTCTTTTCAGTTGCACATTTAAATAAACTTTACTTCTTTCAGATGTTTTGCTGTAGCTAGTGAAGATTGTTTTCTGAAAAGATTAGCAAAGAGTTATTGTAATCATTACGCCTCAGTGCACAGAATAAAAGAAAGAACATGCAAATTTAGGGGCAGAGGAGGACCTAAAAGAAATTATAACATTATTATCTTCTTCTGTGTTATTTAGCTGGAATGTACTGTTCATCAGTTCTCAGGCTAGATCAGTTCCTGCATTTTTAAAGTATTGAGTAGTTTGCTAGATTATGTATGAAGACATCTGCAATATTGAGATCTTTCTGATGTCTTATGAAAACTGAAACCTCTATCTTCATAGGTTCTTCTCCAGAAAATTTAATTAGAAATGCAAGTCATTTTTATTCTTGGTGAAACTTGTGCCATTTTTCCGTACGTCTAAAAGCACAGTGGAAACAACAGGATGGTGATCTAACAACAGTGACTATGCAGGTAAAGTTAATAAAAACAGAAATTTATTTACCTGGAGATTCTTCTCCCATAGCCTGCTCCACTGTGTAGGTCTGCCTTGCCTTTCCCCGCCCACCAAGAGCTCAGAATTTGTGAGTTATCCAAGTACGCAAGCTTGGAAAATATTAAGAAAATATTATGTATATTTTGTGTGAAACTTGAACCTGCAATATACTGGGTGGTAGAAGGGAGGAATTGGGGCTCTCTTTTTTTTTTTAACCTTTTAAAAAATGGAAATATCAGAACCTCTGTTATGCCCTAAAGTATGACAGAGGATCACCTTATGTTGTACAGTGACCAGTTCAAACATTTCACCAGTATCACAGAATCACAGAATCATTATCATTAAGGTTGGAAAAGACCTTCAAGATCATCAAGTCCAACTGTTAACCCAACACCACCATGTCCACTAAACCATGTCCCAAAGCGCCACGTCCATGCTTTTTTTGAACACTTCCAGAGATGGTAACTCCACCACCTCCCTGGGCAGCCTGGTCCAATGCTTGACCACTCTCTAAGTACAGAAATTTTTCCTAATATCCAATCTAAACCTCCCCTGGTGCAACTTGAGGCCATTTCCTCTCATCCTATCAGTAGTTGCTTGGGAAAAGCGACCAACACCCACCTCATCACAACCCCCTTTCAGGTAGTTGTAGAGAATGATAAGGTCTCCCCTCAGCCTCCTCTTCTCCAGATTGAACAACGCCAGTTCTCTCAGCCGCTCCTTATAAGACTTGTGCTCCAGACCCCTCACGTACAGCAACTCCATGTTTTTCTTGTAGTGAGAGGCCCAAAACTGAACACAGGATTCGAGGTGCGGCCTCACGAGTGCCGAGTATAGGGGCACCATCACTTCCCTACTCCTGCTGGCCACACTATTTCTGATACAGGCCAGGATGCTTTGGCCTTCTTGGCCACCTGGGCACACTGCCGGCTCATGTTCAGCCGGCTGTCAACCAGCACCCCCAGGTCCCTTTCTGCTGGGCAGCTCTCCAGCCACTCCTCCCCAAGCCTGTAGCCTTGCATGGGGTTGTTGTGGCTGAAGTGCAGGACCCTGCACTTGGCCTTATTAAACTTCATACAGTTGGCCTCTGCCCATCGATCCAGCCTGTCCAGATCCCTCTGCAGAGTCCTCCTACCCTCCAGCAGGTCAACACTCCCACCCAACTTGGTGTCAGCTGCAAACTTACTGAGGGAGCACTCGATCCCCTCATCCAGGTCATCAATAAAGATATTGAATAGGTCCGGCCCCAGAACCGAGCCCTGGGGAACACCGCTTGTGACCGGCCGCCAGCCGGATTTAACGCCATTCACCACAACTCTCTGGGCTCGGCCATCCAGCCAGTTCTTTACCCAGCGAAGAGTGCACCTGTCTAAGCCACGAGCCGCCAGTTTCTCCAGGAGGATGCTGTGGGAGATGCTGTCAAAGGCTTTACTAAAGTCCAGGCAGACAACATCCACAGTCTTTCCCTTATCCACTAGGTGGGTCACCTGGTCATAGAAGGAGATCAGGTTGGTCAAGCAGGACCTGCCTTTCATGAACCCATGCTGGCTGGGCCTGACCCCTTGGTTGTCCTTCACATGCCCTGTGAGCACCCTCAAGATGAAGCACTCCATAATCCTCCCCGGCACGGAGGTCAGGCTGACAGGCCTGTAGTTCCCCGGATCCTCCTTCCAGCCCTTCTTGTAGATGGGTGTCACATTGGCAAGGCTTCAGTCTTCTGGGACCTCCCCTGTTAACCAGGACTGCTGGTAAATGACGGAGAGTGGCTTGGCAAGCTCCTCCGCCAGCTCTCTCAGTACTCTTGGGTGGATCCCATCTGGCCCCATAGACTTCTGGATGTCTAGGTGGCTTAACAGGTCCTTAACTGTTTCCTGCTGGATTATGGGGAGTTTATTCTTCTCTCCATCCCTGTCTTCCAGCTCAGGGGGCTGAATACCCTGCGGATACCTGGACTGGCTATTAGAGACAGAGGCAAAGAAGGCATTAAGTACCTCAGCCTTGTCGTCATCCTTGGTGACAATGTTCCCCATCATATCCAGCAAGGGATGGAGATTCTCCTTACCACTCTTTTTGTTGTTAATATATTTGTAGAAGCATTTTTTGTTATCCTTTACGACTGTGGCCAGATTGAGCTCTAGCTGGGCTTTTGCCTTTCTAATTTTGTCTCTGCTTGACCTAATGAGATCCTTGTACTCTTCGTGAGTTGCCTGCCCCTTCTTCCAGAGGTGATAAACGCTCCTCTTTTCCCTGAGTCCCAGAAAAATCTCCCTGTTCAGCTAGGCCCGTCGTCTTCCCCGCCAGCTCGTCTTGCGGCACAAGGGGACCGCCTGCTCCTGCGCCTTTAAGATTTCCTTCTTGAAGACTGTCCAGCCTTCCTCGACCCTTTTGCCCTTCAGGACGGTTTCCCAAGGGACTCTCTCAACCAGTGACCTGAACAGGCCAAAGTCTGCCCTCCAGAAATCCATGGTAGCAGTTTTGCTGACCCCTCTCCTTACTTCACTCACAACTGAGAATTCTATCATGTCGTGGTCGCTAAGCCCAAGACGGCCTCCGACCACCACATCTCTCACCAGTCCTTCTCTGTTTGTAAACAGCAGGTCCAGCAAGGCACCTCCCCTGGTGGGCTCACTCACCAGCTGCGTCAGGTAGTTATCTTCCACACTCTTCAGGAGTAATGTCCTTTTCTTTCCGTATTAGGTCATGAAACTTATTTAAGCATGAATTTTTAATTTGCAAGTTTGGGTTGATCTTCTTACTGCAAATCATGCAGCACTGAAGAGACACCAGCAAGGACTGAGACAGGTGGATAGCTTTTTTCCTCCTTCTTTTCTAAGCTGCAGAGAATGTTACTGGTTCTGTAAAAATTCTTTTGGAGGTACTGCATTGTCCTGTACTCCCTAAACAAGATTACCTCCTTTCATCTATTCTTTTTCAAGGAAATACTCTCTTCTAGTGTTCAGTAAGAACATGAAATTATTTTTTTCTTCTTTTATTGTGATTTATTTTTACATAATCTTCTCCGTGCCCCCAATTCTGTCTACCATCCAGAAAACTCAACACTATGACACACGTCCCCCCCAAAACAGACAAAGATCTGAGGATGAACCTTGCCCCATGTGGGGCAACTGTTTGTCAGCAACACAAATGCTCACAGAAAGCTCTCTAAACTCTATGTAAGAGCAGAAAAACTAATAATTTTCATTAGCCTCATCAAGAATTAGGTCGTGTCTGTTGTCATTACCAGACCAAAAAAGGAAACGTTTCTTAAAATAGGGAAATTTTCATCAGAAATTATGTGACTTTCAACACCCCTAATAGACAAAGAAATATCTGAGGTAAGAGCAAGAGAAGCCTTGAAAGATATGCAGAAAGCTACCCTAGCAACTCTTTTGTACATATTCGATAATACTTCAGATGTGATAATATTTCTGTCTCTTGTCAAGTGCTTAAGTGTCTGGACTTCAAGTAAAAAAAAAGTTCATTTTACTAAATGGCTGTGACATAATTCTGAGCATCACTGATCTAAGTAATATAATCAGATGCATGTGTTTATAAGGATATACTATTCTGTTCTAGGAGCTGCTGGGGTGTTTTCAACAATGATTTTCAACAGAGATTACTTTTATGCCTATGTTTTAAAAAGGCCAGAAAAACTGTCCAGGGAACTATAGGGCACTCAAACTCATTTCAGTCTTGGAAAAATCATCTAAAGTCCATGCCCAGTGGTGGGTCCAAGAAGGTTGTTGAGAAATTCGAGCGCGTCCAGCAGAGCTCTGTGAGAGACCCTAGAGCACCTGAACAGAGAGAAGGGCTTGAGGGAGCTGGGCTCTTTTCATTTGGAGACGAGGAGACCAATGTAGAAGGGGAAGTGGAGTGGTGTCCCTAGTTGCTTGGGGGAACATTACAAAGAAAATGGATCCAAATTCCCCAGAAAATGGATCCTGGTATTGGCAAATGCCCATAAGTGGCAATTTGAGAGGTGCAGATTGGATGTTAGGAAAACCTTCATCGCAGCACTGGAACGGGCTGCCAACGTGGCAGTAAAATCTGTCCTTAGAGGTTTTCAGACATGGCTAGAAGAAGCCATACCTGACCTTATCCAGACTGGGAGCGGTCCTGCTTCAAGTAGGAAGCTGGATTTGATGACCTCCACAAGTCCCTTCCAAACAACATTTGTATGAGAAAAAAAGCATAAGAAAGTGCAATATGTCTCGTATGCTCCCAAGTTTTGTAAATAGCGTCTGACATGATTCATTATATTTTCTACAAACCTTGGTAGAAATTCTGCTTCGAGCACCCGGTACCCACATCAGAAGATGGTGTCTACCCCAGTCAGAGTGAAGAAGCATGCCAAGATCAAAAGACCAGAATACTTTCTGCTTTTTCTCTAGGGATCCTGCTTTAAAAGACCATCCTCTGTAAACAGATACCCAACCTAGATGGCATCATATATTATAACTAACAAGCTTGTATTTATAGTGCAGAAAGGAAGCGAGCTTTGAAAGGTTTCTGCTCTGTGATTGTGAGGAGTGACCTCTAAGGAACAGAGCTCAATAAACTTGGCCTTTCCCTTTCTGACTGATGACTTTCCTACTGTGAGAGAAATCTATAGTCGTTAGCAAGACTGTCACGACTGCTTGCGAAGAGCGGTTGCTCTGCTCACTGAACTATGTTTGGGTTTTTTTTTTTTTAATTCACAGAGTCTATTTTGTTAATAAGAAATTGTCAGCATAATAAATTAACTGCAGCATTTCTCTTTCTAACTGCTATGGGGTTGTGATATGTGTTTCAAGTCAGGTTCCCTGAGCTGCAAAGTATTTTCTGTCTCACTGAAAAGCCGACCTTCAACATAGACAAAACCTGAACAGAAAGAATCAAAGAACATGCTTATGACTTATTTTCAGCATAATCATCAAGACCTGACAAGCTATTAAAAACTTACTAAAATAAGATGACCTTAGTAAGAGCCACCTAATAATACTACATGATCCGTTTGCAAGTACAAGCTTAAAAGAAGAGTAAAAAAAGAGAAAATTGCAGATGAAAATACTTGACAGATGGACATATATAAATGTCTTATTTCAGACATTCTTAGTCATGGCAAAAACACAGGAATTCACCCTGACTCCACTTTTCAGTGCTTGAGTATAAAAGGGTCTTTCAAGCAAGTCACTTTCCATTTTGAGGAGAGGAACAAATTATTCATAGCACCATCAGCATTCTAAAATAAAATGAAACCCTAAAGTATATTTTCACAATGCAGCAGATAATTTCAGAAGTATACCTAATAAGTAGAAGATCATGAGGATTTCTGACAAGTGAATTTCCTTCCTCTGCCCAGCTAGTAATGGCATCTATCCCTGTCATTTTCGGTTCACTCCTCCAGCTTGGTCACAGGTTTAAAAATGCACTTTCTCACATTTCCTATCCCTGGTGACCCATCCTAGCTCCTGAATGGTTTTTGTTGTTGTTTTCAGTATTCACTTGGTATTCATGCCCTTTCTTTTATTTAGCAATCATCATCATGTATCTAGCACGCCACAGCTTCTCCTCTTGAAAAGACCTGGATCACCTTTTCTCTCCAGGCACCTCTACCACTTATTTCCACTTGTGGTCTCCCGAGCTGCAGTGTTTCCTCCCTCCAGAGACCATGACCTCTCCAGCTGCCTTCCTCTCTGCTGAAACCAACCTCGCACATGCTCCCACACCTTCTTCCTAGCCAAGCCTCACAGCTGGTCATCTACATCAGACACATCCTCTTTGTGTCTCTCAGTGTCTTGAAGACCACTGACACCTTAGCTTCTCTGGCCTTGTCCACTCCTCATTCTCCTCTTGCTGCTTTCAGTGCATCTTCCAAGGGGTGCTTTTCCACTAACCAACAGGGAGGTAACTTCTGTTACAAGCAGACAATGAGTTTTACATATTCTTTTAAACAAAGACTTTTGCTAAGTTCCTAATATTCCATTTCTTTTGTCTTACTGTTGTAGGGCTGTCTCTGACTGGTTAATCCAGATTCTCTGTTGTTATGAATGTCAGAACAGAAAACTGGAGACTGTGACAGCAGCGGTAATTTTGCAATCATTAAAATGCATGTTTTGCCTCAGCCACCAATTTTATCTTTCGTAATTTACCTTCTGCCTCAGAAAAATGCTCAGCCAGTAGCTTTCATGCACTTTTCATTGTTTGCTCTTTAACATTCTCTGCATCATAAATAACATCTCTGAGGTTATTCATTTCTCTACCTGCTTCCTGGCCATGATCAGAAGCTATGCACTTACCTGAACTTGATGCAGCTAGGGACAGAAATGTATTCCTTTTCTTAGGAGCTCTTTTCTGTCCGCTGGTATACAGACGGGACCAGCAATATGTACAGACATCGCCACTGATGCAGTGGAAGAGGGCTGGGAAGGAGATCCTGTTGTACATGTATTTGCAGAGCCACATGTTGTTCCGTCACACAAGCCAGTGGCCCGATCCTCATGATTTTTGGAATGTACCAGATGCTGTAGGCGAGACTTCTCTGATGTCCCTTGGTAAGCCTTACAGGCCGGCACGGTCCAGCTGGCAGACACCAGGCTGAATCCTGGCTGCAGGCTAGCTCTGTCTGCGGCTAGTACACGGAAGGGATGGCAAGTGCACCACACCAGCAAGCCCCTTGATGACTGTAGCAATAAGTCATTTTCTTGGGCTGCGGCCACGTGGACTGTCCTTTGCAAACACCTTGTTATTACTGCCGAAGCAGTGACGAGTGTCCAGAAGCTTGTTCTTCCTGTTAAAGGAGTAGCCTTCTGATCTGAACTAGGTATGGAAAAGCTTTATACAGCTTCTTGAAGCCAGGATGGGATTTAGACTGGCCTGAACCCTGCTAAGGATTAAAGTAATCTCTGCGATGGTCCAGATTATTTAGTGCTTGTTCTTCATTCTGCCACTTTCGCAGGGAATGGGATGGGGAGAGTCATGGGTGGTTTTTTTTCCCTAGAGCCAGAGGGGGTCATCTTGCCTGCAACAGGGAACTTGCAGCTTCAGTTCGAGGTATATGGTGCACTTCATGCCACATCTGCTTATTCTCCCACCAGGTATCCTCAGGCTGGGCCCCAGCCACTGGTATAAAGCTCTCACTGTGACAGACAGGAGGAGGCTTACCAGGGTTGCAGCAATGGAGCCATGCCAACATCCATCAAGATGAATGTGGCCCCACAGATGGGTAGCGACTAGGAAGTATAGAATGAGGAAATACCAGCACACAAAGGGTAAATAGGTGAAATAACAGTTCAGTGCAAAATAATAAAGACAAACTGTATTCCATTTTCTTCATGTGCATTTCTGAGGTTTTGCTTGGGTTTTTTTACAATATGTTTGCTGTTTAGTGATTTTATGAGCAGTCCTCAAAGGTTTATAATAATCTTTTTTTCCGGTGTAGGTGGATCTATTTCCACTTAATTTTGAATGTTGCCATTTAATCACAAATGCCATTCAGCTGTGCATGGAGTTTAAGCTCTGCGCAAATCGTGCAAATATACCAGAATGACTTGTTTTTTTAAAGTGAAATCCCTAAGAACTCTGTGAGGTGGAAATCTCTGCAGAACAAGGTCTTCACTCTGGAATTCGAGCAGTGCAGGGGAAAACACACCCAGCTCTGACTAGCAAACAGCAAATACAGAACAAATGGCCTGGGACTCTCCTTTCAAACCCTAGCAGCCCATGCTGACTATAAAGACACCTTCAACTGGATTCCAGGAGGTGGGTAAAGTTGGCAAACAAAAGCGGAAGGAAAGCAGAAAAGATGAGCGCTGCAAACTCCTTGTCATTCAATGTCAAGTCTATATATCTACCTAGCGCGTAGTACCCTAGTTGTACACAGAACCATGTTCAGCACCTTGAATCTGAGCTGGTTCCAGACTAGCCTTGTTCTTGTAGACCAGTTTGAGGGCTGACTCAGGTAATGTGGCTGGGAAGTTGCATTTCAGAAGCCAGGGGATGCCATGCACAGAGACCACCTATATAAACTCTTTATTCATTGGTGTTTCTGTTGAGCTTGCTGCAAAAAAAAATAGAAGATGGTGAGATAAAATTGAATGCAGAAGCTTTGTTGTTGCTTTCAATACAGTCAGGATTACATTTGGTCTGAATTGCTCATGTGCGCATTAGAGGAACAGTACCAAAAAACCTGTACACAGCAACTGAGCTTGCTGTTTATTGTTATGGTGCTGATATACACCTTAAAGTAGAGAAGGGATACAAATCCACCTATTACACCCAATAGTATCAATAACAAGCGATTGGCTGGTGCACAGTCTCATATCACTGAGTCCCTGATATTATATACAATTGAATGAGACGGTCTTCCTCTACTCCCACCTTCGGGAAACTCCTCCTGTAAGACTTTTAGTTCTGATCATTAGGCTCCCTTCTCTATTTTCCCCACTTTTATGTGTGACTAATTTATACCCATCCATTCTTACGCCAAGACTACCTTTCAGTTTAAGTAATTCTTCTCCCCACGGTGTTACAGACGTCTCCCATGCTTGTTAGGCTCATGACCTGGCTTCTCTATTCTGGTCATCCTGCCTTTTGTTCCATTCAGAGCTGCTTACTCTTGAATGCAGTGGCAAGAGTTATATGCATTTCCCTAGTGCTTTCTGTCACAGTACAAATACCTGCACATACATCTAGCCTTCACGCACTAGATCCAAGGCAAGCAAAATACCTGCCACAGTTACTCCTCTCCAGCAATTCATCCCTTGCCCTGTAACACTCACTTACATGCACACCATGGAAATCCTAAGTGGGTAGTGCTGACTACAAAGGGTTAGAGCAAGCTGGAACAAGTCGGGAGAGGGATGCAGTGAGGTACATTATACCAGAGCAACAGTGCTGACGTTTGCCAGATTGTCTGTCATTCTCCAGCTGCCCCTTCCTCTTGGTAGGCGTGCTGATGCATCCTGGAACTGCACTGGAATGCATAACCCCAGTTTCTCATGGTCAGCCTGTGATTATTTGGCTTTTCCTTTCCAGTGTTTCCAAAGGTAAAATTGTATGTGTAGCAAAAAATTCTTTTTTCAATTTTGTTATGCTTTATATAAAAATATTGCCAAAAACTTTATCTTCCTCCCCCTTCTTGTCTGGCAAGCTTTTTTCCAGCTCTTCTAGCGTCAGGGATCCAAAATTATGAAGAGTATGTTTAATCAATATAGTATCCTTGCATCTTATGGCTTTTCCAACTAGTCAAAAGTATTGGAGCCTTAAGACTTCTGCTGCTGAAATCACAGAAGTATAGCAGCTGATCTATAAGGCAATGCTTGCCTTTTTTCCTCTTGGCTCTTGCTGTTTTCTGTTCCTGGCAGGTTTTCTGAATCAATTTTGAAAAGAAGATAAGACAGGACCTATAAAAAGATAATATTAAATATCACTCACTCTAGTTTTCAGAGTCTTTCAGGGAGAAAAAAAAAGGATGACTAGATTCCTTTGCCTGGGGCCAGATCTGTTTTCCTTGCATGGGATTTCTGAAAGAAGAGACAATAAAGCCTTGATTTTGCACCCATGTCAGTGGATTGGAAATTTGACAGTGGCATCGATTGCAAGGAGAGAAAGTGAGACCACAAACTTGTATACCTCAGCAGCTGTCTCATTTCTGGATCTTCTCCTTGAGGAACTTAGTCTGTGTTGGCAAGAGGTTATGAGATCTTCCTATCGGTGCCAGAAAGATAACATGAGCTAGACAGGACAGGTTAAATTAGACAGGATCAAATTAGCTAGGATCACGTAAATAGACCAAGGTAGATTAAATTGTATAAATAAGAAGAGATTAGACTAGGAGTACTGCATTAGGTGGATTAGATAGTTCAGAGAGAGCTGCTTCTGAGTAATTTGAGGGATATTCGACAGTTCTTAAAAAGTTAACAGAAAGAAATCCACTCAGTTTCTAAGGTGATACAGCTGTGACAAAGACTAATGAAATCCTAGAATACACAAGGGGAGGCATTTTCAGTAAAGGGAGGCTGTTAAAGACACTGTAGAAAGCTCTAGTGAAACCTTATCTGACAATATGGGTACTACTCTTCTCATTCAAAAAATGAATCCAGTCTGGAAAAAATACAGAGGAAAAAAAGCACAGAGAGGAGGGAAATTCCAAGTCTTGTTTATTAGACCTAGAATTGCCTTTTATTCACCACAGTAGGGGAAATAAAAATCAACCAGAAGAATAATGGTGCGGGATCTTTTAAGAAAAAGATATATATGACAGCAACAGAGAGACTGCCTTAAGTCACCTGGGAGACTGTTGTGGTTTAACTTCAGCCGTCAGCCAAGCACCACACAGCTATTCTCTCAATCCCCACCCCCCGATAGGATGGGGGAGAGAATCAGAAGAGTAAAAGTGAGAAAATTCGTGGGTTAAGATAAAGATAATTTAATAAGTGAAGTGAAAGCCGCGCACGCAAGCAAAGCAAAACAAGGAATTCATTCACCACTTCCCATGGGCAGGCAGGTGTTCGGGCATCCCCAGGGAAGCAGGGCTCCATCATGCGTAACGGTTACCTGGGAAGACAAACGCCATCACTCCAAACATCCCCCCTTCCTTCTTCTTCCCCCAGCATCATATGCTGAGCATGATGTCATATGGTATGGAATATCCCTTTGGTCAGTTGAGGTCATCTGTCCCAGCTTGTCTCCCCTCCCAACTTCTTGTGCACCCCCAGCCTACTCGCTGGTGGGGTGAGCAGCAGAAAAGGCCTTGGCTCTGTGCAAGCACTGCTCAGCAAGAATAAAAACATCCCTGTGTTATCAACACTGTTCCCAGCACAAATCCAAACCATAGCCCTGTACTAGCTACTATGAAGAAAATTAACTTTATCCCAGCCAAAACCAGCACATTCTCCACCCCTTATTCCATATCATTTGCATCATGCTCAGGTACCATGCTATCCAATACATCCTCATTAACCACTACCCTCCTTCCCATGCTTTGATCTAACACACAGATATCATTCCCTTAGTCTACGGACCACTCCTGTAAAATGTCCAACAAAATGTCCACTGAGTTCATTTAGTCCATGCCTTTGGGCTCCATCTGTTATGGTGGTGACTCAGGACAGGAGAGCTTGTGTGTTGTGTGAAGTTACTGGGGACCAAAGCCAACCTGGGTCGGGTCACTGCTGCACTTCTTGTAAGGCTTGTCCTCCATTGGTTTGGGTGGGTCCTGCTATAGTAATTCCTACAATATGCAACTCAAATCATGGGCTACAAAGGTTTAAAGATATTTCCATTACAATCTCCACCCCGACCCCTTTGGACCAGGTTATAGGGGTTAACATTGCAATGAACTCCTCCCCTTGCTTCTGCTCTGGCTTAGACTTATCCACAGTCTGCCGTCCCATAGGGGTGTATCTGCTCCAAGTGGAGCCTTATCTATGAGCCACAGTCTCTCTAGGGGTACACCTGCTGTGGCATAGACTTATCCGCAGCCACAATCACTTTAAGGTGTGCCTTTTCCAGTGTGGACTTATCCGTGGGCCACAATGCCTTCAGAGGTATACCTGCTGCAGCACAGACATAACCATGGCCACAGACACTTGGAGATGTACCTGCTCTGGCATGGGCTTATCCACAGCTACAGACGATTCAGGGTGTCCCGCTCCCATGTGGGCTTATCCACAGGTCACAGTCCCTTTGACTTGAGTTCAGAGTGGAGTTCCAGCCTGTCCCAGCACAGCAGCACAGAAACAGCAGTGATGCCCTGACCGTCTGCCAGCCCAGGTGCTGGGCCATTGCTGTTATCAGTGTTCCCTGGCACAGCAGAGTAAGAGGATAAGCAGTACAGCACTAGAGCAAGCAGCGAAAGCAAAAAGCAGCCACTAACGAGCACTAGACTCTAATATACAGTAAGGCAAGCAAACCCGTGGCAAGAACAGGAACCTGCCAATTAATAGCTAAACAGAAATAACGGCTATAAATCCGATCCAGCACGTGCCAATCAAACTTGTCATTATCTCGAACCCTTTGAGCCCCACATTGGGCATCAAAAAGAGCTGTCGTGGTTTAACCCCAGCTGGCAACCAAGCACCAGCCTAATATTCTTGATACATTTGATTGAAAAAAAACCAGGCTTATTTTTCCATGGAGATGACCATTTTCCATTGTCACAAAGTTTGAAATAACTATATACTGAATTATAATGAAAACTTACTGGAGGAGGGAATTGGGATTTGGCCCACATTAAACAGAAGGTACTCAACACCTCGCGGAGTTAGACAGACCATCAGGATCTAACATAGCTAGGTTATTTTTCTAACTTTTCTGTCAGAATTTCACAGGTTTATTTGGTGGACATTTTCATCAGTCATATTCTTAACCAAAAGAATGTCATTTTTTATTTACGCAGTATATTTGAACTTTTCCCTCCAGTTGGTTTCCTTGGTTCAGCAATTTTATTGATATTTTCTAATTAACAAAAGCTAAAGAACAAACCTGTCAGAAATAAGGTCAATAAATACGTTAGACCAGCCATGAGTGCCTGTATTTTTTACCATCAACTCTGTTATGAACAAGGGTTAACACACTAAGCTCGGTGCAGCATGTGTTCACCGAAATCTGAACAAATCCTTGGAAGCTGGCACTTCCATGGCTGCTGATGTTAGCACTGACGTACTTTGCATTAGTTTGCTACAGCTGGAGATCTTGATTCACAGACAGGAAAAGAATCAAATTGATTTCCCTCCCGTCCTTCCTCTCCTTCCTTCTTTCTTTCCTTCCTGCTTATAAGCCCATTTGAATCACAGTGTAAAATTGTGGACCAGCAGAAACATGTTGGCTGTGGAATATTAGGCATACGGACCGCTGCACAGAAAATTAGACAATCCGTTGTGAATCCATTGTTAATCCACTGTTAATATGGAGGCCAGATTGGAATGTGTACACAGAGGACTGAGAGACTATACATCCAGTATTTAGAGCCTCCAGGGGTGATACTGTAATGGCTGACTTGTCAGCATCCAAATACAGATCTCAACAAAGCATTTAAGCTTTAAGTTTTTTCCTGCAATAAATCAGGCACCCGAGTAAAAGTTAAGACCACAGATGTTGTATTGAATCTGGGCCATGGTTTATTTTTTCCCTCTATCCTCGGTATTGCTGAGGGTGACAGGGCAGAAGGTGCTCACTGAAATCTTTTCCGGTCCCATAAAATGCTTGCAGAAGCATTGTAAACTACTGTGCAGCAGAAAATTACTGTAGAATTAGTTCTTATTAGTCTCTGTTGGAGGATAAAATGGGGGAAGGACAGCTAGGGGAGGATGAAAGAGAAAAATAACAAACTCGGGGTCGGTACCTTTGTAGGTTGAATGCGACAGATGTATGGAAGGATGTCTGCAATACCTGTAATCAAGCTAAATACAAAACGTCAGAGGAAAAGCTATTTGCTATTCTACAGATGAAAAGACCTTCTTATTTTACTCAGGTGTGTGATGACAGTAATAATAATAATTCGACACACATTATGTCAAGGGCCATTTCTGTACTTGTGTCCCCTTTATTTCGTTCACATCATATCTGTTGCCAGCCAAAGAATTTAGCGACCCTATCCTATAGTTCCTGTTGGCACTAGAGAGAAGACGTCTCCAGAGCAGAAAAATCTATGCTTCCCTAGTTCCCCGCTTTCTGGCAGGAGCCCCTTCACCCTTTGCGAGGACCAGAGGCGAGGAAGCTGTGAGCACAACCTCTGACAACCCTTCTGGCTAACGGACAGAGGAACCACGCTTCTAGGATCCAGGACCAAGATGCATTTAATATCTCTTTGGCAGGCACTGGGTAACCACAACTCCTGCACATGAAACTGCCATTTTTCCTTATTCCAAGGAATATTCAACACTTGCAACACTGGCCCTGAGTTTGTAACTTTTGCTTTAGAGATCTCACAGTTTACAGAGATTATAACTTCTATTCCGCTAATTATATAGATATTTGTCATACTGATGTGGCAGACGAGTGTATGTTCTTTTTGCCTCAGTCAGGTAAAGATTTATCTTAGACTTATGAGAAAGCCACAGTGTACAGATACATCCTAAATCTATTCCTCAGCTTTATCTTAGCCCAGCGTACGTTTACTTTTACATTGGTTAATCAGAATTCCTCAGGCATTTTTTCCTGTCTAATACCAAAATCATTAATCTTACGTCTGTAAGAAACTCTGCAGATCTGTGGTCACTGGGCACACATTAGCTGTATGACTGCCTGCACTTAGTAAGCAACAACAGTGCATTCATTTCATTTGCAAGATTTTTTTCTAGACATACATTCATCTCGTCTGACCTGTTTCTTGCTGAGCTTTTCCAATGCTAGGAATTTCATAGACAATAATTATAATCTATCAACTTTATTTTTAGGAAAATTTAAAGTATGAGTATTAAAATCGAAATTATGCTAAAGGCTGGGATCAAAGTTACACTTTGAAAAACAAAATAAAGTTTCATCTTTCTGCCAAGAAAGCAGATATTTCCATAGCCTACTTAATTAGAAGTAAGTTACTAAGCTATTAAGTTATGGGTTAATTCACATATACATTTCCCCTGCTAAACTGGTATATGCATAGCTACATACATTTTCAAATACCTATATAAAGCATGCACCTACGTGAGGATGCAGATGTTTAAGAGTAGTAGACTCTGGAGATATCATCTAGCATTTTAAGCTGAACAGAAGCAAGCTTTCTACCTTGCAAACGTCTTAACATTTGTATTGCATCGATCTATCAACCAGTCTACAAATACTTCACTTATACTTTCCCACGGAACCCTTGAACACCCTCTGGCAGCATCAGGTTCGAAAATCAAATTTGTGGCTCACTGCTAAGCTGTGAATTGCACACCCTGAAGCTCCTCCCCGGGCTCAGGGCTTCCTGATCAGAGCGAGCTGCTCGCTGGAAGGGAAGAGGGCAACAACACACACACGCTCCTAATTGTTCATATTAAGTTGCTGGTCCTCCCAATTGATTGATTTCAGGCTGACTTCTAAGCCAAAAAGCCAAATAAAGTAATTCTGTAACATTGCCTTAGCTAAAACCCCGCCAGACACAGGGTAAAAAATCAAAAGTTGCTGAGATCGGCGTAATGTGTTAAATCGTGTTGTATAAGCTCACGTACCTCCCTGCTTGCGGGAAGTCTATTGCAATGCGGACGGGCAGGACCAGACCGTGACTCGTTGTTATCATCCCTTATACATCAGGTAGAGATGAGGCTGAGGAATTGTGTTCCCTGCACAGAGGGCTGGCAGGAGACTAGATTGAATATGATTACCAAGTAAAAGGGTAAGGTGGCCTTTATACCTCCCCTGATCCAAGTGCACAACTCAAGTCACCTCCTAAAATATTGCGGCCCTTTACCACAAATAGCTTACAAGTACGCTGGTAGTGTCTGAATTTCAGAGGGGGCTCCTCCATTAGAAGTCAATAGGCTCCGTGGCATTCAGCTCCCCCGAAAGTCGGCGTAGTTTTCAATGGTACTTTGTAGAAAGAGAAGATCAGAAAACAAGTATGAATATTACCTAGATTATAACTCTACAGACAAACCCACATTGACACATCCAAGTACTTTCCTTTATATATTCAAGCATGCTCAAATTTTATAAATGAACAAAATGGATATCCTTTAAAAGACTGGCGTTCTTTCTTCAACCAGCTTGCTAAATTAAACCCAGCTTGCTAAGAGCAAGGCAATTATCTCCATCAAAAGGCATTAAATCTGAGAAGAATTGAATTAGACACTCTTAGATTAATGTGGAAATGCAATAGGAGCTTATAATCTTTGCTCAAACATAAGGCCAAAATAAAAAGAGCACTGTTGATGTTCATCCCTCAAAGTATATCTGTAACAATTGGAAAGCAAAGCATCAGTGTGATCTAGAACACTTTGTATTACCTAGTTGCCATCCATCATTCGCCAAATCCATTTGCAATTTAACCATCATATATTGATCCCAAAGAAATAGCTACAGGAAAAAAAGATGTCTTTTCAGGGAACTCTGCAATGAACTTCAGTGAAATAATTGTTTAGTCCTTCGCTGAAATGAATCTCACAAAAAACAACTCAAACAGAGATTTTTTTAAATGCCAAGTAACCAATTATAATAGTTCAGTTTCCAGAAAAATCTGTTTTGCTAAATGCAAGTTCATGGTTAGGTTAAAAAATCAGGAGGAAAATCATCAGGGCAAGGAACTACATGTATAAAATATGGTAGGTATGTCAATGTGTGGTTAATTACATGCCAATATAATGTAACCAATGCCTGTAACTACATTACTTACCGCAGTCCTTACATTCCTACAATAAATTCAAGATTCTAATTATTCTATTAAGTAAATAATTTTCAAAAACTCTGAGAGAAAAGGCAAAATCTTATTTTATATAATCATATATTATAATCAGACTAATGATATTTCCTTTCACATCATTAAGCAATAATTTATGGTGCAGTGTAAATAATTCAGATTAATTCTAAGAATATCAAAAATATTTACCTATTTTGAAGATGATACACGATCCTGTGTCCTGGAAGCAGTGAAATGAGTTTCTGTCTGATCTCTAAAACATAATTTTTAATCTGATTTCGGTTTCTACCTCCCTGTATGTTCCCTATACAACTCCTCTAGAGTTAGACTGACAAGAAGATCGCTGAGAACTCACCTTTATAAATAAGAGCTAATGGCATGTGCTACCATGAAAACTGGATGAAAACAGATATTCTTAGGAAACTCTAACCACAGTACACGCGGCCCTGGCTGACTCACCCGTTTCAAAAATACAGGCTGAGGAACAGCTACATAGAAACTAATATTACTTAAGCAATAATGTTCAGAGAAAATGTCAATATACACAGGGTAAAAAATACAAAAAAGAGTTGAAAGACCTGCAGCCACTGCAATTTATAATTGTCACGTTCAGTCAGGGACACTTTTCAAGGGTAGAAATAATGTCTGGAAATGTCTTGACCATGTAAAGAAAAATCACTGAAGCTGCTTGCAAGCAAAAAAGTTACAACATTCACTAAGTGCAGCGTATCTCGTCTTTACAGGAGTGTGGGTTGCCCCCTTTGCTCCCCATGGGATGTCCCCCCTGCTCTTTTGGTAAGCACGGTGAATCAGCTATCAAGGCACAAGAGCTGGTGCGAGCTGCTGTGCTCTTTTGAGAGGTACATTTGGCTACACCTGGAAATTCTCTTCAACGCAGGACAGCAGAATGGCTGGAATTGGAAGGGACCTCCAGAGACCATCGGGTCCAGCTCACCTTTTGGCTTTGCACTTTTAACAGTCACCATACAGACTACTTATACCTGTAGCACACTTCGAGCACCTATTAATAATTAAGCTATCTTTTATAAACAATTTATAAATCAAGTCCTACTACAAAACGTAGCCAAAAATCCACCTTTTTCCAGACTGGAAGCACAGCTCTAAGAACATGGCCCAAGGTAGGTACAGAGCACCTGGGTCTTGGGCTCAACCCACGAGCAGATGAAAGACCCTTCATCCAACCCAAATGCACTGGAAGACTCAACGTCTGGATCTCAGCAGGATGAAAGCCTGGCACTGGAGCATATCCACTGTATGGTCTAACTAACCCTCAGTGCAAGATTAATATTTTATTAGTGAATTTAACTGAATATTATGCTTAATTAACTTTACAGAAACACATTAGAGTGGTGCTTTGTGCGCACAGTTAAAATAAAGGCTCTTTCTAGATTCCTAGATTGCCTCCTGATAGATTATTTTGGCTAAAATTTTGGCTGATCTTGCCACAATGAGTCATAGCAATACCAAAAATTTACTAGTTTATTTAATTTCATTTTACATCATTAAGAGCTGTTACACAGCCTGGTTCTAAATCTCCTGCAATCGGAGTGTAGAGGAGCAGAGTTATTTGATTATGGATGGCTCTGAAGACTGCAGTTTCCTTGGGTTACATATTTCATATTTCATATTTCGTATTTCATGCTTTCTGTGTCCCATGGCATCTCCCCAGGAATGGTGCGGTAGAACACTGCTTCCCTAAAGGAAGCACTGCAGGCTGGATATTCGTACCTCATCCTGCTAGAATAATAATTTCTATTTGTTCAAAATACAACGGGGTTTTTGTTCTGATTACTATTGAAGTGTACGTTAGTGGTTTGCTGACCCTTTTAACAGGCAAGAATTTAATCCCTTAGCAAGAAAGAAAGCCTGTCATTTGTTCAAAAGAGAGCGTATGCTGGTGAGTGCAATCAAATAAGGACCCGCCACCTCAACTTCTATTCCTGTTTAGTCATTGTTCCACACAGGGAGTGCTGGGGTAGGATTAACTTCCAAAAATTATCAGCAGGAGAGAAAATTCACAGCAGACATGTTTCCTATGTTTATTTGGATTTATACAGCTGCATCTGAAAGTCCTATCACTTAGTGATTTCATTTTTGCAAGAGACATAAATCCCTTTTGAATTCACCTTCTATAGCTTTCACAGAATGGGAATACCATAGCACACACTTTTTTTTCCAACCACACCAAACATTCAGTTTACTTAAATTGCACATCCTAAGTATCTCCTCCATTCGGACTGGAGTCTGTGAACAGTTCCCTGGCATCCTTCATCCACCTTCTCTCTCAGTTACCTCTTACGCAATGCATCACAAAGACAGAAATGTCCTCCAGGCTTTGGCCTGATACATCCAGTCATTACTTGTAGGTGGATGGGTGTCAGTTTAGAGTGAGAGTTTTTGTCTCCTAATGGAGATCACTCCAGAATATCACAGGTGCTTGAGTTGTACAAGACACTGAAAGTTGTACAAAATCATTACGGGAGACAGGAGGATAACCAACACTTTTTCTCTCCCTCCACACCTTTCCCCAGATGACAATTCTTCCATGGGAGGGAGAGGTCAGTTCGAGGAAAACAGGGAAACTTCAGCAGGACAAGCCAAAGACCAACTCTTGGAGATAGCATCACTAGTAGTAGTAGTGTAGATCTGTGTAATGATAATGCCCAAAACCTAACCTAGAACATGAACCACCGTGCGAATAAATTCATAACACGCAGTGGAGAGGGGCCATGCCTCAGAGCTTAATCTCGTCTTGGAAGATACATACAATTGGGAATGTTATTGGGGTGGGGGAGAAAGCTAGGAGTCAGAACAAGCCTAATATCTTTGTCCGTTTTAACCAGAAGATCCCCTTGCCTTCTTTAAAGAAGATAACTGCTTTTAGCATGGGAACTCTTCAGAAAGAGGTGAAGGGCTCAAAAAGCATGGAATAACGGTATTATTTTCTTTCTTAGCTGAGTGCCAGTGTTGCGGCTGTGATTCTTATATTCAGTTGAGCAGGAGTTTTGCATGTGACCTGTGGTAACAGAAGAGACATACTAAGTCATAGGGTTGAAAGAAACAGCTACGATTTGCAATGATGTATTTTTGCTTTTTTTTACATGCTTTAACTGTTAAGTTTGTAGAAAACCTAGAACAGCTGAGATTAAGTTTATACTTTCTACGAGCGATAGAGGCTAATTATTTCAGCCAGAGTTTCTTCTCCATTGAACTAAATTAATAACTCAATACATATCATTCTCCCTATATATTTCTGTTCAGCATCTTTTCTTTTAAAGGCTGATTATTGCAGTTCCTGTATAAGTAAAGAGACTTCTAATATTTTATGTCTTCCAAACTTAGTTGTTAGTTTCTAATTGGCTTACAGGAAGGCATTGGAGAGGTCAGTTACAGCCACACCAAAGGGATTATTGAGACTGATGTAACAATCAGTTGATTATTCGCATTGCACCTTCAGTTCCTCTTGATTTAATTTCACTCAACAACTGCTAAGGAGAAGAACTGGCATCTTAATAAACTAACTCTGTGAATATTTTCTACATCTACTAAGAAACACTATTGAAACTTCTCTGCTTTGCATAAAATATTTAAATATTCCCCAAATAAGAATTTGGACCCAGGCCTTCATGGTCAATATGTTAACCATTGGATCAAACAGTCGTTCTGGTGCTCTCCTGCCAAATAAAGATTTATAAACTTAAACACCATGGTACAGCTTTGGCAAAAGAAACTGAATCACAACTAAGAATACCCAGTAGTTCAGTGGTTAGGCACTGTCCCGAGCGGCAAGAAACTGCACCGAAGTCCTTGCTCCAGATGCAGAGAGATCTGGACCCCAGTAATTAGGCATATAATCATCTTAGCACTATGAGTGCATGACTCGTTATACAGCTTTCCAGGGTCAAAATTTTAGGTGGCAACTGATTTAGGGTACTGAGAATTTAATTTAGTACTTAAATTAATTTTGTACTTTTGTACCTATCATTAATGCCGTCTATTAGAAATCTAATTCTTTTTGTGAATTAATGTCTTTTGTCTCAATCCTTTATATGCGATATGTTGTTCAACAGATTTAATGTTTAAAACTGAAGTGAGCTGCCTTTTGGTTCCTGGGTCTGTTAACTGATCTGCTTTTTGACCTTGGGTTAGCCGTTCATTTTTTCAGCCAGCAGAGTAGATATGATGCTTTTTTTCATATTCATCCATTCCTGAAGGCTAAAGCACATCTATACCCTAAGATGGTGTTCATAAACTACAAGCCCTGAAGGTTTTCGTAAAGCCTAAAGTTTCTGAAAGATGTTTTGAGCGTACAGAACTAAACTTCAGCTTCAATAAACATAGAACTACTACTAAAAAATCTGCAGAGAGCAGACTTTTTATATCCATTCTCTAATCTGCACTATTTTAATGACAAGATGTAGAATACACCAAGCACCCTGCCAAACTAATTTGCCTTGAACAAAATAGAAACACATTGCTTTGGGGGAAATATTCATTAAAAGTGTTTCCACCATACCTGCTTCCTCAGGTGCCTCCTACATCATCCAGTTTGGTGTTTTGCAATTAAGTCAAGTTCTTTAATGCAGTAACTTTCCTTTTTCTCTCCTTCTGCCAGTCAAATCGTATTACAAAAGCTTCTTCTACACTCAGCCAGACAGCTTGCTGTAAAGTGCTCACTTTTCTCTTAAAAAATAGACACGATACGCAACCCACCGCTCTGTATAGTCTGTCATCAAATCATCCGTGTGGCATAATCCCCACCCTGCTATGTCAGAAAGGTAGCATGTATTCAGCTGTCTATCACTTCTTTATGCTCGTTAAGCCTTTGATGAAGTCAGTGAGCCAAAATAGAGTGTGAAAAATAGATGATCCTTTGAAAGCTTTATGAAAGGGTACGCAGACATGCAGTCATTTAAAGAAAAATATAGTATGTAGGTATGAAAGGAAGAACAGGTATCACAGGAGTGCACGATATTTTTAGCTTCAATTTTCATTAAAATAACAATCTGCATTTTTGGTTATACGTTAATGAATATAACTTCCCTGCATATTCATGGCAACTTTACTGTAAGCTTTATGCAGATGAATGAACTTGAAACAACTAAAACATTGTTATTCTACTAATTCATGTAAGACTTACAGTGTAAGACAGGCAACTCTGCCCTTCTTAGCAGCAGCAGGAAGACAGCAAAACGCCATCTTGGCTTTCTTCATTAAATTATACACATATCATCTATCAATTGCTTATATAAAATTATATATCTATATAAATGCACCCCTTAGATCTGTGTCTACACCTATTGCATACATTAAAAACCACACATACAAAAAACCACAATATCATAACAAAGACTGTTTTTCACTATTTAAGAGGCACAGCATGGCATGTTTGTGAAAATTGTTATTTAATAAGACTGAGGGAAGTTTGGTATTCCCAAGTGCAGAAGAAAAATCCCCAAATCATGAGATGTCTTAAACATTCATGGGATTTTTGCCCTAATTAAAAATACATAGAGTGGGGTCCTTGATTTGAATCTCTAGATGCATTTTTTACATGGCTTCCGCCACCTTTCCCTGCAACCCTGAGGACTAGAAAATTTACTTCCCTCTAATGCAATCTGAGACACATTAATCTCATGACTACAGCAATAAATGTACACGGGTTGTGAGGCTGCCAACGAAATCTTGATAACTGGCCATAGTGGCGCAGCCCAGTTTGCTCTGAGTGGACTAATGGACCAGCGGTGGGCTTCCTACACCTTCACAGGCAGAAACAGCCAAACTTTCCCTCCAACTAATCATCTTGCTTGGGTTCTGTTTTGGTACCACCCTTCCAGTCAACTTGTTCACCAGTGCTGTTAGCGAGAGGGTGAGTCCCTGGCAGGAAGCAGCGCCTTCAGATAGGCAGCAGCAGCAACTTGAGAAACGCTTGGCACGGATGCGTGAATGCATGGATACTTGCAATAAGAAGTGAGCATGGCATTTTCTCCTGATACCTGCTGAAGGTCAGCGTTTTAAGGAGCAGTAGTTTTAAGCCACTAGAGCATGGAGACATTACACTTTAACTACCTACAATTATGTTTAGGATTCAGAAGAAAAGATGCAATGAAAAGAGTCATCTTCTACCCTTCTTACATAAAGAGCTTTGGCTAGTTGAGAGGAGACCTAGTTGTCACTTTTTGACTTAAATATGCTTTTGACACACAAAAAAATTACACAAAAATTAGTGTCCATCAAAATACAAATGCAGATAACCATTTGTGATACAAGTATAACACACAGATTTTAAAGATGACAGCTACTTTCATTTTAATAGTAGAATTCAAGCTGACTTAGAGAAGCCATGAACACATGCATGGTTAAACTTATGTACAGCCTTTGACTACGTGACTTTGTCAGCAAGAAGTGCTGAAAAGCAAGACCAAATCCCTGCAATGCAGAGCAGTGTGCAATAAATGGGGATGACTGGAGATTTGCCTTAAAAGCACACTTCTGATCTAAAGTGCCAGAGGAGAAACGCCCTTTGTATCCTTTGCATAAGGACCTCAGCAGTCCTTATCCATAAGGATTAGAGGAGGTGATCAGCGTATTAAAAAAAAAAAAAAAAAAAGAGGATGCATTTGCTGTGCTGGCTACCTTCAGGCAAGTAATAGGCAACAGCAAGGGAAAACAGTTCTGAAGATGGATGACTCTTTCTGTGAATTTTTTGTAGTCAGCATCATTGCAGCACGTTTTTCATTTCTTCATGCGTTGGCATACAGATTTGACTAGGAGATGTGAGCATTTATCACCTAAAAAATTGTGATGGTATGCATGGAGGAATATATAATACAGCTGGAAGGTCCTCTCACACCAGTGTATTATGTTTGTTTGGCCATGCATGTAATGACTTTGCTGAAAATTGTATTAAAGTATGGTGGTCAAACTGACACATCCACAGCAGATAGAAAAAAAAAGGAAATAGAGGTTTTGAGCTAGAAGAGAAAGGCCATAAATGTTACATTACTATTTTGTGCTGGGGTTTGTTGGGTTTTTTCCAGTTCTCCAAGCACAGTGCAGTACATACCATGTGGAAATGTATGCAGGTCCACTCCATCTCAAAAGCTTCTCTGTTCACTAGCAATTAGTTCAATTCTTTAACTACAGCAAAAACCAGGCTAAGCATTATAATGTACTCTGATACTAATTTTCAGACCAAAAAGCATCAACTTTTCATAGAAAAGGGCAACTTTATCTTGATTTATCTACTGAAATATTCAGTCACTAAGAAAACTGCCTTCCTCCAGCAATGGCTGCATTTTCATGGAGAGCACTTTGCCACTGGATTTCTCCCACAACAGTCATAGTTTGTCGCTCTGCAGAAATCGTGCTCTGTAGATATTACAGCAGCCAAAACATCTAATTATTTCATGTGTATTATATCTTTTTTTAGGGAGCAGGAAGAAGACAAAAGTACCTCTTTTCATGCTGCTAATTATATACATATGTGCAGACAGAAATAGGCACTGGAGCATGAGGAAGACATAACAAATCAAAACAAAGGAATGTGCCTAGTATTCCCATCCCCCTGTTATGAGTTTGGTATGAAAGCAAGAATTGTATAGTCTGATATGCTCTCTGTGAAAGTCATCACTATTGCATGATTCAGAGATATTTAATTGCTTTAGGCTACCACTTGTTTTAACTCCGTATTGCTGCCATCTAATGCAATCAGAGAGATGATTACAGACTCACAGATCTAGAAGGTCAGGATGAACTATGTTTACGCCATTAGTAGCACATGTTTGTCTGCTGAGTACTTCTCATGGTGGAGATTCCTCCACATTCCCAGGCTATGCACTCCAGTGCTTTGCTATCCTTGCTGCTAGAAAGGCTTAATGGGTAAGCCAAGTCTTCTCTGCTGAGATTTAAGCCCACCATTTTTGTCCCATCCTTAGCAGACACGAAAACCAGTTTATTCTCTTCCTAACTACTACAGCCCTTTATATACTTACAGATTGTTCTCACACCCCTTCCTCTATTTTAATTTCCATTCAGTCACTCCTGACAAAAAGGTACTCTCTCAGCCGCTGATCAGCTTCCCACAAGGATCTTGTCTAGACTTCGTACAACTAGCCCGCACCTTTCTTGAAATTTGTGTACTTGGCAATGAGTACTGTTTTTTGCCAGAAGCCCAGCATGTGCTGAATAGAGCAGGATTCTTTCACATGGTACATAGATTATACCCCCAGCTATACATCACTTTCCGCTAGAAAAATGCCATTTAATTAAACTACTGAATGAAACCCCCTTTCACAGCAAAACTTCACGTAACGATAAAACTAAAATGACCTCTGCTTGGACCTGAAAATTTGCACCTAAAATTTTGTATGTGTGGCACATATGTTTCCATGGGCTTTTGAATGGCAGCATTTCTGAACAAACACTTTGTGCTTGATGTTTTGCTTCTACAGACCTAGAATATGTGTTAAGGCCGTTTTGAAAACCTGGGTTTCGACACTGAGAATCTTGCATGGAAGCACCAATGCACAAAGCTGGGCCGGTGAAAGTAGGCATTTCAAAGCGAATGGAATGGAGCTGACACACGAGGAATGGCACGAAGGGAGAGAGAAAAAGGCAGGCAATGAGAAATGGATAAAGGGGTTCGGTTTAAATGAAGTTCTTACTGAAAGGAAACCAAAATTAAACATGCTGAAGGCTCAGAAAAGGATCATGTACAACTCTTCAGTCAGCAGTTTGCTCAGAGTTCTGCTCTTCCTGCTGCCAGCAAGTGCTGTGTAGACATTGCAGCGATGTGCAAACAACTCCAAGCAGCTCGAGTAGGAGCAGTCCCTCAGCCCCACAGGTTCTGCAGGAGGGCGGATCAAGGCGATGAGTGGGGGGCTCTGCTCTCAACTGCAAACAGACTTTGCTTACAAACCATGTGCTGGAGACAGATTTGGGCCCAAATAAATTCCCCATCGGCTGTCTGGTGGTGACTGTAACCAACTTGCAAAGTTTTCTCTTGATGTTCACTTCTGTGACTTCATTACTTTAGTGTAATCCTAGGATCATCGAGGCAAAAAGTGTCTGGGACAGATCCTAGAATCCACACCTATTTTTTCATTCACTCCTAATGCTTCTGGAGGCATAACAGACTAAAAACAAACTGCATAGGAGTTGAACAAGAAACTTAGTATGTGGCTTCTTGTTGGATAAATTCTATAGCATAGAGATTCATGAAGTTATGTGTCTGCAAATGTTTAGTCATCAGAATGGCAAGGGTCAAATACCTTACTCTGTTGTAAATAAGGAAATTTCTGCACAGTGTACCTCATTGGTATATGCTTTTTCTCCTGTTCTAAGTCACCACCAGTTAAAGCTAAGACACAATTATGCAAAAATGTGAGATGATTCTTCCCTGCATTTATGGCTTCATTTACAGAAGGAGAACTTCAGTAGCTGATAGAAACAATTCCTGAACAATAAAACAATTGATTGTGTTTCAGAAAAAAAGTGATTTTTTTTTTTTTTTTTTTTTTTTTTTTTTTTTTTTTTGGTGCTTGTAGAAGTGATAAATAAATAATCCAAGGATTAAAGTCTGAAGATGACAGAGTGCAAAAGCAGCACTGGGAATTAAATTAATAAGTCTAAGATGACCCCTGACTGCAGAACTGTTGTCATAATGCTCCATAAATATACCACCTCTGTAAAAATACTAACTTTTTACTCTGTAAAAATTCCCCATGAACGGTCCCTTCTGTTAAAAATTTCCTCCACCCTTAGCAATACACACTTTTGCGGGACTTACCAAGGGGCATATAGCCATCTAATTCAGTTTAGGCATTGCCAAAAACCGGCACACTAAAGCTTAAAGGTGAAAAATGTATTTAATTGTCAGGTTCTCAGGGCTGAGCTGCGCAGAGCCAGAGGCAGGTAAGTCCCCCAGCAGCTTTGCGGGATACGGGAGGCTACAACTTAAATTTCCAGAAGAGATCCAGCTCAGGGCAGGCTTTCCGGACTCAGCGGGGCAGTGGGACCGCAGGAGCAAGCTGCTTGGGCCATTTTGGGGGTGTTGCAAGCCAGAGCCTACAGGCACCCCCAGGCACGCAAAGGCACGTGGCCACGTGTGCCGAAAGAAGCGGCGCGTGCTTAGATCTGCCCCTGCGGTCAAAATAAAGGCAATGACCCCAATGTCAAGGGTAAGTGGGCTTCCATGGGTCTCACCAAATTCAATGCAACGGGCCATAACGTGAAGCCACAACGTCACAATTGTCAAGACCTGGCGGCAAGTGGAAGATCACTTAGTGGCTTAATGAGTCTGCCTTCGGCATGGTCTTTAAGCACCAAGGCTTCTGCGCTAGGTAATCATGGAGCGTGCGTTCAAAGAACTACCTGAATACTAGCTGTGTCCTCTGAAAATTGAGGACAGATGCTAAGCTTTAAGATCTCTTCTTAATCCACTAAAGAAAGACGAAAAACTCCTCCAGAGTACTTTCTAGACAAGACAGAAACATGAAATTATTAAAGATCTGTGTCACAAGGTTTTACGTATTTTCAGGTTGTAGCAGCTCTGGGCATATGAGGCCACATTGTGTGCTGTATATGTTTACATATAGATTTTCATTCTCATCTCCATCTGGCTCTTCTTCCAGATCTATCATCATCATCATCATCATCATCATTCTTATATCATTATTAGAAAGAGTACAAGCAGCCTATCCACTTCGGATCAAGACACAAATAGTCAACATCAAGGGAAAGTTTATAAAACATTTCCTGGTGTTAATACACCCACTCAAACTCCAAGGAAAATTATTATCAATACTTCATACTGAACTCTTACCAGTTGCCTTAAGGACTTCATTGTTATGCAAAATTACAAATAATTAAAGATCAAAAGACCCGTATTAGCATATAAAATTTGTCTTTCTGATAACATTAATAATAACAAAGATAATTGACCTGCTTATGAAAGACAATTGCCTCTGAAGAAGAACAGCTAATGTTATATTTATTAAGTAGGGAGAGTAAGCACACATAAGGATTAGTAGCATAATAAGCCATACGTGAACTGGTACCATGAGAAAGTCATGTAAACATGCTATGTTCATATTCAGATTTTATTTTTTGAATTGCTAGATTTCTGTGATTAATAAATTTAGAATGAATATTCATATAATAATTTGGCCGTATTTTATTGGAACTACTATATTTATACAATACTTTTATATATTATTAATAATTTTTAATAATCTGTTTTGAAATTTGAGCTGTGCCTTCATCGGAGAAGTTCAATTATCGCCCATTTGATCCTCCATTATCTTGCCAAAGGGAAGGAAAATTAGTTCCTCTGAAAAAAACGGCTGACTTGGTAAGTCAGCAAATGCATCTCACAGCCTAAAAAACCAGCAGCAAACGAAAAAACAGCTACCAGTGTACGCCCTGTAGGATAGAAAAGAAAGCCTACTATTCTAAGGAGAAGGAAGAAAACAATTACCGAGTGACTGTTCTTCAAAAGCTCATTTCCCACCTTGCCAGATTCCACATCGCCACCGCAACTCTCCGGCCTTACGGGGCACGCACGGTGGCCGGGAGAGTGGCAGTGCAGAAGGAGGGTAAATGGCTGAAATGCAGCCGTCTGTGCGCTATGGGAAGGCGTTTTCTGCCAGCAGCCATTGACAAAGTGCGGGGCCGGGAACAGGCAGCCAGCACGCTCGCGAAAGCGTGCCCGAAAGGCGCAGGGGAATTTATCTGGGGTTGGTATGCAGCTAAGGGCAAAGAGAACATCTGCCGCTAAGCGTAACAGGGAGTTAATAGGATAGTCACCATCTTGCTCGCGACATCACATACCCATGCAGCTAAAAAATACTAATTTCGAGGGCTTAAGATAGTCTCTGTGGGGACCGTGGCCCTGGGCCTAGCCTGTGGGTTGCCGGAGAGAGCGAGCTGTATCTCAGACCCCAGCACCTGCCCTCAGGCTTCCTCCGATGGCAGGAACCTAAACGGGCTTCTGTCAGCTTGTATACATAGGCAAAAGGTGAAATGCTGCTTCCATCAGTGGACAGAACTTGTGAAGTACAATCATTTGGAGGTACAGGGGTACAACTGTACCTATGCAGAGCATCTCGTCTTCCAGCAGAAAGCAGAAGCCCCTGTTAATGGAGCCGAAGCGGCTCCTGAACGGCAGCTCAGTCTACGGTGAAGCTCATGCATGGCTCCTTGCACCTGACACTGGAGTCGTCTTGCCTTGCTGCTAGATTTAGTCTTCTAAAAAGGATCCTCCAGGCACGGCATACTTTGCGACATAAGATGCACCCAGAGAAAGGGAACGGACAAGCACACGGATTTTCTTGGTTCCCAAAAGTCCTGTGACTTACTCCGTCTCCCTCTCAGTCCAACACAGCGCAGCTGGGCAAGGTAAGAACAAGGTCTTACTTTCAGTTTCCTGATGTCTCACTCCAGCCCTTTAATCCTGTGTCCAAATTCTTCCATGGATTACTTCAAATATAATCTCCTTCACCCTCGCAAAACCTTTCAAATCTTGTTCCCATCCAACCTCACATTCCTCATTTAGTGCTGAGATGTTGACTGCCACCTCTGACCAGCCCCTGACATCTCCAACACCTCCTGTTACAATTTGATAAAAGCATTTTCACACCTTTCCCCACGCTGCTTCTCACTTTTGGAAGGCATTCCCCATAAACACGAACACAGCTTATGCCATTCTTCCCCTTTATCCCCCTATTTAAATTTTTTCTTTGTCTAGATGCCAACAAAGCAATAAGCAACAGTGACGCTACTAACATGCCGGAGGCTATCAGGATGGCTGAGCTGATGACATTTTTTTCTCACATCATTTCTCCTTTTTTTTCCCTCCCCCATCTCCCCGGGCACACCATGCGTTGTCTGCTGTTGTAGATTTCAAGCATAAGAAACCCCCGTTTTCTTTAGATTTTGTTCTGTGCCTAGCAGAGCCAGGTCTCTAGTCTTAACCCGATCTCCTTTGCTACCCAAGTACAAATTATTATATTTGGAGAATCCTTAAAAATGGGCCTAATATCTAAATAACGTATTCTTTTGCAGCAGCAAAGAAATCAGCAGATCTCCTTTTCCTTCCAGATTAGTTATATTATTTCTCGGAAGCCTCATAAGAGATGCTGGTAAGGTGCAAAAGACGGCAAACCCATCAATATTTAACCCACACAGCAGCACTGTAAGGGAGACGTGTTGCAGGACCAAGTATTTCTGCGTTGTGGGAACGCAATTATGCCTTGCCTGTTTAACGGAAGCTGTAACCTAGATAGAGAGCCACCAAACTGATAAACATAACTTAATATTTGGCATGCTATGAACAACGGTATTTCAGAGGAAATTATTTGAATTCATTTATATAGATTGTAAGCCTGAAACTAAATTACAGCCACGAATTTCAGCTCAGCGGTGTTCTCTGAACTGTAATAGCGAAGTCTGAGATAAGGTAGGGGGTTTTTAGACTTCCAGAAAACAGTAAATCTTCCCTTTCTTGTTATAATTTCAACCTTACCACTGTCTATTTCAGACTATAGTAACATCTTTAATTATAAACCTCATTTTTCCATAGAGTTGGACTCAATGAAAAATAAAAGTGCATCAGGTTCAAAGGAATTGCCACAGGTTGGGAGCAAATGATAAACAGTTTTGTTCAGCTATTTTATTCAAGTGCAAGAAAAAGAACAGATTAAGACTGATTTGGGAATATCTTCATTTTCTATATAAGATTAAATTGTGATTGCTTCACTTTTTTTTTCAGCCACTCAAGGTATTTTCTGATGAAGAACATGAAACTCCAACATTCATAAGCAAATATAACTGGTAACTCTGACTGTAGAAAGTACAGCTTGCTTTTGTCCAGCATCCTTGCAAGGAGAATATACTTGAGTCTCTCTGGTTGATAAATGAATAATGAATTTAGCCCACTGTGCCTCAGCAGAGGAAAACACACGCTGTGAAAATCTCAAAAACAGTACTACATTTTCAAATCGAACACAGCTATAGCAGTTTCCCACCTTTAGATGCTGTAGATTAACATTTGAATTCCATACTGATCTTGAGTATTTACAACTTCACAAGCAAAACAATAAAAGCTCAACCTAGATTCAAAATTGTTGTTTTTATCAAACATCTAACTTATTCTCATGCCGCGTTAGAGCACCACAAGAAAAAGGGACTTAGACATGTGAACTGGTGCAGAAAGTCAGTGCTTAAAGTTTGTGATAGTATCACCAAGGAACTTACCAGGTATTTCTGTCTGACACATCTTATTTGAATTTCTAAATGCTTGTGGATTTCTGCATGCTTCTGTACAAATAAAAACAACTAAAACCAACTTTAATCTTAAATATCACATGATATTTAAATGTTGTAAAATTTAAACAAACTTCCTGGATCAATTTCCCAAATTCAGCTGAGCTACACTCGACACTGAGCTTGCAAGGAAATAGAAAAGTGACTTTTGCTGTCGTCACCTTCTTTCCTTTGTCACATCTCCGGCAGTTGCAGGAATGTCTTTTGAGAGCCTGTTTATTTCAAGGTGCTTCAGATTTCATCTGTGCCATCTTTCTTTGTCTCCAGCAATTATACATTTATCAGGCTGGCTAAAAATAACTCAAAGGAAGACTTTGTTCCACTCTATTAAGGAGTTTTCAGCATATCTGATACAAGTTATGTAGTGATAAAAGCTATATAATCATGCAATTAATTATTCTATTTCCTCGTGTAAACGGTGCATAAAGTTTTGTTACCAAAAGAAAGGGATGGTCCTCTATTCACCGAAACATTAACATTACCAGGCATTTAGATATGAAAATGTATACTTAATTAAGATTACCAGTTGAAGTTATAAAAGCCAAGATATTCAAATAGTTGATATCCCGTCTGACCCACCTGCTGGTCTTTTCTTGTCCGATCAAGCCCAAAACAATATTATTATTAACTCTTCATTTCTGTTCTTCATTGTTTTATTATCTTCCTGAAAAGGTAATACTCCTCTTCAGCTTTAGAATTAAATTCTATGTAGTCGCCTGTCATCTCACTCCACGTTTTCACTTTATTTTCACATGATAGGTCTTAAGACTGACGGACTTACTCTTGGTGAGCGTCCGAATAACGAAACTCTGTAGAGGTGGTTACCAAAAGCGGTCAACACCGATCAGACATGGTGGTTGTGATTGTGGGGTAGAAAGCTGTTCATTCCAGTGAGACCGCAAAGTTGTAACGCAGGCTAGAAATCAATTCTTGTGCTGACAGCTACTCGCCAAAATTCACCCTCTCTTGGAGAATCCTCCATTTTAGTGTTTAAGTATTTTGCGACCTCATTTTAGAATTTCTTGTGAATTCTTGTCTCAGGTGTCTTACCTGAAAAGAACCTAAAAAAAAAGCAGCTGGAAAGAAGAATAACTAGAAGGAACTGCTCGGATTCCTGCCAAGAGCACGCAAGTACACTTTATTTTCTACTCCACAAGACGCTGCAGTGCTTTAACTTACAGCAGGATCTCATTGTTTTGTACTTCATTATTCATATCTTGGGTAAGCCACACAATCCAAGCTGAAGTTACCAACTTCTTCCCACACCCAGTAAAAAAAAATTAACAGCAGAAGCTAAAGGGGTGCTTTATTTCCAGTAAATTGTTGGTTTTACAGAAAGAAAATTCGCTGCTTTCACTTGTCTGCAAATAATTAAAACTAAAACGGAATTGCCAGCATTAATTAAAGCTAATTCCTGGATTCCACTGTACTTCAAGATAAGTATATACTTATATATATACTTATACTATACTGCTATATTCCTCAATAATACACTTTCTTTTCAGAGAAGCAGGAGGTATAATGCTGCCAACAACATTTCTGTGAAGCTTTGACTCTTCCCCTTCCATGAGGAAGTATGGAAGCAGATGAGTGAAACGGAAATTTTAATACAAAAAAATGAATCATCCAGAAAGAACAAATGATTTTTTTTTTTAATTCATCATCATGAGAGGATATTAATATGGAATCCAGTCATGCTTGCTATAAGCAGAACTAAGGATCAACACAATACCTCCTTCAGGATGGACATATCTTCAGTATTTTCAGTTTAAAGAATTCATTCTATTCGTAGAGTCCAAGGTTAGTATAAACCAGCTTTTCTGAGTAATAACTAAGTGGAAACAAATCATGTACGGCAGATACAGAAACAACATTTAATTAGAGATATGAACATTTTTCAGCTATTTAATTCAGGATCTGAAGAACTGCTTCGTGTTTGCTCTTGTTAATTCATTTATAACCCAGAGCAGCCTTGGCCGAGTCGAAGAATGCCAAAAACTGAAAATTAAACTAACATTATATAATGTAACAGATGGGAAAAAGAGTGGTTTAAACACAAAGCTAAATCCCACTGCTGGAAATCAAGCACAAGGCAAGGAACAAAAAGCAATTTATCCAAAGGACTAAGTCTGGCAGCTGAATGACAAGAAACTCTTAAATATCCTTCCGTACAACATTAAAAATAAGAACATCTGTTTTACTATAATTATTACAAACATCCGGGTTTAGTGCAGGTCATTCTTTTTATGTATAAGGCCATCATCCTAATCAACAAAGGAACAGCACTGCAAATGTGGGATCCAGCCCAAAGGCTTTGTGCAATTTGAAATCTTTCAGGCTTTTTGCATCTTTGGAGTTTAATTAATAATGAATATTCTGGCTGTTGCTTTTCACCTAACTTCCGTCTGTGGTCATACTTTCATATAGCATGTTTTGTGTCATATTTTTAGTCCTGCAACAAATCCAGACAAAGATGGAGGGGGACGAAAGATATTCACTTTTTATTTGTGAAAAGCGTTTTATGAATTTTGGGGGATTTTTTTAAGTGAATCTGTTGTTAAGGAGATGTTACAGGAGATACTGACCTCTGCTTGCTCATGTGGTCACCCCATTCACCACTGCTCCCGTTTCCTGATGTGGTGCTCTCTCCCGGTGTGGACTGCAATAAGGTGGGATGGTGAATGGCTGAGCTGGAGCCACTCGGGAGAAAACCAGAGGTTTTCCTGAAGAGAGGGACTCCAGCCTGCACGGTGTGCCCCGTCACACCCGCCCTGGGGAAAGAGAGCAGAAGTCACGAGACAGCAGATCACCGCTGAAGATTCCTAATTCAGGTCCTCAAGACTGAAAACCTGACCACTGCATCCAGCTGGCCCAAGCGTCCCGCTCTTCCCTCCGGACACCCGAGCGTGGTAAGGACAGGGCACGCCTGGCCTGTGCCTTGCTGTGTGGCTGAAACACGGACTCTGATCCAAGGTCCCAAAAGCACTTCCAGATACCACAGCGTGGGCTTTGAGATGGTGGTGTCCGTTCCAACGGCCTCTTGGCTGTTCTAGCAAACACCGGAAAGAAACAGGTAACGTGGCCGGTAGCTCCAAGCACTGTTTTCTCCCCCCAGCCTCGAGCAAACCTCCTGCACTGCAAGAATCCAGTTTAGTCAAGTGCAGAAGTATAAAAGCGGACCCACACAAAAAGTCATTATTCCTGCGTGGTTTATGGGTGCTTTACACTTTTCCGTTCTTATTTTGAGATATATCCATTACAATATCGTAAATTAAAATTGGAAGTAAAATTAAAGCATAAGTGATTATCTTGCCTGCAACTTAAGTTAAGTAGGGGAACATGAACCGAACAAGCTGTATGGAGGAAATAAGGGAAAACTGGTGATTCAGGGTGAGCCTAATTTATGACAGGCACATGTGGAATTGCCTGCTCTTCTAGCATTTAATTAGGACTCGTGTGCAGGCAAAAAAAAAATTAAAATATTCTTAAGCCAATCCTTCAGAAGACAGGAAGATCAATGTAAAAACATCTTTAAATGTTTTAAGATTTAATTTAATATGTAATTTAGTAGGCAAAATGAAGCAATTTACACTGAAATCTTGTGACAGTTACACACAGTAGTTCAAAAAAGAATTGTGACAGTAACTTTCAGGTTCTGAATAAAGTAACAATTTATATAATTAATTTTATTTAGTTACTTATGTAGAATTATTATTATCAGAATTATTGTTGATATTAGTAATGTAAGAATTATAGTTAGCAACCACCAACCAGCTTTAAGAAGGATTTGAGAGTGTCCTTGTTTTAACCTATTTGCCTAAACCAAACTAAATACCTTTCCAGCTGCCTTAAAAATCTCAAGCCCCTCTTCAAACCCCTTCACTGGCTTTCTTTCATCTACCACATTAGATGTTATCTCTGCGGATGAAATCCTACTCCCTACACACACCTCCAAGCGCTCCCTTCAGTGAGGACAAGAATCCACCTTTAACCCTGGCTGGGTGGTCTAATCCTTTCCACAGAGCATTTATGACCACCGTATGGACCCAGCCTGTGTCCTTCTCTCACCCCATATGCACTGACCATACTCTTCCCTCTCTTTCCAGTTTATTCTTTCTCCAACAGAAGCTCCTTCCTTTGCATCTGTCCAAAGAAGTGCTAATCTAATAAAAGAGAGCAGGATTATGATAATCCCCTTTATTACAATCACCACTGATTTTATATGGTTACATCCATTCCTTACATGTTACCTTTTTAGACTGTAAAAACCCTAAAATCTCTTTGTCCACAAAGCTCCTAAGACCCATGGGTCAGGCAGGAGCAATTGGTTGCATTTCTCATGCTATGAGATAGCTTTGGGCACTGTAGAACCAGTCCTCTATCAGACGTCCTGATTCCTGTTGGCACCAGCCACAATTTCTTAGTCTTGCACAGCTGCACAGTGGATTTTCATTGAAGGATTATCCGCAAATTAATGCTTCATATTTTCTACGGCAGCAACCTGCTGAAATCACCTTTTGACATGGAAAACAGATCCTGGACCTCACTGAAAACAGTCATTGCATTTTAGGATCTCATGAAAGTATTACACCTGCCCAACCTCAGACAGGTCTGTTGAACTCTGAGCTCCCTAACTCCCCAAGGACTCCTAACTTATGATGCTGAAAAAAAAAAAAACAACCCCACAACATTCTCACACTCCAAGTAATTGTGTAAGTCAGTCAGTCAGAAGTCTTCAAGCATCAGTCCAACAGGCACGTGCTACTTCGTCGCTGTATGTGACTTTTCCTCAGTACTGTGCTCCAATTTTCTGATGCAAGGTGCATCACCACTGGCTGTTCTCTACTTACTCTTCACAGCATTAACTAAGGTCTTTCCATACTTGATCCAAAGAGTTGAGGCTGAGCAGCAAGTCCGTTTACGTAGTGAACTCGTCTGCCAACAATGTTGCAGGCAATGCCAGTTGCATGAAGGCAAATGTTCTCGGCACCATGTCTTGCCGTGAGGCTGATACTTGTTCCTGGAGGAAAAGGACTGTATCTGTTTATCTAGTTATTTTAGCAGATACGTGCCAGTCTATCTTAGTATCCAAAGGAATTTGACTTTGCTGACAGCTTCACGGTTAATTTCAGAAAATGCGTGCTGGTAGGTAATTTATTCTTGCATGTGACTGAATAACCTAACCTTTCACTTCAAAGAGTTTGTAGACTGTTCGTAGGGAATACATTTCCTGTGTCATCAGAAATAATACTTTTTTTGCCTCCATACTTAGCCTTCAGCTTACAGTGGATGTGTTTCTTGATTGCACCTTTTGTTTGTTGGTGTCTGTGAGACTTCACAGGTGAAAATAGTCTTGTGTGAGGTGGGTCACTGTTGTTGTTTCAGTTACCAATGAATTGTTTTTCTAAATAATATGAGCATTTCTTGTTATATAGAGTTGTCCATTTAAGAATGGTTAAAATCTACATCAAAACATCACTGTTCTCTCTGTTATTTTTGTTCTCCTCATACTCAGTTGTCCTGGTTTCGGCTGGGATAGAGATAATTTTCTTCCTGGTAGCTGGTACACTGCTGTGTTTTGGATTTGGGGTGAAAATGATGTTGATAACATACTGATGTTTTGGGTTGTTGCTGAGCAGTCAAGGGCTGTTCAGCTTCTTGTGCTGGCCTGCCAGTGAGAAGGCTTGGGGTGCACGGGGAGCTGGGAGAGGACATGGCCAGGACAGCTGACCCAAACTGGCCGAAGGATTATTCCATACCATACGACGTCATGCTCAGTATATAAACTGGGGAGTTGGCCGGGGAAGTGCCACAGCTTGGGGACTAAAGGGGCACCTATCACAGAATCATAAAATTGCAGAATCATTAAGGTTAGAAAAGACCTTTAAGACCATCAGGTCCAACCATCAACCCAACACAACCATGCTCACTAAACCATGTCCCAAAGTGCCACGTCCACACGATATCAGCGGGTGGTGAGCAATTGTGTGGTGCATTACTTGTTCTGTATATTCTTTCATCATTAATATTAATATTATTATTATCATTATCATCATCATTATTATCATTATTATTCTTCTTTTTTTTCTGTCCTACTAAACTGTCTTTATTTCAGCCCACCAGTTCTACCTTTTTTCCGATTCTGTCCCCCATCCCGCTGTGGGCAGGAGGGATGAGCAAATAGCTGTGTGCTCGTTTTAATTACCTGCTGCGTTTAACTATGACATCAATGCACGACTAGTAACACTTGTAGTGATGAACATCTTCCACAGCCACAAATTCTTTGCTCTTACTGGCTGAGGTTCTGCTGTCTTTTCTTGTTAGGGCACTGTAGAGCGGTGTAGCAGCATGCAGCGCTTTGCACCAGCCCAGCTTCCAGAGGACCTTTGTCCTTTCAAAGGTTTGCATGCTTTCCTCTGAAGTTACACCTCGTATCCAATATCCCTCAGGAAGCTGCTGCAGGGACTCCCAGAATTTTCTCCCTTGGTGGAAACCTTGTTGCCTACCTCCTTGCACAGTGTGGTCTCCAGAAGATATCCATTGTGAGTCCGCTGCTGCATTACCCATGACACTGAATCTGCATCAGGCCAAGCCAAATTTCTGTAGCAACCAGGTTGGAATATAGTTAAGATTCTGGACAGCATTTAAAGTGCTGGGACAATGACATGACACCAACCAAAAAAACCGTGTAAGAAGATGTGTAGGTACATGGTGCAGCTATGCCAGGGGTGGGTTGAAGGTGAAGCTGGTAGGAAAATAAATAGTGGCAGTTGGCTTGGGTGAGGGAGTCCGTTTTCATTTTGTGAATGATAGTCATTGCAGGTGAACAATGTCTGTACTTGAAAGTATTTCCATGTCCTTTAAAATATGAGGAAAAAGTATCTGTCTGTGTTATTCTGGTCCCTGCATTAACCTTCTAAAATGAGTTATTCAAAATACCATACTTCTAAATGAGAACAAGATGTAGCAGCATAAAAAGGCAGCTTCTGCGACAGAGGGAGAACGTAATGCAAAAGAATTTACCAATGCAAACAGCAATACTGGCAGTTGTAAAAAAAAAAAGCACCTAAATTTGCATATCTAGCACGGGAAAGGTTAAAACCCTAAATATCACCAACCTTATCTAACAAATAGTTTTTATATGCAATTCAGAGTGTCTTTTAGGGATTCTTCAGAACTGTGAGAGATAAACAGTTAGTTCTACTGGCAAGTACCATGCAAACATACATGCAATACAAACTGTGAAAATAGCTAATCCAAACGACATCCACTTCCCATTTTTGACAAGTACCCAGACTGGCAAATTCCGTAAGGGCCAAGGAGGCAGATAACGTTTAAGATTATGTTGTTTCTGTGTGTGCACAGATTTCCCTCTTTGGTCCTAACAGATTTCCTACAAATCTCAATTTTAAAACACTTCTGTTAAGGAATCATATGCTAAAAGCCCCCGTCAATCTTATGGCTATGAAGCAGCAAACCCAGTCTGGCACAGTGAATCGTAATGCTTGGTGTCTGAAGACATAACTCACAAAAAGAGAGATGTAAAATTCAGAATCACAAGTTACAGAAGTAAAACTCCTGACATTTTCCCCTCCCACTTCTCCAACTGCACCAAGTGCAAGATGGTTTAAGGTCAAGGCCTCACTAGGCAACGCAGTGTATGCTCAGTGCAGCATGAAAACCACCACCCTTATTATCACAGAAATCGTTTAAAGTGAAAAAATGAAAAATGTCAGTAAGCTCAGTTTTACCAGAGAAAGAACAACTAATCCTAGGGAAGTTCTGGGCTGAATGGTGCTGTTATAAAGATGATAACATTTGCCTCAACACAAGCAATGCCTTCCTGGATCAGTTCACTATCCCCCTGCTACTTCAAACCTCTTGTAATTTACCTTCAAATATTACCATTTCTTTTCAGCCAGCTAGAAATTAACTTCAGACTAGTTCTTGTAGCCAGTAAATACAGTTTTTAAAAATATTTGCCAGTGAAAGTCTCAAAAATGTGGAGGCCATCTTTATTCTGAAGTCTTACAAAAGAACCTCTTTTGTTAATTTATTTTTCCTGTATTGCTAGTTAAGATGGTTTCACTGGAATTTTTCCCTTCTGTGAACTCTGTGCCATCTATTTGTTTGTCCTTCACTGGGGTCTGAGTGGATGTGAAGAAAGTGCACAGCCCCTGGGTGAGTGCTTACATACTCTAGTAGTACCTATGAGGGTAGCAATGAACTCTGTCCACCAGCCTCCCTAGAGTCTGTACAGAAGTCATTGATTTCTTTACCCCGGTAGTGAGTGGTGTTTGGGGCAGAGACAGAAATTCTTCAGCATTGTGACTTAGGAGCAAAACATGTTTTATGAAGAGCTTGGTCCATGCTTGTGATTGATCCTCGATTTTTTTACCATTCTGAGTTTTCTGGAACTTCAGTATTTGCGATCAAAATTCTGTTCCCCTCCTGATCCAATGTCAATTGTTCATAACTGCCTGGAGAGCTACAGAGAGGAGCCTGGGCATTTTTGCACTTCTGTCTCTGCCAAGAGCTGAGGAGAAGGGCTCTGGCTCCAGCATTTCCTGGCAGAAGATGACAACCACCTCCTTGCTCCACCACCAGTTTGAGATGCGCTGGAACAACCGAGCTGTATCCTCCCCGCGTCTGCTGGCTTGCCACCTCGCACACATCAACGTTCGGATACCCAGCCGCTGTGCCAGCTGCCCTCTGCGAGGTGACGCACCCAAGCTTAGGACCTTCCTTTACACTCTCCAAGAGCCTTACGCCGCTTCAGACCCGTAGGCTAGCATCTCTGATTTATACGAGTAAATAAGGGAATGCCAAGGCCCAGCCGCTGCAAACCCGAAAACGCCCGTATTCCTCGGTGAAGTTGCCAGGATGTTTCAAAGAACCTACTTCTGATAATTTCCTTCAGAATTACACAGTAATCACAGCACCTTTTTTTATTGCGTCAAAGACTTTCCTCTGAATACTGCAAATTCTTGCGTAATGATTTTTTTGTTGACAGAGAGTTTGTCTTAGTGAGAATCAAGACCACGGATTAGTAAGTAACTAGACTACTCAACTGCTAATTATCATACTGCATTGATTAAACTAACTCCTTGACTTTTTTACTAAGTGTTTGTATCTAGAGTCTTGGCCCTTCACATTCTTTGTTGTTAATTTTTTTTTTTAATTATTAAACCACATATGTCTATATGTAACAATTAAATTATTAGAATTGCCACAATTAATAGACAGTATACAGTGATGGCCCACACAAAGGAAACAAACATCCGTTACACATCATAAAGACAGTCACTTGAAAAAACTTAACGGTAATCAAAGGACAGATCAACCGCAGACCAAATTAAGCCCCTAGGAATGATCAATCCAAATGAACCAATGACATCACCTACCCCTAATATGGTTTTAGGGGAAGTGAGGCAAGCCAGAAGAAAAGATACTGCATTCCTGACAGTGGGAAGGGGAGGTTAACGATATGTCCCCGCAGGAGCCACTGGAGATGGATCCCTGTAGTCCATGCGGAGCCATCAGCAGCATCCCCATGCAAACATGGACTTGCCAGGCACTTTCTGAACAACAGCTGGCAGGAGGAAAGAATTCAACAGGAAAACGAGAACCGAGGAGGGCAGAAGAGAGGGCTTTGAGACTTTTTGTCCTAGAACAAAACCTACTCCTTTGAAACATTTCATAAATATTGACAACCCGCTCCCACCCAAAAAAAAAAAACCAAGCAGACAGCAACAACGGGCTGAACACTGGCCTTTCTAGAAGCAGCTTAATTACAGAAACTTTTGATGAGTGTCATAATTAGCAACACCGACAGATTCAATTGTTGTTAGTTTCTTCCTTATTTTATATGAAGAATAAGCTCTCTAACATGAACCTCAGCCAGAGCCTGTAGCTGAAACCAACCCTCCCAGTTAAAAACCTGTGAAGTCAGGGGTGAGAAGAGGAAAACAAAATGCTTGCTATACCCTTCTGTTTTCCCCGGTGGAAAAACTCTTTACAGAGTACAGTGGCAGGCAATTTCTGGCCGAGAACACCAGTACATTTCTCGATTGCTGGAAGCCCCCACGTGAAGACCAACAGAAGATCTAACAGCAGAGCCCTCAATCCGTAGCCTGCGGATCTATCTGGATGCTTAAAAAATCTAGTACAGGTTTTTTGAAAGGATTTGTCAGGGCCCATGGCTGTCTCCAGTGCTGTGGGACCATGCTCTGCCGTGGCAGCACTGCCTGCCCCTGCCTGCCCCTGCCTGCCCCTGCCTGCCCCTGCCTGGCTTGCCATGTGGCTGCCCTCGCCTCCCGCCTCACCTTCCCCTGGGGAACAGCCCGGCTCTTGCTGCTCCCCGACAGAATTCTGCATGAGACCATTTTAAAACTTCCCTCTAAATGCCGAAGCACTTTCCCCAGCTGAACACGTTCCTTGGCAATGCGTTGTTTCTCGGCCCTTGGTTCAAGGCCAGGCAGGACGTTTTATGGCCAGTGTGGGAAAAGGAGCAAGAATTTTTTTCCTGCTTTTTTCCTGCTCTGCTTTGCTCTGCAAGCAGAGCAATTACTGTCATGCACCAGAAAAGACTTTCCAGCTGTGGAAAGTCCCACAGGAGAAATTTTGAGGAATAATACGTCTCCAGAGTATTCTGTTAGCAGGTTCCGCTCTGCTCGCTGTACTGCCAAGGCAGATAATTGACCTCCCGTGAAAGAGCCCTACAGCACTGAGCTCCAGCTGTGGCAGCTAGAAGGACATGGCAACTTTTGTGACGTCCACATGCTACCGAATGATTGCCCCTCAGGAATCTCACCTGTCCCCATATCTCCGGTGGAAACACGACAGCAGACCTGGCCATACCTCTCTCAGGGAGGTCCAAATATAGGAGGGGAAAAATAAAGCATGGTGCTAGCAAGGGAAAAAGGTCCTAAAGACGTTCCCAACAAATCCATAAAATGCTCAAGAAGCGTTAGGCTTCTGACAGTGGCTGTCCGCATCCAGATGAAATAGAAATGCAACTGCTAGAGTACCAGGACTGTGGGATTTACAAAATGGTTTCTGGGATGTTCCAGCCTTGTGCTCTATGTTGTTTCCCTGCCTATTTCCTGGCCAAAGAGCAGTGCTCAGAGCATCATTTGCTGTGCTTTTCTGAGGGCTTCTCACCATGGGACTATGACAACTCTTAATTAGGAGTTTTTCGGTGGGTTTTGCCCAAAGCCACTGTCAGAGCATCTCGGCACTGCTGTCTCTAATGATTAGCGACACTGCAAGTTTTTTCATGCATGTATAGATACATTCACAAATGCAGACGTATCATCCAAATTTGTGGTGCTTGTAGCTTTGGCATAGATTGCAAAGCCTCGCGATAATATTAGATAGGTGTAGTTTGTCACTCAGCTCTTCACCCTGTACCTGCACTCGGGTCCATAACCCATCTGCCAGGGACACCACTAAAAATTTCAAACCACTCAGCAAACTCTAGCAGCTCCCATCCCTTCCAGAAACCCAGTTTGGCAGAACCATGTTTCCTCCTTCCTGTCCAGCTGCGCAATTCACACACATCCACGGACTTTCCTTCCCTCAAAACCTCCTGGCGTGAAGGCCGGTTTCAGTCCAGAAGCAAGAGGACGAGGAAGAGTTACTGACCAAAGCACAATTTTTCCAAGTTTTCCATGCTCTGTAAGTCCACACTGACGCTGTGTCCCCTGTGATTTAGTAAAGGACAGCACTGGAAGCAGTGGGATACTGGCAAGCGGAGAGGAAAGGCAAGGGAGGTCAATGGTGCAACTAGAACTATGTGATGAGCAGTCCTAGCTCCCACCTTCCCTCTCTGGCTCCAAGCACAGCCTCAGTACCCCCGAGACAGCAGGAAAAATGAAGTCCAGCAGTAATTTGTAGGGGAAATACAATTAGTGCATTAACGTTATTTCACTACATCATCCTTTTTGCTCCATCACAATGGTGCTTTCCCCGACCTCTGCTGAGAAGGACTGTAAACTCCACAGGAGACAGGCTTAAAACCAGCACTGGGAGTTACTCGACGACTGTTTTTCTGCACAGAAGCTCTGTCAGAGTACCGTGCCTTTGGAGTAATGGGGGTGCACAGCTACCACCCTTTTAACCTTTCAGAGAGGCTGTGGAGAATGAAGGGCTGCCGGTAGGACATCCAAGCACTTTTCTGCATCCCAGAGATACCGAGGACATCTTCTGTTGGGTTTTTTTTTTGTTTGGGGTTTTTTTTCCCCCAAACTAAATTGCAGATTATTTTTAACTCCTTTATTTTTGATCTGGCAGTATGCTCACAGATCACCTAACTTCGCCATCTCCTGCCCGCGCCCACAGCACTTGCTAACAAAAGCCTAGGGAGACCCTCGAGGGCAAGACATTTAACAAACAGAATATTATAACAGAACTGTGCTGCCTCGCACAACAACCTTGCACTTCAAATCTGAGTTGCCTTAAGATAAATTTTTTCTTGAGTTCATTGGCGTAACTCCACAGTTACTCCACTAGCTTTGTTGGAATACTTGTTCTAGAGGCAGTATCAATTTTGGAGAATTAAAGTAATTGAATTCCATATCTAGTGCAAAGAAAATTTCAACCTTTATATGGGAATTCAAAATGTTCTAAGGGAATGTTTCAAGAAGTGACTATATTCTTGCCAAGAGGTTGATGGTAATGGCTTTCTTCACACTACAGGTACCAAAGACAGGCTTATTTTGTGTTGATAATCCTTTTTCACAGGAACATCGGAAGAATCATGGAAGAAATTGTCTGAAGATGTTCATTTGCAGATACTATCATTACAAATACTGGTTCAGCTGTCCCTTATAGGATGCTACATGGTAACTCTTCCTGTGACTGGCATCTGAATCTGAGTTTTCTCCAGCAGCACTGAAAGTTTTCTAAGTGGCTTTTTGAATGATCAGTTTACCTGATTAATTTATCATAGCTGCCTACCACCTTTTCCTCTGCTGAAACACTGAAACAGATGCACTTCAGAGGAAAAAAACAGATTACAAACTCCAGCAGAAAGAATGTGAAAGCAGGAGACAAGCTGTCCTCAGGCACAGGGGTGCAATTGTGATTGGCACAAAACCTTAGTATTTAGTATATTTACTAAAGCTTTATGTTTGCTTAAATTTTATATTTATATTTCTTTAAAGCTTAGTATTTTAAAATTGTATATTTATTTAACCCTTATTATTTAGTTGGTTTGCTTGTTTGTTTGTTTTAAGGCACAAAACCCTAGTATTTCTGAGCTGCAATGAAAACTATTCCACTTTGTTAAATACTTTCCATCACAACTAAAGTAAAACATGCCAGTGACCATACAGTCCCTTCCTGCAACCCAGTGCCAAAGAATCCATCCATCCGTCCGTCCGTCCATCCATCCATCCATCCATCCATCCATCCATCCATCCATCCATCCATCCATCCACAGGTCCCTGCAAGAGCGAGTTAACCCTTTCACTGGATGTCATGAACCCGTTACCTGGAAGGGCTCAGATACACTAAACAGCAGGTAGAGATAAAACCTTTAGGGCAGAGGATATAAAGAAATTCCCCACAAAACTGTCTGAGTAAGACTGGCAATGGTGACTCTATGAGTTCACCCATTCTTACCCTGCTGTAAAGTTAAGACGCAGAAGGGGAAGAAGGAGAGAAAAGGAGAGTAAGGAGCGGGCACTGCTGGGCGCGGGAGCATGCTGGAGCAGTTACCAGGGAGCCACTGGAGTCCTGTAGATCCACGTTTCACCTTGGTTTATGGTTACTGCTCGCGTAAGCGAGCCGCAAGATAAATAGACGTTAAATCAATGAAAATTACTGGCAACTAGTGGGAGGCAAATAAAGGGGCCTGGACTTTGCCTATACCTTGGACTAGGACCCTAAAGCCCTTTTTGCTTTCTTACAGAACATAGTATCAAAAGGCTTTCTGTAAGATAAGATATTCATTCCATGGATCCAAAAAATGCTTGAAATAAAACCTTCTCACGAAAAATGGAGACCACTCATCAACAGAAGTGTTGATTAATGACCTGTTTCAATCAAATATTTAAGTGATTCTTGTCTAAACTGCATAAAGATAGAAAAAGAATTATTAAAAAAGCTCTGTGTGTTTCTTGGTAACGGATTATTTGGTTTGGCAGAGTGAAATGCATTTTTGTAGGACCTCGGATGGAGCTTAGCAGGAAGGTAATACACACAAAAGTCACTTGACTTGGCAGTATGAACTAAATGGTTGCAGAGTGATGAATGATAACACTACATTTATTTTCATATTTACATAGTATTTATATTATTTATATAGTACCTTTTAAAAATAGTAGCACTTTAATATTTTCCACAACAGAATTCTGAGAACTTACAGCACCCTTAGAAACACAGTCCAGCATTTGTACCAAACTGTTCAATGGGGACTTAGCCCTGAGAGGAGCCAGCCTTCCCCCAGGCTGTAAGATACTCTTGGCTTTTTAATCCCCATGAAATTCTGGGAGCTTAAAGGGAACAAATATATGTTTCCTCCATATTCCCTTCTCCCAACTCTTGAATGAATAAATTGTAAATAATCTTCCAAATGCTACAAACACCAGAGTTCACTGCACTTACCATGGTAATGGTATGGTGATGGTATGATACGGTATGGCAATGAACACATGACATGTGACTATGGCTATAAGCACTGTGTGATCACAGACACAGCTATGCACACAGCCAAAGCAGCAAATGTTTGAAAACAGTTCATTAATTTATTAATATATATACTCCAATAAGTAACTTTCAGGTATTTGAATATAAATATTGGTGGCGTGATAAGGCTTAATGATCTCATGTTTATCAGTAGCTCATTCCAAGACAGCAAGACTCTGGAAGAAATCAAACCTTTCCTTACAGTGGGGTACTCAACACTAGAGGCTCCTTAGGTCTCCCCCAAAAATGTACCTTAACAAACAGATATCACACATTAAGAGGACAGACAGCAGCCAAAACTATATGCCATCTCAGCCTTTCAGATTTTGTAAGCTGTTGCTGGAGATGTTCACCGAAAGCAATCTCTGTGCAAGCAGTTGTTGAGAATAATACTTGTTGAGCCGTAAGCAGCTTCTCTGGCCATTGAAATTTTAGGGTCAGGTCTGTTGCTGAGGTTAACAGGGGAGGTCCCAGACAACTGGAGGCTTGCCAATGTGACACCCATCTACAAGAAATGCCGGAAGGAGGATCCCAGGAACTACAAGCCTGTCAGCCTGACTTCTGTGCCGGGGAAGATCAAGGAGCGGTTCATCTTGAGAGTGCTCACAGGGCATGTGAAGGACAACCAAGGGGTCAGGCCCAGCCAGCACGGGTTCATGAAAGGCAGGTCCTGCTTGACCAACCTGATCTCCTTCTATGACCAGGTGACCCGCCTAGTGGATGAGGGAAAGGCTGTGGATGTTGTCTGCCTGGACTTTAGTAAAGCCTTTGACAGCATCTCCAACAGCATCCTCCTGGAGAAACTGGCGGCTCGTGGCTTAGACAGGTTTACTCTTCGCTGGGTGAGGAACTGGCTGGATGGCCGAGCCCAGAGAGTTGTGATGAATGGTGTTAAATCCGGCTGGCGGCCGGTCACAAGCGGCGTTCCCCAGGGCTCAGTTCTGGGGCTGGTCTTGTTCAATATCTTTATTGATGACCTGGATGAGGGAATCGAGTGCTCCCTCAGTAAGTTTGCAGCTGACACCAAGTTGGGTGGCAGTGTTGATCTGCTGGAGGGTAGGAGGGCTCTGCAGAGGGATCTGGACAGGCTGGATCAATGGGCAGAGGTCAACTGTATGAGGTTTAATAAGGCCAAGTGCTGGGTCCTGCACTTGGGTCACAACAACCCCATGCAATGCTACAGGCTTGGGGAGGAGTGGCTGGAGAGCAGCCCGGCAGAAAAGGACCTGGGGGTGCTGGTTGACAGCCGGCTGAACATGAGCCAGCAGTGTGCCCAGGTGGCCAAGAAGGCCAACAGCGTCCTGGCCTGTATCAGGAATAGTGTGGCCAGCAGGAGTAGGGAAGTGATTGTGCCCCTGTACTCGGCACTGGTAAGGCCCCACCTTGAATCCTGTGTTCAGTTCTGGGCCCCTCACTACAAGAAGGACCTGGAGTTGCTGGAGCACGTCCAGAAATGGGCAACGAAGCTGGTGAGGGGTCCGAAGCACAAGTCTTATGAGGAGCGGCTGAGGGAACGGGGGTTGTTTAGTCTGGAGAAAAGGAGGCTGAGGGGAGACCTTATCGCTCTCTACAACTACCTGAAAGGGAGTTGTGGTGAGGCGGGTGTTGGTCTCTTCTCCCAACTAACTAGCAATAGGATGAGAAGCAATGGCCTCAAGTTGAGCCAGGGGAGGTTTAGATTGGATATTAGGAAAAATTTCTTCACCGAGAGAGTGGTCAAGCATTGGACCAGGCTGCCCAGGGAGGTGGTGCAGTCACCATCTCTGAAGTGTTCAAAAAACGTGTGGATGTGGCACCTTAATTTAATTTAAATTTTTAAAATTCTAATTTTTTTTCCACTATGTTGAAGGAGATGGTGATGTTTCCTGCCCCAGAGAAACCAAAATACAGTTTGTGTATTGTTTAAATAAATAAAAAATTACATAATTAACAGGAATCATATTCTGTTACAGTTTGGGAAGAAAGCAGGAAATACTGAAACCTCAGGGGAAATGCAGATAGCGGAATGTAATTAGTCGTATTAGTTTCTGGCCAAAAGATTAGATTTTACATCTATACACTTAGAAAAGGTTTTACTAAGTGATAGCAACTGGCAAAGACTTTTCTAACTGTAGGCAAAAGAGAGCAATCAAGACCTTTGGCTGGTGCGCAATGTTTTATACCGGGCACTGCATTTTCTGAAGAGCTGAGCAGACTTTGCGATGGGTCTCAAGTCAGGCTTCAGGAGGTGAAGCATCTTTTGAAAATCCAGGATCCTTTCTCGAGCCACTCTGTTCTCCAGCAATATTCTGGCTGATTCATGATATCTGGTACGGATGTGTGATTAACTCACAGCAAGAAAATGGGAGCACTGTCCGAAACAAAGTTCACAACAGAGCTGACAAACAGCTTACACTCACAGAAGTTTGTTTAGATAAAATTTTTCAGAATTTTTCATTGATAGAGTTCTCAATTTTTATTTATCCTAGTAGATTAAGACCTAGTCTTAAACAAATATTTTCTGGAACAGATGCCAGCAAGATAAACTCACTGTATGAGTGCTGGTAGGCATGCCCTACGCAGCAAAAGACCCTTATTTATTCCTTATCTGAAAACTACAGGTCCACTTACCTGCCAAGTCTTCATTAGACCTGGATGGTACTGCTTTACAGACTTTTATTTGTTTGGAAACACAGGTGTGGATACATCTTAACACCTTCACTTTTCTTCCTATATTTGCAGCGGATTCTTTCACAGACTTTTCTTCAAACAAAAATAACAGTACTGAATGCAAAGGCAACCTGTGTAACTGATGTAATTGTACTATGGAGAAATATACATTGTCAGTGTTGTTGTCAATATTGAAAACATACATATGGTCATCTCTATTGGAAGGAAATTGGATGCAAACACATTAATGGCATTTTAAGGGTAGCAGGGCTAAATACTAATATATATGACTAGTTTACTCATTCAGACAGCGATGCATTGTCTTTTTTTTCAGAAATACAACTTTTAAAAACTGAGCTTGTCTTAATAAATGCAAAATAATAAGTGTCCCACCAGAATTTCCTGAAAAGCTCTTGTATAGAATAATCAGATTGCCTTTATGTATTTGAAGAAAGTAAAATTCCCCCCATGTGAGCAGAAGCTTAGGGCTTTTTTTTTTTTTGTCAGTATTAGAATTTCTAAACAAATTATCCAGACCAGCTATCCCTGCTGAATAACTCTGCAGCTTTTCCATGAACTTGGACCAAAATCCACAGTTAATAGCCACCTTTTCCCCAACTCATAGCTCTGGCCAGCAGTACTAAAATGTACTAATTTGAGCTAACTCTGCTACAGTATTTCAAGAAGAAAGGTGATTTTTTTCCCTCCTTTGGCAGCTTATTTTAAGGTGTCAATTCAAATTTTTGGCACTGACGTCAAGTCTTTCTGCAGAAAAGCTGTCCTATTCTCCACAGGGCTGTTAAATGTAGAAGCAATAGACTTCATTCTCCACTAACTGTAATTTTTCCACTGTCCTACTACTATAATTTTCCACCATGCTCTTGACAGCCCTGTTGGCTCTGCCTTACCAGAAGAAAGGAGTCTATTCATTTGTTTTGTCTTGATGACATTTTCATCATGAAGGAGGAGGCAGCCTTTGGCTCACACAGCTTGCTTGGGAGCAGAAAGGAGAGGAGCGATAGCCACAGCTGTACTGTGAACGCATGTATAGCTCCTAGCTTCAAGAGAAGAATAAATCTAGTAACAATAGCAATAATGATAATGACAATAATGTGTGCAGTGACATTTTACAGCACAAGAAGTTCTTCAGACCAACGTTGACTCTAAGCATCTGCATATGACACTAAAAAATGCCCCCGAACAGTCCCTATCTGGACACGTCCTGTGAAGATGAATAAGGAGCCGGATCTCTTCTCACAAAGACTGCTGTCTTACTGCAACAAGTTCCTCTATTTCATGTGTCTCTCTGTACCATAAGGTGCTGCTAAATGACAGCCACACTTCAGAAGCTCAGGAAGGTGAAAGAGGAACTAACGCATCAATATAAAGCAATTCAACGGGAAAATGCACAGTGCAACAAAGGGCTACTCCAAGTTCAAATGCCTCCCTCCTCCTTAGTGCCTTACCCCAAGGACAGAACTGCACTGGTACTTCAGGTAAACCCAGCCGCAGCAAGGCACCCGGGGAAGGTGAAGACTTCTGACTTGAGCTGCGCAGGGTTCGGGCTCTGTGTCCAACAGTATTTCCTATGCAGCGTTAAGTTATTCCTATTGTGTCAGCTCAGGATGTCGGGAAAGCAAAATATTTAGAAATGGAACGTCATGTCAAACTTGCCATCACAAATGTTTGGGGAGAGCGAGCCAGTTGCTCTGCTTGCTCCATTCAGCCAGGAATCAGCCTGCCATTTGGGATTTTAAAACCAATTAATCATGGCTCCAATCAGTTTTGATCAGTAAGCAAATGTTGAATTCTCTTCCACCCATTGTATTACTTTTAAAGAAGCAGGAGGCAGGTTTTTAAGGTGGGTTTTGTTGGCTGGATGTTTGGTTTCCGGAGCTATCGCCTTCCAGAGGCAGCTGTCTTAGAGCTCCATGGGTGCTGGCAAAGGCGAGTGCCGCGAAACCCCCAGGCAGTGAACAGCAACGCCTGTCCTGGGGAGGTGGTTGCTCTCTTGAAGGAGCAGAAGATCACTCCACCATTGTTTTCCTCAGGTTTCCAGTCTTAGAGAAAGCTTTGAACTGCAGCCCCAAAAAGGGGCTCACTCCTCAGAGAGCATGGACTGTTTTAACCTTAGCTCCCTCAGCCGGGCAGTTTGGAGGAGATTTGCTGAACTTTCCACAACCAGGAGCTCACAGCTGGTTCTCCTTGTGCAAGGAGAAGGTCCTAACATCTTTTCTTGCCCCTACATATGCACAAGATTCAGAACAGCTGGTAGGATTAAATGTCGACCTTTCTTTTCCTGCTATACCAACAGTTTTTGCCATCTATAAGTGAGCTGCCTTAACTCTGTAACACGCAGTATTGTAATGGTCTCTGGGAGCTGAAAGGTAGTGAAATGTCAGCCTTTATAAACGAGCATTTTCCAAATCACTGTGCCGTGAAAGAGTTACTCAAGCTAACTGGGAAAAAAAAAGAATGGAAAAAGATACCAGTTCAGGTGGACTTAAAAATGAAAGAGGAGGCGAGTGAAAAACAGATCATACAATTAAGCTGCAAATGCGTCATTACGGTCTGTTGAACCAATACTTCAGCGGGACACAAGCCCCCCAAAACCGTGCTAAAGAGCCCGAGAAGAAACCCAGATCTGTTCCAGACTCAAGTTTATACCCACGCTCAGTCGGACGAGCGCTGGCCTGCGCCATTAGCGCAGGACCTCGTTGAGTGGGCGGCTGCAGCCCTGACAGCCTGTCAGCCCGCCTTGAAATCCGGCTGTCGTCGGGAACACCCGAGTGGGGAGGCCAGCGGGTGACAGCTCCACGGGCCCAGGCTTCCCACGTTCGTGGCCGGCGGGGGTGTTCAGCTCCGACCCGCGTTCGCAGCGCGGCACCGCTGGCTTCACGTCAGGTCTCCCTTACACTTAAAACCCTTGAAATAAGCGTGCAAAAATCGCAGGGTCGCTAGTGAAACCGCTGGGAGACACAACGCCGTCGGAACAGAACCTTTGGACAGGTTCCTCTGTTCTTCTTTTCTCACTCCTTCCCGTTTTATAAAGGTTTACGACGAACGGGGGGTGATGCTCTTTTGCCTGCTGAGGGATCCTGTGTCTTGAAGCTGCGACTCAATTATCTGTGAAGCTTTTCAGAAATCTTCAGCGCCGCAGCAAAATCTAGCGTGGATTAGCTTCCAGCTGGGAAAATAATAGGTGGAAGTTTTGTTCCTTTACATATGGGAGAACAAATACATGGATGTTTCTACATAAAATGGTAGCAATTTCTTTTCTGTGTGTAAATAATTGCTGATAACTTGATGTAGGGGAAGAAGCTGATGATTTTGCAACTCGGACCCATACCTGTAAACACTGCATGCCTAATCTTTCAGCCTTATTCCTGTATTTAGCCTTACTCCTTCAACCTTGAACCCCTTCTTTTTACTGAAACCACAGACTAAAAGAGCAGAGAAGCGACTACAGTGAGCATTTACATTTGAAACCTCATTTCTAGGTTGCTGCCATATTTACAGCACTGTAATGTGAGAAAGAAAAACAAAGGCTTGGGGTTAAATTTCATGGCCTGTTTCAGTCTTCGTACGCTACTGCAGATCAAAACCCTATGTAGCCACTGTGAATTACACTGGAAATGAGCAAAACCAGCTCTTGTTTTCCCCAGAAGTTCAAAGTAATGTCTGTAATGGTTTCATAGTTTTTTTTGCTCAGGCTGAACATGCTTAAAGTGACAATTACACACCTAGTCCTTCTCCAGCTCTAGCCCAGCAGCCCCTCTGAGACCTTTGTGGTAACCTCAAGGGTGCACTCCTTTTCCAGGAGAGAAGAAAGCACTGTGGCAGGTCCTCAGCACCAAAGTTGTTCTACCTCCCCAAGGGTCCTACTGTGCAAATTACTCATTGCTGTCAGCTGGGACCCCGGGCAGGTCAGGATCCGGGCAAGGGCCTGGCAGGTCCAAAAGCTCACAGCTGAGCAAGGGGGTGAGCAGGACCCTGCAGTGAGCTGCTTTGTTCCTTGAGGAAAAGTTACAGAAGTGTGTTTTCCTGTTGGGCTTGGGGTATATGCGGTGGATGTGTGCTGTTGAAAGCTCTGTCAGGTAAGGGAATGCCATTTTTATGCGACTTCTTTTTGAGGTAGCTTTGATGCTCAGTCCTAGTAGTATGCTGGTGTACTTCTAGGTGTCCTTGCTTCTTGTGGTGACTGGGTTTTACTGGTGCTCTAAGTCCTATCTATATTGTTTACCAGCAAGTCAGTTCTCGCTACTATTGCCAGTGAAGAGCACTCTAAGTGATGTTCTCGTTCATCATATGGTCAAACTGGTGGTTAAATTCTGGTTGCAGAAATCTTGTTGATGAAGGGGAAGGGGAGAACAACAGAGCTTGCTTGTAGCTGAGTGGTTTGAGCACAAGGTAGTTTCCTTGCTATGTAAACTGAGAAATATAAATGCAGCTGAGAAAGACGAAGTTACTGTGCTCTGCTTTTTTTTTCATGGTTGTAATTTTTGTACTGTTTTCCCAAGCTCTTATACTTGCACCTGAAAGGTTGTGCTCTGGTGTGGGAGGTACCTATATGGAGAAATACGTCTGAAATGTAGTCCCAGAGTATTGCCCCGTCAACATCTACGGGTTCTTTCAGTAGGTGCAGATAGCTCTACTGCTGGGAAGGCGAGAAGAGGAGAAAAGGGTCCCCTCTAATTTTTTTTGTCTAACCGGGGGAAACACTGACAAATAAAGCACCTGTGCAGAGAGGGGGAGGAAAAAAGTAGGGAGTGAAACAATCCACATATTTAGATTCTGAGATGAGGAAATGAATTATATTCCCCAGCACCCTAGCCGATGCTAACACAGTGGTAGCTGATTATGAAAGGAAGCGTTTATGTCAATGAACATACTTTGTGATTCAATTTTCTTTCAACTTCTACCATCTGTTTTAAAATACATGTTTCCGTTAGGACGCTAATAAGTACACGTGGTTTAATGCTGCACGCTAGTCACCAGTAGCTCTCGCTGATTTAAATGCAAAATGTATTTTTGCCTGAATCTGCTCCGCTAGCTCTGGTCCCTATTTGAATTACAGTTCCTGAGAAACGCTGAAGGCAGGGAAATGTTTACGGAAAGGTGTGCTCATGTGTCTCTTCTGCTTTATTTGGAAATGATCGGCCAAAATGTCGCTAACCTTGGTAACGTTTGGAACTGTGTCTTGGGCTGGGGGACCCCTTTATGGCAGGCACGTGCCTGGCTTTCTTCATTAGCTGCTGCACGGCGGTTCTCACGATTAAAGGTGGCACTGGGGGGGCATGTGTCTCAGTTATAAGTGAAACGTATCTGGCTACAGCTAAATACAAGTCTTCCAAAATGGGTAGTCAATTTGTTCGTGTAGCGTGAAGTTTCCTCCCAAGCGAGGAAGAAAGTCAGTGGTTTTGAACAGTTTAATGGAGCTCTTATCAAAGGGGTGATGGTGAATGATTTTCATTTAGGATTTGTATGAAACTTTTAATACCTGAACCCTCCAAGGGCTACGGCACAAAACTGGTCTGACAGTGGAAGTTTTCAGCAATGTCACACCCCTTCCCTCAAACCTGAGCGTTTAGCGTTTCGTGTAAGGCTTCTCTGCTCCTCAATAAAAGAGCTTGTGGGAATGCGTGTGTGCGTAAAGCATTTATTTATGTGGCTGTTCAAACTGAAGGCATGGAATAGGCAGAGAAAAGGAGCAAATGTGGGGTCCTCAACTCAGCCACGAAATGAAGACTTTTTTTTTTTTTGTAGACATGTGGCTCAACCACTGCTTTCCTCCCAGAGCCCCTGAGAAGCAAAGAACACAGTCGAATGTTGAATTTGGCTGCTTTGTGGGGATCTGTATGACTCACTTCTGCTAAAATTAGCTCAGTTTAATTTGTAATTTGTTGCTCAGTAATAAAAAAAAAAAAAAAAATCCACACAAAAAACAACACCCTAAAAGACCAGTCAGGCACCAAGGGATGGTGATGATTTTTGTTCCTTTGACAACAAACTTGAAAATTAATACCACTTACTGGTATTTCTACAAATGTCACGAGATGAACCGCAGACAAGCGAGCCGTAGTATTTTCTCTCTCTCCCTGGTCTCGCCTTAGCCTCACTGCTGCTGAGCAACATGTGAGAACACGCGAACCCTAAATAGAAGTTAGTACTGCAGGTTGGGCTCCCATTAGGTATCTTTTTGGTTTATAGCAGATGCTGGCCAGTCTAAAAATGGGAGTTAACGTTAACTTTGAATTTAAGTTTTGTCTTGGTGCAAGAGATAACCATCGCTAATTTAACTGAATTTAACAAACTTCAATAAATATATATTTTTAAGGTTAAGATCTTTAACGTAGGTGTTTGCATGTGCAGCTTTTCCTTCTTTGAAGATAGCTGTTGAGATGATATCTGAAATGACAGCTGCGCTAGCCAGGAGAGTTATTATAGTTTTTGCACTACTGAAAAACAGACGCATCTTCCCCAAATGGGGATTTTTTTCCCTTGAAGAGTGACCCTTAACTCAATTTTAACTTATTTGATTTCATAGATGGACATTAATACTAAGCAGATGAAGAATCCCTCCGGATTTGCATTCTTATATGTTTTTAGTACCAAAAAACCCTCATCATGACTAAGTTCATTTTTAGTATAGTAATAACATTTAATGAGAAATGACTGTCTGTCACTCAATGTTATAAATCATATACAAGTTCTATTTCTTAAACTTATTTGCGAAGAGGATTAGACGGGATCACCTAATCTTCATTCCATTTCATCTCTTTTATTAATGAACTATAAATACTCACTCTAATTATGTCATGCTCGCCATGGGCATGATCCTGAGAGACGCTGAGTGTCTGGGAACACGTGGACCGTCATCGACGTCCTGCTCCGGTGTCACTCCTGCTTTCTCAGCAGCCCAGAGCTCTTTTGTCCTCTCTTGTCCTGGCTCTGGTTTTATGCAGTCGGTCTTTCTTCCAAACAGGCTACCGGCATGTTGGAATTCCTTAGATGTCTGTGCTTGACAAGGATGGTGTAGCTGCAGCAAACTTCGCAGGACATCAAGCCTGCAGAGGCATGCCTGTACTTAAATTTCTACCTTGTGTATTCTGCTGGGCCTTACATGCATGCAAGTAATTGCTCAGGAGGCATGACGTTATACAAAGTATGATTAAAAAATTGCAGGTGTTCACGCCTTGCTGTGGTTTGCGCCGGCAGTCACGGGTGGCGAGGAGGGAACGCTCACGTGCACAAGAGAAGAATGCAGTATTTTAACACCGGTATCAAGTGATGCATGCAGCGTAACTACAGTTAAAATGTGTCTACTTGAGGGTCTGTGTGTCCTCTCCCATTTAATAATATGTAATAATGTTGGTGAAATTGGTAAGAATTCTGCTTTTGCATTTGGCATAGTCAGGGTTTTGCAAATCCCCGCTAATAATGTCACTATGAGGTGAGAGAGACTCGAAATGGATGCAGGTGGGGAAGTAGAGGAAGGGGAAAATATATTTGGGGCACTTTGTGCAAACAGGATAGTGACAGCAAGAAACTGCTCCTGCTCCCTCTGCAACTCTTTCATGTGGTCGACAGGAGTACAGAAACAAGCTAAACAGCCTACTTCGGGTAACCCCATCCAAGCAGTTTTCCTTTTACTGCTTTTCACAGTGTAGCATTACACCTATAAATGAGATTGATAGCAAGTCTCCTGGAGCAAAGGTGCCTCAGCAATTACCCAGGGCAGCTTGCCAGTCTTCCTGGGGCCCACCAGGAGCAGGCTCTGAGCCAGATGTGACTTCTTCGGTAGCAGCAGTATAGTCCAGACCCTGGGGTCTTCTGACAGGACAAACACAGGAGCACATCCATCCATAGAGTGGGGAAGTTAGAGGAATTCATGAAGGAAGAGGATGGCTGGAGGCTGTTTGCTCTGAAGAACAGCTCACCCGATCTACCGTTATCCCCAGCCTGCTCTCAAGTTGTTCCTAAGAAAGAGGTAGCTGTTGCTTCAGTTGAGATGGACAGCATTGCATCAGAAGTTCTGGTGGTGGCCATCACCTCTTTCTTGCAAATAAACTAGAAGTAGACATAGTCTTGGTAAGTCTGAAGCAGAGCCCTTGTTGACTGAGTCAGGTCAAGCGAGATGGGACGAGAATCTTCTCTGTGTTCATGAGTCTGCTGCTGAGTTTGACGGATGGTTCTGCTCAGACAAGTTGTAAAGACAAATAGAAATGGTATTGGGAAGGTGGGAGGAAAACTAAATGGATGAAAAACACCCAGCATGTCCTGTGTTCATCAAACCACGCAACTTTTAACTTTCAACAACCACCTGAAAGAAAACATTGAAACTCACAGTAACCCTCAAGATCATGCTTACTGCAATATTACCAAACTCCTGAGACAGACCCCTCAAACAGCACTAAAATAATATACTGCATGCTTTGTAGGTCTTGTTAAACATTTATTACTTGTCTTTTGATTTTTGAGATGCCAGAGTTCCCCTGAGCCATACTTACAAGTTTTTCTTTGTAACTAGTGTCAGTAGGAAAAAAAAAAAAAATCATTTAATTGGTTAGACTGTTTTTGTTCTACAGCAGCTGGAGCTCAAAGTAAACCCCATATTTCAACAAATTTGTGAAAGCTGGTGGTGTTGGGGTTTGAATCAGAGGTGCATATATAGGAAAATAAAAATGTTAGTTCTTTCTTTTAGTAAAGTAAAGGGGAGCAAGATTACTGCCTGTGAACTTCAGTGAGTAAACAGGTGTGTAACTTGGAGAGTGGTGTCAGGAAAAGCACAGGAGTAAAACTGGCCATGTGTAAACCTTGGTTGCAAAATGTGAGAAAGTCCTAACTCGGAAGAGCAAAGCTCTGCGACAAGCCCTTGCCATAGTAATGGGAGCAGCGGTGGTCGTCTTCTGAGAGGAAGGTAATTTGGCTTGTGGAGGGAACAGAGTTGGATGCTCTGCTTCCTCCGTGGACATCTTAAGAGGGTTCCTGGTCTTCCTAAAAAGGAAAACCTGTACTGTGGTAACTCCCCAGCGGTGCTTATTTTAAAACAGCCAAGCACTTCTAAAGAAAGACCAAAATGTTTTAACTTTAACTACTTCATTTTAACTCCACAGCAAGAGATTGTGAAATTTTCTTTGAGACGTAAACCAATAATTATCATTACAGTACTTAACTACGTATCCAATAAAAGGCCTAATGATATATGTTGGATTGAGTCTTTTGTCAGTGTCTCCCAGATCATGCTGGGATGCTGGCCAGACATGATTTCAGGAGATGTAAAAAGGACCAAAGAAAAGTAATTTGAACTTGTTTAATTCTAGTCTGTGTCTTTGTTGTTGTTCTGTGTTTAAAATATTAAACACTTCATAGTCTTGTTTTTTTGTTTTTATTCTGGTCATCTCGGATTTTCTTTTATATAACTTGTGAGAGAAGAAACAGGATTTGAACCGTGCCCTCTAAATGAAGACTTGTCCAATAGTGTCCCACAAATTATAGTGTAATAAAATGCAATTAATATGTTGATGGGACTCAAAAGTGACCTTTCTCAGTCTCCAACAGCAAGCTTGCTCTCACAAATGTACTGCTCTGAAAAGCTGATGTGTGTGCTGGGCATACTAAAATGGAAAATATGAGCTGATTTCTCCCCCACCCCCAGTTCTCGCTGAACTATCACAAATTGTTAGGAAAAATGGTGCAGGTCCTCAGACCTTCGGGGTTGAGGTGCGCTGCTCGCTGGCGTGTCAGCCTACTGCAAGGACACCCGCGCACCTTGTTGCATTACGTCCTTTGCTGGAAGCTAGTCTCTTCCACACAGATGCCAACACTACCACAATACCAACTCCTCACCCCCCCAGAGCAGTTAGGTAGGGATGCAATTCATAGCTTTTTGGATACATTAGGAGGAGGATACACTTGTGATTTTTTTTTTTTTTTTTTTAATATGCTGTCTTGATTTTAATGATTGTGAGACCTGCTTTAATTCAAGCCAGGTTAAGGTTAAAGCAAACAAAAATATTTTATTTATGGAATTCAAACAGAGCTTATGGAGGGTTTTGAAAACACAGGACAGAAAGGAAAAGAAACCGCATGCGGTCAAGATGTTACACGATGGAATCTTTAAAGGCTTCTCTTCCCGCACCCTAGTGAGAAGCAGGTTTACCTGACGCGCGTTGCCGGGACTCCCGCTGTGCTGAACACCCTCTGTCCTTGGGCAGCAGCCATGGGGGGATGCTCGGGTGGGGGCAAGGGGAGGCCTGACAGTTTCCCATCGCTTCGGTTCATGCCTTGGTGGGAGAGAGAGGTGCAAGGATGTCCTTCAATGTCAGGCCTTCCTGCCCTCACAAATGTTTGATTTCCTGACTTAGTTACCCTCTGGAAATGCTGGTGGCACTGGGCATGGCCAGCCATTACCATCTCCCATACAGGCAACTAACAGATTTTGTCTGGCTTGCCCCATGTTCTTCCTAGTTTCATGGCCTCATTCAAGTGAGATGGGACCTCTGGAGGTCTCTAGTCCAACCCTTGCTCCAGCAAGACCAATATCTAAGTCCGATCAGGCACTGGGGATCTTGTCCAGGGGAGTTTTGAGCATCTGCAAGGACAGAGAGTTGACATCCTCCCCAGGCATCCTTTTGCAGTGCTTAACCACCTTCGTTGGGGGTGGGGTATGAAATTAGCTGGAATTTCCCTTGCTCCTACCTATGACCATTGTTGCTCGTACACCGACCGTGTGCTTCTGCGAAGCATCTGTCTGTCTTCTGTCCAGCCCCCGCCAGCCATCAGAAGGTCCCTCAGCCCGCACCTCTGCGGCTCCTTGCGCACCCTGTGCTCCGGCTCCCGACCGTCACGGTGGCTCTCCACTGAGCTCCCCCTCTCCTGCGCGGGGGGAAACGCAGCTGGACGTTGTTCCAGGTGTGGCTTTGAGTGGTGGGTAGCAGGGGAAAAACACTTCCCTTGACCTCTTGGCTAATTCTGCCCTACCCCCCCGGCGGCCAGCCTTCGCTGCCGTGAGGGTGTGCTGCTGACCCGCCTGCCTGCCCGTGCGCTGCCGCAGAGCTGGTCCCCGGCAAATCCTGCGCTGCAGGCACAGCCGGCACGCTGCAGCTACCCAGCAGGACAGAGTTTGCCTCCCATTTTACCATGTAATCCTTTTCCCCACGTGCTGAATCCCATTTTGCATGGACCGCGTTTTCATCGGTCGCGTACCACGTCGCTGTGTAGGTAAGATTAGTGCGTACCTCTTGCTAAGGACGACGCTCGACAGTGAAGAAGTACTCCAGAGTGATACGGGGTGATTTGGGATGTCTGAGCTCCTCCATCCTCTTGCTGGCATGCTATGGGTAAATAACAGGCATTTGACATAGTATTCTTGTGTACAGTGGTTTGATAACACTCCCTCAGTAGATCAAGAAGCTGTGACTCAATCCTTTTCCCAACGTAGCAAACATTTGACAAGTTATTGTGGAAGCTTAGTGCTATTTATAGGCTGTTTTACTATTGAGTTCTGAATTCATGGTGACTAATGATAAAAGTGATACTGTACAACCACCAAGTGTTTTTAAATACTCTCTGGTAGGTCTCTCCTAATGCTTTACTTCCATTTTTTTTCATGAAATAAGGAGGGGGGTAAGTTTAAAACTTGTTCCTTTCCCCCTTTTTTTGGGGGGGGGGAAGGGAGGGAACCACCAATGCCATTTCTAATCCAATGCCTCTTTAAAAAAATATTGCATAATAACATTTCAGCATTGAAAAATCAGCTCACTAAGGTCAATGGGATTTTTGCCAGCAATTTTGTTGCTGAGCTTCCTTTACACCCTTTTTCTGCTGAGGTAAGAAGGTAAAATCAGTCAGAGATGAAAGCCTCTGGGGAATTCGGTTTGTTATAATTCAGTGAAATTCTTCCCTGAGCCAAAACAAGTCTCTGTCTGTCTTGCCTCCTGTTTTGAACCCTATTTTCAGCCTATGTTAATTGCATAAGTAGATTGAAGCTGTGCAGGTGTGATACCAGAGGAATGCCTCCACAGTGGCAATATTACTTAGGCCATAAGATGCTTCAACCAGTAAACGTGGCTGTCGCCACTGGGATGCAGCCATCAGGCTGGAAGGACCTTTTCCAATTTCCTTAACAAGTTAGACGGGGGTGGGAGGTAGAGAAATACCACAGGATGAACCCTGCCACAGAAAGCAATGCCACCCCCCTTCCCTGGCTGCTTGCATCTCACGAGTGAACTCCTCCACGCTACCGCGGCGGCTGTCGTCTTCCACAGCTGGAGGCTCTTCAAGCCCGAGGAGAGCAGAGAGACGTAGGGAGAAGAAAAGCAGCAGAGAGAGGCTTTGCACCTCGGAGTACGACAGCTTGGATAGGTCTCCACTAATCCGTTCATGGCAGGCTAAAGGTGTAGGAAGGGGAGGCAAGTTATTAAGGGCAGAGAGCCAGGACTGGCCGAGCTTACTCGCCTCAAAAGGCTGAATTTGCAGTACCTGCGCTAAAGACTATCCCTCAAATCTTTTTGGCTCGTGTAAGCATTCCTGATGAAATTTGAAGGGCAGGAGAAGCGGGAGATGCTGCCGCCGTAGGGGCTGCCCCTTGGGAGCTGCTTCCTTCTCCCGGCCCCAGCACGGGCCGGCACCCGGAGCCCGAGGGTGCCCCGCAGCACGTCGCTCTTCACATCGCAGGCTACTGCAGAATTGTAGTTCCTCTGTCTGGGCCAATTAAGTCAGGTAATTAAAATGGCTTTTTTTCCCCCTCTGTCGGATTAATCTCTTAGCCATAGTGTTAGAATTATGACTTTTTTTTTTTATTATTCATCTCCTAAAAACTCATTTTCCGTGCCTGTGTGTTGAGACACTGGTTCAAAATAACCGCAGTGTAACAGAGAGCGCCAAGCTGCTCCCGCCGGAGAGAAGCCGGGGAGCTCATTCAAAACGTGGTGAGAGCTGATGGGATCTGGCTGCCTTAGTGTGTTGAAATGCATTTTTAAACTTCTTTTAAAACTGGAGTTTAGCCAAATCCCTACCTTTTGAGCATGCTGAAATCTACTGTGTGTGTGGAAGGGGAGTTTTTGCATATTTACAGCCCTTTGCTGCCCCTGGGGTTCCCCACTGGGCCACGGCAGCACCCCCAGACCCCTGCTCAGGAAGGCAGCACTCTTCTCCCTGCCCCAGGTTTCACCAGTGTAGGTTAGGATATTGCTGGCACTGTCCTGTCCCTTGGCTTTCTCCACAAAACTTTTGTTCAACAGCAGCAAAAAGAAAATTCTTCAAGCCAAGCCTTCCTTCTTTCCCCTCTGCCCCCTCTCTACCCTGCCTGGTTATTTCGGGATATGAAAATGTAAGCGTATGTCTGAGGTTTATTAGGTGTGCACACCTTTCAAAACCAGCTGTTATTTTGAACCTTTGATACTGAGTTTTGGCTGCAGAGGTGTTACATTCAATGCAGGCTCTGGTTCATCACAGCTGAACAATGTCAAGGCAGACTCAAGACCGATCTTGTCGTCCTTCCGTGATACGCATTCACTTGTAAAAAACGATGAATTAGTTGCAGTACATCAGCTTTGTTCATTGAAAATCTATTCTGAAAAGTTGTTATCGCAGTGGGTGTCTGATTATGATAGCACGAATAAGTGCTTTGGGAAAAAAAAAAAGGAATATTAAATAAGAAGCTTATACTCACATGAGAATCTGTTTCTCGAAAGCCTCTAAAATTTTTCACTTGTTGTCAGGTATTGCAAAATTGGGACATAAAACTAACCAATATTTTAAAAAAATAGAATATCTTTCATTCATTTCATAAAGCTGTAAGTTAATTTAATCATCAGAGCCTTCATTGTCTCAGTACTTTAAATAACCATTAGTTGTCTTGTCATCATAGGCTGGTATCACTAGTGACTCTTATGTATTGCTCTGTCTGGTACCTTGCACATGTGAGGGTTCACCGTGATACGACGTTTCATCTTTCACATACCTGCTGCTATTAGCGCTGCTAGTGAGCTCAGCTGCCCTCAAAGCCTAACTTGAGCTACTGACTTTATTCCTCTTATTTCCATCAGGATTTAGTCCGATAGGGATAGCGCAGTCGTATCAGAAATTCAGTTTAATGATAACAACATTTTGAAAGCAGTGTTGGTTGAAAAGTAGAAGATGGGTTTTTCCCTTGTCAGGCTGGGTTCTTTGCTCATGTTCTTCCCAGCCAAGGTGTAACGTGCCTTTCCAGCGCAAGTCAGTATGCGTTGTGAAACTTCTAGTACAAAAACCAAACAGGAGTAGAAATTTCTAGAAGGACCTAACACAGATATCACAGGCAAGCCTCTGCTTATTTTCTCCCATGTTGTAGTTTAATTGCTCAAGACTTTAAGATCTGTTTCAGATAGGATTTGATTAAGAACTGGCTTTAATGTTTCAATGGGATGTTTAAGAAATCAATGTCCTCAATTTGCTCTCCAAAATTTCGATGTATAGCTATTGGAAAATAAACTTCTCATTGCTTTAAAAAAAAAAAAAGTCTGCTTCACCAATAATATTAACGTTCTGTGAGTTAAATAGTTGTAGATTTATCTCTTGGTCTCTTGTTAAATTAGTGATTAGCCAAATATTCATACTTCGCTTTCGTAATCCTTCCTCAAACATTCGTCCTTCCAGAGCCACAGTCCCTCTGATGTTTTTCTTCTGAGCTCCACGTGAATGTCTTTGATTTGGATTATTTTCCCCCAGAGGTAATAGTTTTCATATTTTCAAGCCAAAAAATCATGTTACTGTCTGTCCTGGAACTGTACATTTTTCTCATCGATGACCAGAACATTTCCAGGTTGAGGATGCTTTGTAACTCTAATAATGCATTCATTTTCTCAAGACTCGAGACACGTGTGTTGGCAAATACATGCACCAAATATTTATTTCCAGTTTGGGTTGGTGTTTGCTTTAAATGTTACTTGTTTACAGCCCTTTTGGTTCTCCACTCCTAACTTCCTTAGCAGAACAATTACAGAGGCTGATCGACCTTGAGGGCTGGTAAGGGCTTTGCAGGCCCTCTGTTATCTCCTTCAGCAGGGGATCTGGATTATCCCAGCTCCTCAGCATCCTGCCTTTCCTGCAGTCAGATGTTTCAAACCTCTCTCTCCCCTTCTTTGAACTCGGTGCATCAGGGACTGTGTCTACCCAGGTCCAGGCAGCCTACCCTAATGCCTCTGGGCGTCAGGGAGCATCAGCCAAGTCCAAAAAGACTGGAAGCTAAAAATGAATGAAAACGTAGAGGCAAACAAATGCATGTCTTAATGCATATTGCCTTGTTAATTTGTACATTAAAAATAAAAATCCAAGTCTGGCTAACTGAACATCATGCAGGCATGTACATGAAATAGCGTGGAGATAGAGTGCTGCCGCTCTTGCCCAGGCCAAGCAAGAGAGCGGCAGAGGCATTTATGATGCGGCGGGGGCACCTCGGGGAGGTGAAACTCTGCAGGATGGAAAGGAAACCTGCAGGGAAGGAAGGGAAATCACAGAAGAGTTTGGGTGGCTGGCAGTGAGCTGGGCTTGCGCAGCCTGCGTCTTTCTGCATCCCTAGCTCGAAATCTCATTTCAGAAAGCTGTTCTTCACTAATCAATGGAATTTGTAACAGAAAGAAATGGCTATTTAGTTTTGGTATTGTCAACTTTGTTCCTGTATAATCAGTGTCTAAGTGGCATTCAGTTGAAGTTTTTCAAAAGTAGACACAGGGTTATGACAGTAGGGCAAGATCCTTCTTGTTTAAGGAAGAGGGAAAGCTTAACGGTGACTTCCTTTCAGTATTAAAGGAGGCTTATAAGAGAGATGGGGACAGACTTTTTAGCAGGGCCTGTTGTGATAGGACAAGGGGTAATTGTTTTAAACTAAAAGAGGACAGATTTTAACTAGATCTAAGGAAGAAATTTTTCCCAATGAGGGTGGTGAAGCACTGGCACAGGTTGCCCAGAGCGGTGGTAGATGCCCCATCCCTGGAAACATTCAAGGTCAGGTTGGATGGGGCTCTGAGAAACCTGGTCTAGTTGAAGATGTCCCTGCTCATTGCAGTAGGGTTGGACCAGATGACCTTTAAAGGTCCCTCCCAAGCGCCAAACTATTCTATGATGTCAAAAAAATATTTGAGGGGGGAAAAATGCCAAGTAAGGTCCACAAAATTATGAAGGAGCAATGAAGCAAGGAGAATCTAAAGAGAGCTCATGAGAAAGGCAGTACAGTTTGAGATACAACTTGCTCTCTCGGAAATCAGGCCAAAAAGAGCAAACATACAATATAGTGAAAAAGTTGACCATGGTTCACTTTCAGGAGCTGTAATACATCTGTCAGTCTTATCTACACCCACTAAGATTGTTTGGGTAGGATATTCTCATTTATAGTCAAACATCTGCTTATCCTAAGATTATGAACCCTAATAATCCAACAAGTTTTTAAAAAGTTATGAAACAGTTATCCATGTAATCCAATTAAAAATGTTTACTGGTGCTTAGATCTTTATCCCTACTTTTCTCATCTTCTCTGCAACTCCCTCCCATGCAACAGTAATTAAATTGCCTTTTTTTAATGAACCGTTAAACTCTCACAAGTGTGAGTAAATTTCATTTAAAGTGGAATTTTAAAAATGTTTCCCCAAAATCCATCATAAACTCTTTCATAAACTTTCAAACAAGATACTGACATGGAGTTTCTTTTAGTTATGTTGGTTCTCCTCTTCAGGCTGCTAATACATTCTTCTTTGGTTAGATGTCTCTCCTATCTCTGCTGGCTCCTGTTTGACGAACAGTGCACTACGATGTGAGCACATAAAATAGGAATCTCCCTAGTCTTGCCGGCAAAAAAAAAAAAAAAAAAGCTTTTAGATTACTGCTGGCTATCTTGTAATAACGAGGCTGTTAAAACCCTGGGGGAACGTCTAATCAGGTTGTCCTCTGCACTGAAGGATATCGCTATCCAGGAGAGCAGCTTCTTTCCATTATGAAATACTGGTATGTCGTGCAATTGAAATGGATTTAGCAAGCATGAATCCAGTATGAAATGGAAAAACTGGCTTTTCTGGCAAATAATTCTCGGGTAGGGCAGCAAAAGTTCAGCAGACACTCTACTAGAGCAGGATTCTTGTGCTAGCCTTTCACCAGCCCTAAAAGCAGCTATGCCTGCTTGGTTTTATCAGGGTTTGAAATACGGGAGAGGAAAACAGGAAGCTGAGCTTCCAAAAGACCGTAACATTAATCTATTAGCCAGCTTTGTGCAGAAGCATTTGAGAGTTCACTAAATGCCTGCCCTAACTGGTACAGCATGCCCTACACACTGCTTCCCCTAGCATTAGAAGAGCCCAAATAAGCATTAGCAGAATTATTTACAAAAATGACAAGATCTGATGGTCTTAAAGAATTTCTGTTCTATTCTGGGGTGAAAATATTTCATGTTGTTAGATTTTTAAATAGACGTATTTGTCTAGATGATCCTTGAAAGACTTCTTCAGACAGACATGCATACCGTTCTTCTGTGAATACTTGCATCTGCATTTGCCCCAAACTCTCCAGTGAGAGCACCCAGCTCCAGCTCCTCTCAGAGGCTTGAGACCTGTGGTTCACCAGCACCTCAGCTCCAAGGGCCCTGTAAATTGGAAGCTGGGTCCCTCCTCCAGGTCAGATAAACCACAACTGGGGGAGTGAGCTCTGCTAACGCCCGGCTCTCAGCAGTTCAGCTGTGGAACAGGACCAGCTCATGAGCTCTGTTGTGCAGGTTCATCAAAGCTAAGTAGAGTTGAAGTCCACATGCTTCACAGCTTGCTGGAGTCCTCCTATAGTGTCATTCACAGTTATCCAGTAGTTACTGAAATATTAGACAAGCTTCACATGAGGTCATGAAAGAGAAGCAGGAAAATATGGCTCTATTAATAGAGACAAGCTGTTACTAGTATGTAGAGCTGGTAGGTAGCAAGAGGCAAGAGGCGATATTGAGCTCAGGAAATACCCTCTGTATGTGAGAGAAATCAAGTATTTTTGCAATGAAGTACTGCGCCTGTTTGAAGTTAGGAAACCTTAATCCAATTTATGTTTCAAGGTTCAGCACCTTCTGGACTTCAATGCCTTTCTGGAAGATGTGCTTTCATCAGCTGTTACTGGGCTTGCTCCAGGGCACGTAACGAAATTCAGTGATGTGTTTGGACTGCTGGACAAACTGAGTGATAAGACTCTTTCCTCTGGTCTTAATCTACCACCTTCATAGCTTAAATCCTTGACTAGGATGAATGGATAAAATAAATGATTTCATGGTAGGTGAAAACCATATGCTTTTTTTTTTTTTAAGGAAAAATAGTGAAAGTTTCATCAAAATACATGCCTTGGTGTTAAAGAGAGTTCAGGTGGCTTTCTCTCATGAATGTTGCTTTAAATAGTGGAGGTGGGTTTTTTGGGGGGTGGAGGGTTACCGTTTGTACATTTTTGTCTTGGTTAAAAAAAAAAAAAGCCTTTAATGAATGTTCCTATGATCATAGTTTTCATTGTAAGACTTCATGCGTGAAAGCTGCTCACCACCCCTCCTTAGAAAGCTAGTGCTGCAAACAAGCTGTCATCCATTTTCTGACATACCTCTATTCCCTGTATAAAAATAATAAATTAAAAACTAAACATCTCCTTGGATTCCATGAAGAATTTGAGGTGTAGCTATAGTTGGCTACAACGAGAGAACTAAAAGTGGGCACTTAAACCTTGTTGTGTGGTCCTCCAAAATCTGTGTCATCCTGTAGGCATCTTGACTTGATTTTTTTATTTGCGTGCACCCGAGCCCTCCCTTGCTATTTAAGTTCCTGAGGCATCTCCTCCTCAGCCAGAACCACTGAATTCCTGAAAGATGACACCTTCCTGCCCTGAGCCAAGATAGACCTTCCCAATAGACATTATTCTGCCTAATCTTCTCAAGCCCATTTAACTACACTGAAGGTGCGTATGTTGAGGTACGTACCTACAAACATCACAATGATCCTTGTCACTTTAAAAAAAAAAAAGGGGGGGGGGGGGAATAGGGGACAGTCAAAGATCTCTTCTCTCATCAGTCCGAATCCAACCTACTACTATGCCTTCTCTTGGAGTGTGTAGCAAATACTAAGCTTTGCCTGTAAAAGGGTACTGGGAAATGGGAAGAATCGTTCTTCCCCTCCCATGCTGTTGAATTTGTCAAGCAATGCAAGGGAGACATCAGGATTCGGGACAGAAGGGCCCTGTTGCTGCAGGGACCATCTGAGGCACTTGACGTGGATAGGGAAGGTCCCATATGCTGCTTCAGGAATGCTTGCTCGCCTCAGGATAGCTCAGGACCCAGGAGTTATGTCCTCTTCTCAAACATGAGGCAGAAATCAGTTTTGGCAGAAAGGAATAGAGAACTGAGATGGAAGCACACATCCGGGGAAAAACAGGAACTTCCAGGGCCATTCTTTTTAAAATAGTATTTTTTTTCTTCTCCATCAAAATAACGTAAGCATCATAGCGCAGAGGTAGGCTCCTAAATCATAAATGGGTAAGACTTAAGATGCCTCTCTTGTATTTCCCATTGATTTGATAAGCCTCCTTTGCTCAGAGAGCTATTTTATCACTTGAAATGTTTTGACTTCTGAAAAACTGTGTAACTTGGTGAATACCATTCTTGACATTCTAGTCTTTTGCCCACACACAGAGATGCTTCCAACTTTGACAAAGATAATTTGACTCAGTATTTGGTCTTCATACACCAGTGAAAACTTCCCTCTGCAGGAAACCGAAAGCCAATCGCAGCCATAGCCTCTGGCAGCACAGGAAAAAATGCTCAAGGCCTGAAATGGTAACTTATATAGTTAAATTTGCTGAAATGGGTACTTGTTTCTTGGGAAGCTGCCCTAGAGGTATGGTCATGTTTTACGTTAAGTTTTCCGTCAAGGTATTTCCATGGAATTTTACATAACTTTTTTTTAAATTATTTTTTTCCCAATGGATTTTGACAGCACATAAATAATCTGCTATTACCCATGCAGAACACTCTAACACTGGTGCTTACAAATACTATCCTCCTTGGCTTGCCAGAGGAGAGAGGGTCTTTCATGTTGGTCATACTCTGCCACGGCTTTCCAAAGGAACTTGACTTCCTACCTTAGCTGAACTGTAGCAAACAAACTTGCCTCTGTGAGCTACAATCTGCCCTTGGAGATGCTTCTGGTTCCCACACTGCTTAATTTCAATTTCTGATTGTGTCAACTATTTTGTGACAGTCAAACTCCTGTACCTCAATGCCTGCCCCTCTACATCTTAAAATCGCAATACTAGGCCTTCTTTCTGAAGCACCACGGGTTTTAAAATGCAGAGTATGATCACTACTGTTTGATCTACAAGCCAGTACTGCACTTGGTGGTTATTATCCTGGATTATTCACCTCTTTCAAGTCTAAAACTTTATCTGCTGTCTTAGTTAAAAGCATTGCTGCGTTCTCAAAATGTAAGACTGGAACAATCTTGGTTTTGCGTGCTTCTTTTTGAAGATATTTAAGTGTCCTTATACTTTTTGACATTTCACCCACCTTCAAGCAGCATATAAGATTTTTCTTCCAATTCCCATCAGTAGGTTTTGCATTCTAGAGTCCTAAAAATTCCACCTGGTTTTTGACAGTGCTTGCGTTGTCGTATATGGCTGTTGTTTATGTTTTTGAATAAAAAAACAGAGAAGTTTCTTTTCAAGAAAAGGACCAGTCTGACAGAAATTAAGCCCTTCTGCAGTAAGCTGTCAACTGAATGGAAGACCATATAAAAAAAATCAAGCTATTATTGAGGTACCAATAGGGGCTCTGCCTCCTGAGGAGGTGAAGGGTGTTAGTTATTTTATTACTGATGCAGTCTGCGATGTAGCCAGGCTAATTTAAAAGAAATTCCCATTAGTTTAGTAACTCTTATTTGTGTTATCATATAGGATGCTAGCTCTTGGTGACGAATAGCCTTAGTTCCCACCGCCCCATCTACTGGTTTTTTTCCCCATGAAAAAAAATGGCATTAGATAGAGGCTGCTGCCCATAACACATTTGTTCCATAACATTGGCTTTACCATCTGTCACCAACCACAAGGTAGTAATAATAATAATATTAAAAAAAAAAAGGCAAGCAATCAGATGGAAAAGGTAACTGTAAGAGTAAGGACCACCTTTTCTTATTTAGAGCAAGTTTTTAATGCAGTGAGTCTAGTGCAAAGGAACAAAACAGGATAGTCCATGGACTCACTTTTATCAATTGTACAACAGTTCTACAAAAAACAGGCAATGCCATGTTCTCCCTTTTGTTTCCAAAGGTTAATAAGCTCCAGTGAGACTTCTATAAATATGAAAAATATGCTTGCAATTTTGCACACTAAGAGATTTTTAATGATTTGTTCAAATAAACTTCAGAAACCCTGAATTACAGCTACTGTGTGCTACTGCTGCTTCAGCTGCTTATTCCTTATACCTTTGTTCTTGTATGCAAACAAAGACCAAATTCTGTCTGAGGGCTGTATTTGGCTTACATCCACCCAGCACTCATTACACTCAAGTGTGATCATGGTTTTGTACAGTCACACTTGTTTGTACAGTCACACTGAAAATAATTGCCAAGGTACATGCTCATGTTTGTTAATAGTGATGGGAGTTGCTAGTTTGTAGCAAAATTGCTTATTGCACAAGACTTGCTTCAAGGATGGGAGCACAATCAGAAATCTGAACAAGAGGGATGTTACACACCTGAAAAATACAATCCCCTGGCTTTCTCCCTTACTGGTCAGCACCTCCTTTTGTTTGCTGGGTAAGTCAGTCAGCTCTCCAGCAGGTATTCATTTTCAGGCTACACAATCTTGGTGCAGCTTGTCATGCTGTTCCCTTAGGTACCTAACAATATCAATTCTACCTAGGTTGGCCCAGGTTTCTATTAAAACAATCTTCTATAATAAGTCTATCAATCAACTCTTTCTTGCACAATGCAAAAAGTCTACCGTATTTTCAAGGTGTCTTTTATATAGACATCTTTAAAGACCTGCAGTAAAATAGTAGGTCTTAATCGAGACACTTGAAAAATAAAGCACTCTTCAGCAGTCTGCACACTAGAATTCTTGGCCTGACAGGCACAAATATTTTTAAATTAGTTCCCCCACATCTTATCAGAATTTATACTGTATTATTCTATCTCAAACACTGATTTTTGTCTTGGCCTCAGGAATGACTTAGTTTAAACATAAAGTAAAAGCAAGCCCTCTCTTTACTCCCAACACAGTTTCTTAGGAAATCATAACAGTTTAACAACTTCCAAAGGTGATAGAAGCTACCTGCTTTTCAAAAATGGCTTTTTTTTTTTTCAAGGTTTCACTAAGCCTTTTCCTCTTGTTCAGCAATGCACCTGCACAGCACCCTCTTGCCAAATCCTGCTACTAGAGAGAGCAAAGTGAATCCTGCAGAGTAAGTCTGTGAAGGTGCTGTGTGTAAAATAATTTTTTTTCCACACACCAAATACTAACAGCATAAATTTAATGTAAATGTTAATTCAAGTACAGAAGTCAAAACACATGATTTCAACATTAAAAATTGTAACACTTAAAACAACTATGATGTAGCTAATATAAAATGCAAATAAAATTAAACTGCTATAACTGCACCTAAATTAACACCAAAAAAGACAATTTAATATGGTGATGAAACATGTTGAACTAAAATATGTAATGGACCACAATAGCTGACTGCTTTTAAGAAAAATTATTCAACTTAAATCTTTCCATTGCATTGTTTTCTGTCTACATAATATTCCTTTTTTACAAACATGTTTCAGACAAAACAGTTTACAACCAATACTTGCATAGGTGAGACTCTTAACATATGTCACTTGGCCCATTCCTTAACCAGGAACTGAAATTTAAAAGGAAGGATGATCTACTGTATGTATTAGTTTTGGATTTTAAAAAAGAAGAGACACAGACCTTTATTTTTTGTTATTCAATAAATAAAGCACTTTACTGAGAAATGCTAAAGGGCTTACTCAAGGTGAATTACATATACCCGATTTAAAAAATTTAAAACTATTTTCAATTTAATGCTAAACAATGTTTTCTAAGAAGAACATGGCTTGATTAGAAAGTGAGCAAGCTGCTGTTCAACATGGCTACCACAGGCAAGTAGGAGTGCTGGTTACAAGGGATAGCCAGGGTAGGAATAAGGCCTCTGAACATGGAAGCACAGACCTGTCCCAGCAGAGAGGTGCTAACAACAGGAAATGCAACGTTGTAAGCTGTACATAAAAGTACATGTAATTTGTATGTCTCAAGATTTTTTTTTTCCCCATTTTTGTCTAAAAGAATTATCTAAAGTATTGAACCTCAATGTTATGACTAGAGCAATATATCTCATGTAGCCTGATGGTACGTTGACATAAAAGCCCTTCAAAATACCACTCCTCCATTGGTGTAATGCTATACCAGAAGCAAAGATTTTATTGGACATGTTCTTCCTATAAAATTTTGCATTGTTACAGAAAGTGACATGTCTGAGTGTTGTATTTAAGTTTCATATTATGTATGTTTATGTAAGAAAAGGCAGGGTTGCCAGGGTGGTGTGGTTTTGGTTTGCATTTTTGTTTGGTTTTTTTTTAATGTTTGCTTAAGATTTATTACTTACAACAGAAGCTGTAAAAATTCTGCATGAAATTCAAAATAGAAGAGGAGGAAGTGTAGCAAATTATTTCAACACTAAAAACAAGCTACCCTTGTATTATAAACTATTGCAGGTAATAAAAATCTTTTAAACAAATTATCTTTTCAAAACAAATTTAATCAAGCTAACCAAAACAGTTTCAACATTCAATTTCACTAATCTTTAAAGTTAAATGTTTAATACACACATGTACTTTGAAGAATGAATCATCAATAAACATCCTGTGAATCTCCACTAATTATGTATCAGTGTGGTGTTCTTTTTTTTTTTCTTTCATGACAAGATCCAAAGCAACACATTCCAAACTTTTCTTCTTCAGGGTAATTCAAGCCAAATAGGGTGGACAGTTGGCTGCAGAAAAAGAGGGAGATGAGGGGAAGAAAGAGATTTTTGATTTCAGCAAACATACTGCATTACCCACTCCAAGGTGGACTGGACTTAACCATTAAGGAGCTTAAGACAATGGTGTAATGAAAACTTTCAGAGTCTTATGCCAATGCTGCATTCTTCCCTTTTCTCTGCACCCTTAATATTAACTCCAATCATTAAGAAATTATTTAGTCAACAGTTCAAGCAACATCAGAAATGAAAAATGAGAACTTATTAATCTCACAGGGGCTGGGGGGAGAGGGAGGGGCCAGATTCTTCCTAAAAGCCTTACACCTAAAAAAAATTTCTTCAGTACTGAACATAAGTATTTTCTCAGCCTATATATATATATACACACATACACACACACACTTTTTTAACTGAACTTTACAATAATGAGCCTTTGTTTCACCTCTACTGAACACAAAATATTAATGAAGACAGCTTTAATGTGCATAGTAGATCACTGTTCTGAGTTGCATTAGTTTGTTACATATAATATATGTAACATAGATGCAGTCTTTCATATTGCCTATTTAACACTTTAGATCAGAGCGTACTATTAACGAAGTACTAAGTTCTTCCAGACATACACTGCATAAACAAAACCCAACTTCATGGTGGTCATCAGTGGACTAGAAAAGGGCACCACATTGCTGTTTTGAAGTGCATGACTCTACCAAAGTAGAGTTAAGCCAGTCAATTTATTTCATGGGTAAAGATAGCCCAACATTGTTGCATCTTTCTTACTCCAAGTTCTCCTACACAAGCCCAGATTTACACATTTATGTTCCCTGTCCATAAGCAGCAGCAACAGAAAAATAACTGAATCTTCAGGACAAATACTGGGTGACTCAGATTAGAAGCTTCCAGCAGTAAAGTTAACACCAAGCATGGATTTAATGCTATTTGCAAACTGCCTTATAAGCTTTGAAAAACCAAACTCGCAACACTCAAAGAATATGGTAATCCTCATTTTGAAAAATGAGAGAGGCCTCAGAAGTGACAGACATCCACACGTAAATTCATCCACAATAGCATATTCAAAAAAAGAGAACATTTTTACCCTTATAGGGTAGGATAAATGCAGGAAGTTAAAGATAACGCTTTTTGCAAATCAGAGCAGGAGACATTAGTCTCTTTTTTCTACGTGGAAGCGACTCCACAAAGAAACAGTCCAAGTCACCAGTGTAGTAACAACTCCACTTCTGAACATAAATTTAAACCCAAGCTGGAAATGCAAATAATTCAGAAATTACTAAAAAATTACTCAGAGTTCTTTTAGGAGTAAAAACCATAACCTTCCTTTGTGCTGCACAATCCACGTCAACAGCAGACTGGGTGAGCCATCAGCAGGTCTACAGCAGTGGAGCTACAGTCTCCTTCGGGGAAAAAAAAACCCCAAGCCTGAAGAGAGTATTTCTACAAGCCTTCTCAGAGGTGCGTATGTGGGGAAATAACCTTGAGACTAACAAAGATCCCAAGGAGCACACACCTAAGACAATGTCTTTGAGGGGTGATAACCTTGCACCAAACACAATCCTGGGAGGTTTGCTCACCGCTACTATACCACTATGCTGCATTCAGGGAGAACACAGTTATATATGCTCACTCAGGGGCTGTGATAAAAACCATTATGTGTAAGTCAGTCAGTCATCTATTAAATAATTAAGACTTCTAAATTAGTACTGTGAGGGAACATCTTATACTACATTCTGAGCCTTTCTAAAAGCCACTAAAAAAAAAAACCACCACCAATGACCGCTTATCATCTGTATTTGCTAAACAAAGCCAGCAACTTCTGTATTTTTTTAAAACATCTTACATGATGTACAAGGCTGCTGCTTGTTCCAACAGCAATATAGTTAATTTTGACAAAGCAAACCAAGGCAGTGTTAAAGTAAAGAAAATCCCTACAATAAAACAACAAACTAAAAACATTTCACTTGAACTTCAATGTTCAAAGTCTAGGACAGCAGTCTGCTGATATATTTGTTCCGAGACCCAGATGCCAAGTGCGGAGTCTTAAACTAGTTTATACACGTTTTATCCTTGACTTGTAAATTGCTACTGCATGCAGTATTTAAGCAGCTTAAACAAGTGAATTCACAGTAGTAAGATATAATGCCTGCTCCCCCTGTTTCAGTACTATGTACTATATACATTCTATGTAGTGAACTGGAATTAAACTATTATTTATGTGCTATACTTAGCTATTAAGATGCTTTTCCTTGATTCAGAGATTTATCAGTATCTTTTTCTTCTACCTAAAAATTAATTTCTTAAATTGCATGTCAGTGAGATGCCCCATGGAATAGTATGTGTGAGTGAACAAGCAATACCCTTTTGGGTATTTAGACATGTGGAATACATGCCTAAAACCTGGCAGATCCCCAACCACTGAGGAAACTTTACTGAAACTTCATTCCTTCTTCCTCATCACCTTTAAGTCAGACTCAGTAGGGACAGAACTCCCCAGCACTCTGCCTTTGCTACAAAGGGTGTTATCTTAAGGACTAGAAAGAAGTTCTGACATCATCTGGTATTTCCTTAAACCAGTGGAATTCCACCACCACTGAGTGAAAACAAACAAACAAAACCCACCCACCCACAGAAAACCCCGCAATGATTACCACTAGCATGTTCTGTTCTTCCAGGCTTCAGATGTTTACTCTTACTAAAGAAAGGGAGGTGGAAGTTCTCCTACAATTCAGAAAATACCTATGCAGCTTCCAAGTTCTCTTCTGCCTATACTTTGAAGTCATCTGCATGAGCCAGCTTGATTCCGTAAGCTACAAAGCTACATTACTGATGCAAAGGACCTGAATGATAAATAATGCCTCCTATTTTGGGACTGACTCTGCACTAACACTGCTTCTGGACCAGAGGTGGAATACAGAGTCTGTTAATTAGCACAACTATACAGCCTCCAAATTGGAGCTGCCTCACATCTATTCAGCCTCCAGGACAGGCAAGAGTAGGAAGTCTTACATGTTTTGCCTAACTGGAACCACATTTAACAGCCAAGCACCATTTTTCAACCACCACTAAGGTGTTGTGTAACTTCTAAAGACACAGACTTACTTGTGTTGAAATGAGATTCAAACTAATGGAAAAGGTATTAATTTCTTCTACAGGGCATTCAGGTTTTTTCCTATTCTGTTCCCCTGACTCCCACCAAACATCTACCTTCTGAAACTTCATGTACCTCTGCTCCCCTTCTCACAAATGGACATACAGGCATGTATTCTCCATATATGTAAACAAGCCTGAGTTTTTTCACTCCCTTGATCTGTTCATGATTTATGTATTAACATTAAAATATAGCTTATTCATCTTTCAGTGAAATCATAGCTGTCTGAATTTTCTCCAAGCATCGTTTTCAAAATATCCAGGTGACACCAAGTGGTTAGTTGTTGTATTGCTGTCTGTTCAGGACTACTGTATGCAGTAACAACCAAGTATTCTGTTATGTCAAACTAAATGCAGAAATACATATCACCAAAAAAAAAAGCCAACAGAGTGCTTTAGATCATTAATCATAACAGTCCAATTTTAAAATTCTATCAAAGCAGCCCTTTCTCATTCACTTATGTTAATCTGCTTATATGCTTTAAAAAGAAAAAAAAAACCAAACCTACACATCAAAAATTAAGTGTGCAAAAAAAAAAAGTTTCTGTAAGAGAAGTTACTTACCAGAAGGAATTGTTCCCTGTGTCATCTGTGTACACGCATGCTTATACTAAGTTGCTTCCAAGAAGAAACACACTCAAACTTTTCTCAAAAATCAATGCTAATTATAAAAAAAACCCACAAAACAAACCAAACAAAAAATCCAACACCACAACACATGCATCCATACAGCATCATTCTACATGCCAAATCATACAACAAACATCAGTGAGAAGAAGGGATCATAGAGTCATAGATGGGCTGGAAGGGACCTTTAAAGATCATCTAGTCCAACCCTGCTGCAGTGAGCAGGGATCCTCTGTCACACCTAGCAACTCTTCTTTAGCTTCAGGTGTTTCTTTCAACATAGTGCATACATTAAGTTGGAATAAAACCAACTTCTGTAGATTAGATAAGGAAAATAAATTTCTAGACTCCTTAGGGCTTTCTGTTTCAGTATCATGACAATACCAACATCAAAAAGAGGGTTTTTAGCAACATGAAAGAAGTGTAGCTTTCAAAAGTCAGCCATGTGTGTTCACTTTGAAATAGGGCTCTGCATGCCATGTGGGGCCAAATCCTCAGAAACAAGAATGCACAGAAGCCATCAAAAGAAAAAAGTTTTATAGTTCAAAGATAACAAGACAGCATTACTAGCACCAGGCTATTAGGTAAACAGCTTTTAAAAATCAAACCTGGGATTTGGGAATTCTGCTAAGTAAGAATTCACATTAATTGTGATCATATGGCACACTGAAGTGCTAAAAAGCTTTAGAACAATGTTAATTTAAATTCACTTTAAAAAGTTTTCCCTATAGGACTTGTAACTATAATTGAAAAGACAAAAATCTCAACACATACTTTTTTTTTTTTAAAACTTGTTTGCATTCTGGATTTGACCACAGCTGTGAGTAACTATTCTTACTCCAATTTTTTTTTAATTGTTCTGGTGATTCTTTCCAAAAGTAGTACAGGAGAGAAAATATTATCTTCAGGTAATGCCATCTGTAAGCCACAAAATGGGCAGGTATGCATCGTGAAGCACATAACCTGAAGCTATCTTCATTCTTCTTTAAAGGAGAGTCTCACACCACTATTGCGAGTTTAGCATCCTTTTTATTTTTTGTGTTCAGGATTACATGGGTTATGAAGGTATGGCCCTAACTTTCATAGCTAGAAAAAAATGGAAACAGACACTCAACCAGTAAACTGCCATCCACAGCGTGTACAAACCCAGGCACAGATACTTAGCCACTTTATTATTAAAAATAAATAATTCCCATCAGTTTTGACCATCTGAAAGTATCACCTTCTGGAGATGACCTATTAATGCAAACCAAACATCACTGCTAACATGGAGACAATGAGTAAGGCTTTGTGTTTTAGAGATTCTTTTTCCTCTAAGACCTCTTGGGCATGCAAAATCAAAACCAAGAAGCAAGATTCTAAGCAAGACGAAAAAGCCTGTTTACTTCTCAGTCATGCGTTGCAAAAAAGGCATCGTGGTCAAACCTGTCAAGCTACAAACTCATCCAAAAGAAAAAAAATCTCAGCACAGCCCAAGTATCAAGAGACTTCCAGAACAAGTGCTAAGTAGCAGTGGGAGGAAGAGAAGGATGGCAACACTATTTTAACCATTTGTTAACAGCAATTGCTTTTCCAATCCACCAAAACTAGAACAGGTGAGAAAGAGAAGAAAAATAAAAGAAAGAGGCAAACAGAGGCGAACAGAAAAGTCTTTCTTAAAGCATTTCTCAGAAACAGAGACAGTCATTAGGGAAGTGATTGTGCCCCTGTACTTGGCACTGGTGAGGCCGCACCTCGAATACTGCATTCAGTTTTGGGACCCTCACTACAGGAAGGACGTTGAGGTGCTTCAGCGTGTCCAGAGAAGGGCAACGAAGCCGGCGATGGGTCTGGAGAACAAGTCTTACAAGGAGCAACTGAGGGAACTGGGGTTGTTCAGTCTGGAGAAGAGGAGGCTGAGGGGAGACCTTATCGCTCTCTACAACTACCTGAAAGGGGGTTGTGGTGAGGTGGGTTGTTGGTCTCTTCTCCCAAGTAACTAGCGATAGAACAAGAGGGAATGGTCTCAAGTTGAATCAGGGGAGGTTTAGACTAGATATTAGGAAAAATTTCTTTACGGAGAGAGAGGTCAAACATTGGACCAGGCTGCCCAGGGAGATAGTGGAGTCACCATCACTGGAAGTATTCAAAAAACATACGGACGTGGCACTTCGGGACATGATTTAGTGGGCATGGTGGTGTCGGGTTGATGGTTGGATCTGATGATCTTAGAGGTCTTCCCCAACCTTAATGATTCTGTGATTCATCAGTAAAATAGGACTCCACTTACCCTTTCAGTTACTATTTCTGCTTCCATTTCCCTGAAAATTTAGTTTCATTGGACCAAAATTATGAAGTAAAAGCATTTTAAGAAGCACTTCTTTATCTGTTCTCACTTCTCCTCCTTACATTCCTAAAGCAGAATCAAGCTTAAAATCTTGTGGATGTAGTCCTCAGCCCTGTATGCACGCACAGCTAATCAGAAAAGGATTATTTACTGTATTGTAAGATCTCATTGTGCTTCCATCCAGAGCTGTGCTATACAGGATCACCAGTCTGACGCCTCAGACGCTGCCTGGCCCACACACAGTAGGCACTATCCACAGAGAATGCCACTCCTTTCAAACCTGGATGTCCATGGCTTAAGAAGGCTGATATTCTAAACTAGACTGTGAAAAAACACAGCAGTCTCTTAAAAGAAAATAATAGTAATTGAAGTATAACCTGCTTGAACCTCCTAGATATGAATCGAAACTTGGAAAGAACTTGCCTACCAACACTCCGAAACAACAGAACGCTCCCTCCCATACAACTCTGGTATTGTTCCAATTCTGAATTAAAAAAAACAAAACAAACAAGAAACCCCCTCCCCCAAAATACACCATCCTTCTACACACAATTAGACAAGAAGCTAGTTTGTTTTATCTGAACAAGCCTACGACCTCCTATGTGATTTTTCACAGAAAGAATTGTACACAAAAAAAAAAAGAAAAAAACCACACCAAACCAACCTCTGGCTCTAGGATTCATTAGAAACATTTTTTTGTAATGCCAGAAAAATACTTATGTTGTTCTACAAAAGACAGCAAGAATTCATTTCATGATACAGCATCTACTGATATAGTCATGCTGAAAGAAACCACGCAACAAATACACAACAACATTACTCAGCAGGTCAGAGAAATTATATGATGGTTCGTAATACTTGCAAAATTATAAAGATCAGTCCTATCCCACCTTAAAGTACACCAGGATGTAAAGGCCAGAAAAAGAACTAACTAAGCACAAGAGAAACTGTTCAAAAGAACAAGTGGAATAAATTAACATAGCTTTGCCTGGAACTATGAGGAGTTTTCAAACCATAGTGGTACGGCTCCATAACAGCCCTTCAATTTCAATACCAAAGAGCCAAAACTGTGATTTCTCCGAGGATAGAGTTTGGTCAGATAATGACTACAATTTCTAATGAAACAACCTGGCACTAGAAATCAGTTCTGTGTTCTGAATGCTGTGTGATGAGTGTTCTGAGAAATGCTGGGCAGGAACTAGATGGCAAGTATTAACGTTTTCTATTATTTATGCATTTCGCTTTATAGAACAATAGGGATAACACTGTCAGAATTTCAGTGATCTGTTGTCTTAGTTATGAATAGATTTTACATAGCTTTTTATAATATAAAAACTTCCCTTTTCTAGTAGTTGCATTCTAAAGAAATAGAATATATAAATGAAGATGCTAGACTTAAAGTCATTAAGAGTAACTATATCCCTATTTTCCTCACATTTATTGGTTTTTAAAAAAAAGACAAACACACCAAATGACAGCACTCTTTACCCAAAGATAATACATGTAGAGCCATGTAACGATATTCTGCTATAGCCTTAAGAATATTTATAGAGAGGAATCAAAAAGCTTCCCAAATCTATTTATTTTTCTGAATATGGATCTACCACTTCTGTATTCCCTACTGATAATAAATCAAGAACACAGACAGCCTTTCAAATAAATTTTCAGCACTATAATCATCACACAGATGACCTTATACCCAAGTCCCTTAACACATCACCTAGTTCTTCCTTATAAATCATTATGGTAGATAAACAAGCAAAAATGACCCTAGCACTGCACTGTATAGATGTTTACACAGCGTTTCTTCACTGCTCTCACCTGACAGTCTAGACTCAACTGACTATACAAGAAACAATTCTTCTGTAGACTAACATATACTTTATAAAGATAACACACACAAGCCAAGAGATACATACACAAAGAATAATTTTAAAGTAACTTTTCTAGCTTCAGTTCTTCACAACTAATTGAAAGCATTTATGCTTACCTAGACGTAGAAGTGTGAACTGTGCTGCCAATTCCTTTGCACCTTCTACTGTTGTGGAGAGTTTGTCTGGCATGAAATAACTCTGGGAACCATCTGCAATACTAGGAATAAATACCTTGTACACCAAGAGTATTTTCCCATCCTGACTTGTGGTTGAATACAAGTAGTATTCTGGCGGCGCCCAGTTATTTTTATTGCAAAAATAATCCAGATGCATCGCTGCAGAACTGAAGTGACTGGATTTTAAAGAATACATGCTAATTGGAGTAAGCTTTATTCCTGGAAAAAATGGGTATGTACATCTTTCAACTTCAGGGGGGCCGGGACTGTGCTGACCATTAAGACGAACTGAAAGACTTGCTAGTTTCCCTAAGGATTTCTGATGACCATCTTCTTTGTTGGGAAACCCCAAGAGATTTTCAGAACCGGGACTGATCTGACCATTAAAGTGTTGCTTCCAAGTACTTTCTTTGTTAACTGGCTTTGCCAGTGTTACCTCAATACTAGCTCCATCAATGCACTTCCCATTCATTACAGACATAGCAGCAACTGCATCTTCTCGGTGGAAAAAATGAACAAAGGCATAGTCTCTCAGCTTCTTTACACGTTCAACTACTCCTGGCTTGAACTTGTTGAATTCAGCTTTAATTGTGTCCTCTGTAGTAGATATCATTAAATTTCTTACATATAGTACTTTAACTCTCTGCATTGTTTCTTCATCAACTTCCTTCTCAGGGTCTGCCCAGTCTACTTGAATAGTATGACCCCAGAGCTGGAATGTTCCTACAGCAAAGAAGCATTACATCAATAAGAAATAGGCAAAGGAAAATAAAATCATTCTTATCAACTACATCTACAAAAAGCAAACATGATGCATGCCACATGAAATTGGCTTTTGTTGCCTGCATCTACTTAAGCAAAATAATAATTTCAAGGAGCAATATTTTACGTAAAGAAAATAAGACCCTGCAAAAATTCAAAACGTTCTATCTGTACCCTTTGGGTTCATTAAGCACCATATGCCATCAAAACACAGACTTCATGATTTTGTGACATGCATATACACGTGCATATAAAGCAGCCATAAGCAATGTATTATTTTACATGTTAGTAAACACAGCCTATTCAATACTATCACCACTTTAAAAAGTAAGGTGAACGCCTAAAAAAAGTCATCTAAATGTATATGCACTAGCCCAAGCCTTACTCTATGTTGCAGCAGAAACCAAAAACAAACTAAAAAAAAACCCCACCTTGTTACTCATTTCAAGCCAACATTTCGCATATCACACAACTAGTTCAGTGATCTGGCCATATTTCTCCCGTTACTTTGCAAGGCCTATGTAAGTCTTGGGTAATACTCCTTCCTAACACTTGTCAGCAACTAACGCAAGACTTGCCTATATCTTTGCCTTAATAAATACAGGGAGTTTTGTCATTCATTTCAGCAAGGCCAGTACCGTATTATCTTGTTTCAATGACTTTGCTTCTCCAACTATATTGTTTCATTTCCTCCCTATTTAATTTCTCTTCCTTTCTCTTTTCAAATTTACCTTTTTAACTGTATCTTTACCTGTTCCCTCCTCTTTGAGTATATTTAATCCCTTCTACTTTCCCTCCCTCAAAATGTATAGAATAAGGTGCAAAGAAAAAGTAGTCTTCTACTTGTTAAACTCTCAAAATTATTTTCTGGTAAGATTAAAAACCAACTTTCAAACATTTTTAACATATGATACATCAATACTATCACTGATGATACTTCAAAGAAAACAAGGGACACATTCCAAGCATTGTATTTTTTAAGCTCAGCTTTAAGGAACTCATGTGCTGAGACTAGACATGCAAATGAAAACTGGATGTGTGCCCAAGTAAATAACCATCCTGGTGTAAATTACAGTAACTTGTGTTTATAAAAAAGATGTCTGCTCTTTCATTCTCAGAACTGCTTAAATTTAAGCTTAAAAAAAAATTGAAACAAAACAAAAAATACAACAAAAAAACGAATAAAAAACCTTGATCCATGAACAGTGCCCCCTCCCCCCCGCAAGTCCTCTTTAAATAAAGGCACTACTGCAGTTTTGTAACTCTCAAAATACCTCAAAGGAAGGAAAACAGGGATGATCCACCGCCCACACCCCGCAAAATGGTGACAGATACTCCCCCAAATAATTTAATTGCAAATAGGTTTACCTGGGATTAGCCGCCTTCTAGCCATCGCAGCTGCTCTGTGAGATTCATATTCTACAAAAGCAAAGCCACGATTTTTAGTTTTATCAGTGGCATTTGGGTAAACAATGACATCCACCACTCCTTCTGTGACTTTTTTCATTTCATTCAGTATTTCTTCTTTCTTCTTTTCTTTTGGAATTGCTCCGATAAATAGTCTGCAGTTGTCCAAGCTCACACAGACACCAATAAATTTCCCTGGACGAATTTCGTAATTATTAAGAATCTTGATGGCTAGCTGGGCTTCCTCTTTAGTAGTATACATCACAAAAGCATAGCCTCGATTCTCACCACTGAATTCCATCATCAGTCTGAACTCATAGATCTTCCCAGCTCTCTCGAAAACAGGAACTAATTCATCTTCATACATATCACGAGGGATCTTACCCACAAAGACTTCACATCCACGAGGTGGTGGAGGACCTTCCCAACCTTAAAATAAATTGTCCAACAACAATCTTAGTACAATGCCAGATAGGGACACTTCCCTTCCCCATAATTTGCAGGTGGGAGTTATTTATTTACTTTTCATCTCAGTGTAAAACATATTCTCATCCATTATTTAATTCTTATTTTTATGGTTAAATAAAAAATTTCCATAAGCCCACAATTAGTATTTCTTTTAATTCCACCTTCTAATTTTCTTCTATTTTATTTTCTTTTCTATTTCTATGACAACACACTGAACTTAGCATTATTTAAAACACAGGTAGGTTTGCTCTAAGACTCTACATTTTAATCACTTTTTGCCCCTTAAAATTGTATGTCAGTTATTAGTACAACTGATAGGTGATAACTGAGAAAGAACTTAAGTTGTATTTTCTACTCTAATGTTTTAAAGTTGCAAATGTTTCTCTGCACTTCTCAATCATATTCTAAGAAATTTTGGTCAGGGTCTCCAGTGCAGTATTTTTTTTTTCTTCCTGGACATCATTCAAAAGGTCCAAACATTTTGCTTCCACCTTCTCCATTCATCCACTAAAATAGGACTCCCTAAGGAAGGTAGGTTATGGAGCCATCCTTTCTTCAAGGGCCAAAATGACCAAACACTTTTCCACTAAAACAGACCACAGTTTTCATGGGCTGGAGCTGGTTGGTAGGAAAAAAAGAAATAAAAAAAAAAAAAAAAAGGAACAAAAGTCCCTAGTTCACAGCTGAAAGTTAAAAGAAGATCCACGCTTCTGTCCTTAAGCCAAGGACGTTCATACACTCTTTTATATCTCTTCCATATATGCTGAAAGGCATGTTCAACATATAATGTAAAAATGTATATGTACTTTTAAAGATATGGAGTTATGGTCCATATCTTTGGCATTCCATTTTGCCAAAATATGCATTTTTTTCTAAAAAAAGTTTAGTTGTTTTTTGTTTGTTTTAAACAATCAGACAAACAAATCAGGCAGAAATTTCAAGGGCAGACAAACAGTTAAGTGATAACTAAAAAAGCTTTTTCTAAAGTTTTGACAAGAAAGGTTTTCCACAGGAGAGAAAGCAAGGCATACAAAGCTGGTAGAAAAAAATAACACAAAATCTAGTAAGTACTAGTATGACATGACAACACATAAGAAGGCAAGGCCAAAAAAAATTACCTTTGACAAGTATAAACAAGAAGGTAATTAAATATTTTACTTTGGCTTGAAGTTCAAAATAAATTATATTTAGGTGATTTTGTAATTAACGTAAAACTTTTTCCTTCAGTAAGTATCATCAAAGAGCACGTAATTTAGTCAAGAAAAAAAAATTTTAACAGAAGTGGGAAATTTTTGCCTTCTCACAGAATAAATTTTCATCTATAAGCTGTACACTAAGAACTACATGGTACACAGTGAAGCTACCAAGGCATTGGAACTGACATGCATTTGGAGCCACGCTGCCGTAGCTTATCTAGGGAAAAGTTTGTCTCCGTTCCACACAGCATTCAACATCTTTATAGACATTTATGACCACTTCAGCTGAGGTCTGACAGGACATGGCAAGTAACACAGTTTGCAAGCTACCATTGCCATCACTCACATCATGCCAGTCAGCTGCCTACGTCAAAAAGCATAAACCAACAGTGCACCATTTAGGAGCTCCAAAGACAAAAGCAACTCCACATCCTAATCAGGAAAAAAAGGGAGAAGGCTATGCTTGATTGTGTAGGGAAGACATGAAAGTTCATCAACATTCATTTATTGACTAGACAAACTTTTACCATCATCCTCAGCCTGGTAACAGTGATTCTCAGTAAGTAAAAGCCATCTACCACTCAAAAAGCCCCCCTTCTAATTTTAAAGCTGCATACTAACTTAGCATTACAGCACATTACTGCCAACTGGGCGTAAGTTATGACTCCTGACTTAAAGTAAACCTGGTCTGTGACACATTTACCATTGAGCAACATGTATTTAATAGAGCAAACATGGAAACAGTTAACAAAAAGCACCATTCCTCAAGTAGTTATCAAGTAATTCTAATGACTTACATACCTAATGACATCATTATATCTGCAGCAATCTAAGCAGAGGACCCAAACAAAGCAATGAAAATTCACTTTCTTAACCCCTCCCCCCACCCGATATGTTTTCCAGGAGTGGCATAAGCTGAACAAGAACTGTTCTGCTGCCAACCGAGGTGGGAAAAAGTATGTAATTTTTAAGGGTATATTTGAGACAGATCAGCTGCTTGCTCTGGATAACGTGCCAGTCAGATAAACAAGATGGTAACAGGAAAACAGAGCTGACAGTGAGACTATCTCCTTTAGCAGCAACACAAGCGTATAGAAACCAGACCTTAAGCAAAATTCACAGTGAAACTCTCCATTTACAAACAGTTATTGTAATTTCTTACAAGCCATCTCAAACATTCAAGTCTTATCTGGCCTAGAAAATCATATATAGTAACTTAGGGTAATTTCCACCCTAAGCAAGTATGAAAATACATGAAGATTTAAAGGAGAGGTATATAATTAATGTCAATGAACAGATTTATGGAAAATATATCTTGTCATACACATCTAGTTTCAGAAAAGATTAACAAATTTCATTAATAAAAGTAACTTTGCCAAACAAATATACTTAATACTGCCAAATGTTCTAATTAAAAAATCATAATTATAATGTAAAAAATGTATTAAGTAATTTAATAACAGGCTGAGCCCTCAGGAATTAGTCAGTGATTCCCTGCAGTTCTCTTTCCAGCACCATTTTCAAAATACTTTCACAGGGCTTCCTATAGGCTAGTAAAAGTATGTACATAATTTTAGACAGGAAAAACTGCCAAAGAGAAGTAATTTTGATGCATCTGTATCTTATATAGCAATGAGCAATACAGTTTGTGCTTACAAGCACAACTTATAAAGATATGGGACCACAGGTCACAAGTAAAAATGAACTGAAGCAGCAGCACAAAGAATTTTCCTTCTTTCTGCTTGTGTAAGGGCATAATCTGACTCAAAAAGAAGAGTTACTGTATCCAGGTGATACAACCAGGACTAATGGCAAAATTCTTGTACATTGCTGATGTCAATAATGACCCTGGAAAAATTACTCAAAATAATATAAATGAATCCAATGCCTTAAATCTTTATGAAGCATTTCATCAGAATAACAAGAAATGTTAAAATAAAGGCAACTGACACAGTGTTATTACAGAGAATTACAGGTAGTACGTATTTCATCAAGAAAAATGGAAAAAACAATTTCTGACTAGATCTAAAGCCCAAATTCATCAGGAAAGATGCTAACCATTTCAACAAGCTAAGTGTAGGCATAGATAAGCCAGCCTTTTACAGTTCTCAAAATCAAACCCAGATACTTTTCTGAAAATGTGTCTTAGCCAAAAAGAGGCATCAGGCTCAACACAATGATAACTAGGCAGAAAGTAAATATGTTAAGATACACAAAAGATTAAGCTAAATCATCTAGAAGCCACTTATTTTCGTAACATATTCTTGAGAAGAACAAAACGACACTTTGGTAGGGGGAAAAAAAACCCCAACAAATTTTAACTCTTGAATAGGGGAAAGTTACAAAAAAAGATAATTAGGAAAAAAATTATGTACCTACTGAACTATTCCTCCTCCTTTGTTCACATGTCTTCACTCAAAACAACATCAAATTCAATCATTTGGGTTTTATCCATTTATTTCACAAACTCTCAGCTTCTGCAGCACGAGATAAACCCACTAGTTTCCAGCATTCGTATAAGCGTGGATTAAAGTTGAACTATCTTGCAACATCTTCAAAGAAAAACACCCTTTACTAGTCCTACTTAAAACTCAGTCATTTAAATTTATTTTGGAAAGCAAATTTAAAGTGCTGAACAAAGGCTTTTCCTGGCACTACCTGTGAGCATTACTCGTTTTCTATAAATTAAATCTCCAGCAGCACTTCAGCAAAAGTATCTTAGCCAGGGATAGGGCTATTTTAAGAGATTTATTATTGCTAAGTTAGTTAATCATAGTAGCAGAAATGTTTTTGAAATAGCATTTAATACACAAGAACAAAATTAAGTCTTCAAATGCAGGAACATCCTGAAAAGCATTTACTAAATCCAACAGACACCATTTTCAAATTCCAATGTACATATTCTATATACTGTAGGACTTAATTCTACTTCCTTTTTTTTTTTGTCACTGACTTCAGTGGAAATATAATTGGGCATATAGAAAAACATTTTAATGACAAAGTTCGTTTTCACTGCAGCAGTAACTTTCCAGTTCAAGTGCGTAAGTCTCCTGTTTGCACCATGAAAGTAAATCCCAAACCACCATAAATTAACCAAGCAGATGACTGTAGTTTTTATAGCATCAAAACAATCTCTGTTATTCTCTGGGATTTTTACCAGCTGATACTTTCTGTTTACACATGAACACATACTCAACAATTTGTTTTCCAGTGTATTAAGTGAAAGAACAGTAACACACGAAAAATAAAATCTGACTGTTGTACTTCACTGTTAAAAAACACATCAATGAATGATAAAAGCTCCAGAAGCTCAGCATTTATCAATTTTTCTTCTCAGAATGAAGGTTGGGGGGCGGGTTATATTGGATACGGAGAACAGATGAGTCAACGCTGAAAACAAAATGAGTTAGATTATCTTCACTGGTGCTATCTCAAAGAACAGAGGTTTGTTTAAAAAAATAAAACCACCACACAAAAACATCTTTGGCCAATGCAAGTGCTAAGACAAGAAATAAAGTAGGTTATGCCTGCTACCACCAATTCTTTTTTTCCCCTCCTGTGCCACTAAACGTTTTCAAGCGTGTTCTCAGTCATATGGAACATGCTCAGTATTTCCAGCTCCACATGCTACCTGTCAACTTTAAGTGACTTCTTAAATCTTCCAAGAGCAAATGTTCAACAAAGTCTAGCACTAGAGATCTTAAACTACTGGAAACTGTAAAGCGTATCAGGACCCTGTATGTGTTGTGTTCCTTACACACTTCCCCTAAGCATCTACTACTGGTCACTGTCAGGGTACAGGACATGGGGTTACCCAAATTTTCAGTCTGATTCAGTATAGCTCTCCTTACAGAAAATGAACTCCAACTTTGTAATCTCAAAAGAAACACTTACCTGGTGGAGGACCACCAAATTTTCTTTGCCCATTTTCTTGAACCATGCTGTATCCAGTCTTCTCCATCAGGGCCAGTAAAGCAGCCTCATTCTGAGTGCTACTTCGGATTCTGCCGCATCCATTTGCTGCAGTTTTATTTTCCTCATGCATATCTGCAATAGCTTCAACAGAACATCACAGATATTTCAATTCAATGTCATATGTATACAGAAGCTACCAAAGCACAGAAAAACAGCTTATACTATACTTGCCTATGTCAAGTGACTTTGTTTAGCATAAGGCTTCAATCCTGCATCCAACTACAATCATCTATTATATTTGCTTTCAAAACATTGTTCTGTGGCTGTGATAATCTTGAACTTTAACCAGCAACTATATATTCTATATTCAAACTTTCGTAAGTGGTATCACGACTAGTTTCCAAGTATGCTGCCCTTCAAGTAGAATAATGAATTTTTTCATAAATCATCTTATCACAGGTGTGTAGACACCTATATGCTACTCAAAGCAACAAGTTCCACTTTCTTATTACTACATTTTATAGAAATACCAGTGATTTTAAAACTGGGTTTTAGTACAAAAGTACTTAAAATACATTAATCCATGCCTAATTAATATAAACATTTGAAAAATTAATGAATACATTTAATTAAAATCAATACATAATAAAACTAGGCAGAAGTGTCATGGGGCAAAGGCAAAACTAAGGGGTTGAAATAATCCCACCTCTGGGGTCCTTATTTTCATTACTTTACCCATTTTCACAGTTTCCAAAACTAAAAAGTTTATCAATATGGTTGTTGCTGCTCTATCCACTATCTCCCTAGCATGTCAAGGCCTCTTTAGGTTTCTGTCATCCAGGTGATAGGAAACAATCACACCAAGGAATCCATCTTGCAATCACCAACTTTAAAGTTAATTTTTTTTAGGGGCTTGACTAGTAAAGTCAGATTTTTTTTTCTCACTGCCCTTTTTCCTTCCCCAATTTATGTCTTCTTTCCCCAAGATTTTCTACCTTAAGGCCTGCAATACTTAAACCAGCAAATCTTCAACACTTCAATCCTTTGCTCAAATGGTATGTCCAAGTGCTATGCCACTCATTCTCCAAAAGAAATGCTGCCAATAAAACCACCACCAGAAAAATAAGCTACAACTCCTGTTTGTTCTTTCATGTCCCTTATATTTTCAGCTTGCTTTGTCTTCAGAGTCAGGCTCCAATGAATAATGTCCTGAGACATCAGCAGCTTATTTTTTCCAAGAAAAAGTTAAAACCAGCTTAAATTTCATACAAATATTTCTTGTCAACCCACTATTGTTTGCTGAACAACGAGCCTTCCTAGTTAAGGCCTCAACTAATAAACTATCTGGAAAGCAGAGAATAAAGGTAACTAAATCAAGGACAGTAAAGAGTGCATAAGCATTCACATGTCTGCCTCTTCATTAGACTTCCACTACTCAAGGTCCCAAGAAACCAACTGTCTCAAGCACTGCTGTAAACTCAAAATTAGTTGCACTCAAAACCAGTTACAACCGCATCCTTTTTCGACAGTCTGAAGCTAAAGCTACCTTCTCCTCTTCAGCTTGTCACTTCTGGTGCTTTTGTACTAACTAAACTATTACTTTTAGCTTGATTATCCAAAATGAGCACCATTATCTGCACAGATTATTTATATTACCTGACAGCTGACTATGTAACTTCCTACCACCAGCAGAAACAAGAATCAGTAAAAATAAAACCATACTAGTTCATGTACCAAATATTATCCCACCCATCTTTATATATAAAGGTTTCCAGCTGACCGCTTGTCACAGTAAGCAAGCTTTTGCGTCCATACACAAAACATTAACCATCTCCATAGTTGCTAGTCCTTTTATTCTTCACTTACACGAACCACTGAAAACTACCCCAGTATCTCAAATTAAAATGATTTCACATAAATTGAAGTTTTTCAAAAGCTGAGACACTATATTTATGGACTGATTAAGCCCCTTCTACTGCCACATTTATGCATGTTATGCAATGGTATTACTGTCCAGAGATGGACTTCCTCCCCCCCCCCAACAGCTGAGTCATTTCAAATGTGCTTTGAATCAAAGTAATAATGAAACTATTTTTCAGTGCACTCTTTTCACAACAGTCTTCATATGACATTATTAACAGACTCTATACATCCCCGAATTAGACTAATGACAGCATAAACACAACTGCCATTTTTTCCATCCTAGAAAAAGACTTTTGGTGGAGATATGTATGTTTTGTCTTTTCTATCAAGCTGGTACTCATTTTGGGCCAGGAATTCATGCAAGCAACCACTCTGGAGAAGTTTATACGACACCCATCGCTGGTCATTAAAAAAGCCAAGCCCCAAACAACTCCTGGCTTCATCAAAATGAGATTCCAGAAAGGAAGAGTAGAGCACAAAAAAAAAAAAAATTCATGACAGGCAACAGCAGTAACAGCACGACTCTTTATCAGCTACACATGGTGTCCCATCTCCTCTCAGCAAGCAAATTACATTTACTGTGTTTCACAGCCTAGCAGCTGCATGGCGATACCATCATCAGGAAATCTCTCGGCAGTTTCAGGCCTCAGAAGGTGTGGAATTGGACAACAACAAAATTGGGGCAAAAGAGAGGTAAACTAATTTTCCCTTTGTCCCACTGAGGTCAAACATCCAGCCAAGAAGAACCTTATCTGTAAGAGCAGCAAGGGCACACCAGATAAAAATCGTGGGAGTTGATGAGGGTGCCCACAGCGCTCCCAGAGACGTAAAGAAGCACCGAAGAATTAGGACAAGAGACTTGTGGAGGAAGCAAGTGGACCACGGCCAGGCCCGAGGGCAAAAACGCCAGCTGAGGCGGCAAGACAGCATGCGGTACAGGGAGACAAAAGGAGAGAAAACCAGAAGCCCCGGAAATGCCCTGCCCTACTCTCACCGACTTGCACGTTGAGGGCGGCCGCCGCGGCCTCTTCTCACGGCCCCTTCTCCACACACGCTCGTCCCTCACGCCGCCTGCGCCTTGCCCCACAGCACAGCAAAGGGCCCGAACCCACGCTATCCCCAGGGAGACGAGGCCGCGGTGCGACTCCCCCCTCTCCCGTTAAGAGCCCCGCACCACACCGACAGGGCAGAACCGGAGAAATAACTACGTCGTCCCGTCCAGCCCCGAGCCTCCGCCGGCCACCTCACCCGCCTGACCCCTCCACCACAGCTTTCCCTCGCTCTGCCCCCGCCTAGCCAATCACCAGGCGGACAGGGTGGGCACGGGCATAATTGACAATCGACATCAGCCAATCGTAGCAAGGCTAAGGGCGGGGCCCGACACGCGAGCTCTTTTAAAACGGGCGACCGTTGGACAAAAGGGTAAGTGCTGGTGTGTGCGGTGGCGTTCTGTGCGGTGGCGCGGTTGCGGAAGCGGTTGGAAGGTCGCGTGCTGGTGCCACCGCCTCAGAGCCCCCTTTGAGGAAGGGCCACTGCTGCTACATGCCTCCATTCCAAAAGAAGGGCTAGTTGTTAAGCTCACCGTTAGCTTTACAGAACGTGGCCAGTATTTTTTGTATCTTTTGGCTTATATCTGCTCTTAAAAAGTGTATTTGGGCCTTTAGGATACGCTCTGGTGCGCATTTGTGCCTTAGGGAGCACTTAGTGTTGCGCAGGTCCATGCTGACCGGTAATGCCTAAGTGAAGTAGGTCTGCATTCAATCCCGATTAGTTTAGTTAGTGTTTCAATCTCTTATAAATGATCCGCATTAGCTTAACAGCAGGTCCAGGCACTTTGTAAGCCAGTTGGACTGGAGGCCTTGCAGTTTCAGCGCTGCTCCTGGACTCCCACCAAAACTCCGTAGGGGTCACAGCCATGCAGCTGCCCCGTGGCGCTTTGATGGGCCCACAGCAAATGCACCAGAGTCAGTGAAGAGAGTGGGATTAGTTTGCAAGTTCTTCAATTTGTTGTTATCAAAATGTGGTGGCCCATTTTCCCCATTTAGCAAATGCAAGTCTCTCAAGGCAGAAATACTTTCATCACAGACTTCTCCTCCCTTAAGAGTTAAATGCTCAACTGTACCTTTTAATACAGAAATTTTAGCTTAGGGACATGCAACTTCATCTTTATTATGAGTATGTTCCAGAGCTTTTAGCAATCCAGTTTTAAATATGTACTGCCATAAAATTGTCACAACATTGTATTAGACGTTTACCTATTCAAGTTCGCTTATTTTTCTTAGAAAGCTTATTATCCTTTTATTAATAATGGCATGACACACCAATGGTATTTTGCAAATTATATGTCTCCATTTAAAAGTTCTGAGTGGCCAACGTACCAAAGCTATTGCCTTCAGGATTAAATTTCACCACCTTTTCATTTCAGATGTGATTTTTTCTTTTTTTTAATCACATCTGAATCAGCCACAATGCCTCTAATAGGAATGAATTTGGAGTATATTGAGTTAAATAAAGTTTGGCGCGTTTTGACTGCATCTCAGTGTCACTATTACCTTGGAGACTGCTCACTCCCTGGCAGAAAGCTCCATGTGTCTCAGTTGTTATTGCTGGTGGAGATGCGGTAGAAGAATACGGACAATGTCATCTAAGAGCAAAAAACAAAAACCCAACTCCAGCATTTTCTTTGTGTTTCATGTAAGTGACATCTTACTGGATGGGTTACTGTGTACAGCTGTTTCTGGAGTACAAATTACAGTTTTCTGCTCTAGGATAGAGGAGCTGAACAGCTGCTCAGCTGGAAATGTTAACCCGTTCCAGCACTTAATAACGGAAGTTTTCAAGAAAAACATACAAATTTGCCATCAGGTTTTTCTCTTTATGACATGACATGACTAAAAGAGAAAATAAAAATAACTGAAAAGTATTCTACACTATTATCTCTTACCACACATCAAAGTCAAACATAGGAACTAAAAACTCATTTGGTTTTCTCGCTGACCCCTGCTTCTCTAAAAGAAATTAATGATCCTTTTCTTCCTGTGTTCCCATGTGCTAATTGGGTATCAGAGCTCTCACTACCCCCTTGCCCACAGGTGCTAGCTGCTTTTTTCTCTCTGACAGTCTAATTGTTCAGTATAATTAGGTTTTACTAAGAGCAACTGTTTCTAACCTGTATTTGTCTTGGATTTTGCTGTGACTCATGTCTGAGCTGAATATTTTTATTTCTTTCCTAATAAGACAGGATTTACAGGGGAATACAATATTTGTATTCAATCAAGTAGCTATCTGATATAAAAAAGATTTCAAAAAAGATTTTGGTCTTCAAAAAAGAGTTTGCACACCTGAAAGCTTCTCATGGCTAATTCAAAACTACTTACTCACCTCAGCACTCTCTGAAACGTTGCTTTCCTTGTATTACAACAAGCAGACGACTTGCCAAGCAAACCCTTCAGTCAGTCTCCCATTTTAAACAGTTAGGTTTAGTTACTTTTAACACAATGTGTAATTCTATCAAGTCGGGTACAATTGTAGGGGATAAGCCGCCTCTCTCCTCCTCTGGGTAGGCACTGCGCCTGGTGGGTTATACCTGGTTTTAATTTCTTCCCCTTTCTCTCACGTAGTACTTGATTGCATTGTGCATTCAAAAGACGTAACTCACATCTCAGTAGCCATCGTTTGGGTAAGTGTGTTAGAAGGAGAAGGGCAATTCACATTTTAATTCCCATTTCGAGCAGTGACAACTCTTCATAGCTAAGGGACAGTCTCTCAGTTGTAATTTCTTTCTCTCTCCCCATACGTATATAAACACCACTCATCCAAATTAATGCCATATTGTAATTCACTTATTTTTAATGATTGCCCAAAGGATGGGAAAGCAGACCAGGCCCAGAAGAATGTTTGTTATTTATCAGAGTATTTAGGTTTTTACTGCTTTATTGAATCAGTACCTTAGTAGGTAACTGACATTTAAACCTGATAAATAGAAACTTATTTTAGGATTATTTTACAGGAGTTACAGCATAACTTGCAAAAAGCATTTGGCAGAAATTCTGGTTAGAAAATTACTTTGAATTGCATATAATATGCTGTTTGCCCTAAAGCTTAACAGTTCCTGTTAACACCAAGTTAGTTTCCTCACAAATGTCTCTTTGAAACTGTCACAAATCTGATGGGTGAGGAATGAGTGCAGGGTCCTGCCAAGATTATGGCATTTATTCCTTTGGCTAGATTTGAAAATGTAAAAGAGGTCTTTTTCTTACACATTTTATTTTATAGCACTGCACCAGACAGTTGCTTTTCTTTTCTAAGTTATTTTAGGTAGCTGTAACAGAGAACTCCTTGAGGTTTTTTAGCTTCTGTTTCATTGGAATGCTAGCAAGCCCCAGCATATATATTCCTGGACTAGCCTACTACTGCAGTTGTAATATACTTCAATAGAAGCATAAACTTTTTTTTGTCAGTGTAAATTTTACTATGGCCTGGAGCAGGAAAAGAGGGTATGTAGCATTTCTGCACTCTGTCAGGTTTGATATGTAGGTAGTGGAAATACTTTAAAAGGAAGCAGACATCCTTTGAAGTTTAGACAAAGGCCTCTGTAGAAAACCTAGACGTAGTATGATTGTAAATCTAATTATAGTAAGCTGTCTAGAAAGACTTCATTTCAGTCAGTCAGTCCATTTTATTTTGGGTGTCATTTTGTCAAATAGCTGCAATGCCTGTTTAGTAGGATCCTCCTAACAAGGCATCCTAGTGCCTGAAGGAAAAGACCTTTTTTCTTGAAAGGTCCTGTTTGCTCTTGTTCAGCTTTCTACCGTTAAAAAGTTGGAATCTTTTTTACTTACAAAATTCCAAAATCTTATATTGCTGGGATAAGCATTTGGGTATACAGAATTGCTTTCTTTTTTTTGTAAACCACTTTCAGACACACGTGCCATGCGATTTTAACATGCAGATATGCAACGAATATGAAAAAATGGATCCTGAAGCATGTCCTGTCTTCACTTAGATGAGTATGAATATCAACAATTTCACCAATGTAAGTGGACCCGAATCAACTTTAAGCCAATATTGCTGAGTGCAGAGTGATGGAAAATGTGCATAATGAAGCATATAAAATCTCTCTGCTTGTTTTTCCCCTCATTACCTCCAGAAGTATTGCTTTCTGCTCCCTCTGTATCCCTAAAAACCTGGACCCTGTGTGACAAAGCCATACCTTTAATCACTGAGCAGAACGGCTGTCTTCTGGCAAGACAACTAATCCCCGGGAGGGAAGGAGCAGATGGGACTTGCCAAAAAAACTACCACCACAAGGGGTTGGTGGAAGAAGAGGGGCCCAGAAAGATTGGAAACAGTCCCCTCTCAGTCACTGCTCAGGTTTTTTTTTCTCTGCAAATATTGTCAGAAAATACTTGAATTTATGGTAACTTCTGTCAAAGTCTTACAACATGATTTCAGAGTTAGAATCAAGCAGACATCAGGCATCAAACTGTCTTTGGCTATACCTGAGCTGACCTATATGTTAACTGAAAGTTTACCAAGGAGGTTGAAGACTTTTATGTCACATTACCTTTTGAATATTTAATCATTCTGAAAGTAAATGACACTGAGGGCAACAGTGGAGAACAAAATTTATTTTTTTACTCTTCCTAGGTTTAAATATTTAAAATACCTTAATGGTAGTTTGAAAAGTGGAAAAGGAGTCCGCTATTCCTTTAGATTGTTCATACTTGCCTTTGAATTCCAGCTGATCCTAAGAATCCTAAAAGGCATTGATTTATCAGGCTCACATCCTTTTTATCTATAATCCAGCTGCCATGAGCTGCTAACTAGCTTTTAAGTCCAGAAACTCTGGACTGTCAAATACAACTAAACAACTTATGATGCTTCTGTGTAATTTTCTTTATATTTTTCCTGAGGCTGTAAGAATGTAGTGGTATGCTTGAAGACACAATTAAGAAAGTCTGAAGCACTGTAACGTGTGGGTTTGTGTGTTTCTTTCATTTATATATACACATGCGTATATTATACACACATAGAATCCCATTACTTATCTTTGGGTTTTTTTATAGATTTCATTAAGTACAGCTAACAGAATGATTTTTAAAAGCTTTCTCTGCATCTAGCTATTGTCTTCCCTACAAGCCTAGTGACACAACCAAAACTGCAGTGAAAATAAGCCAAGAACCACTACGTTGTGGGCAACTATAAATAAAATGTGTTACGCAGTTTAAGTGTTCCTTCCCGATTTCTGGTTAGATGTTACAACAGTGAAACACGAATTCAAAATCAACGTTTCTAATACCTACTGAGCCGTCGCGTCAACGTAGCGAACATCTGATTTACTCGGGTTTTAAACGCGAGTTTCATACTTTTCATACTGTTCCTCAATTCGCTGGAGACCTGCAGAGGGCATTTTCCCGAAGGTAAGGTAGCCACTAGGTGGGAGTATGGTACCTTCAAAGAAGGTTTGTCCACCCCGGCTGGTTTTGCTTTGAAGGAGCTCTGCACCTCCCTGTTCCCAGCATCCGGGAGGTGCTGCAACACCATCCGCACCACGTCGAGTTGGTGATAGATTTGGGATTTTTTCGGTGCTCGTGTCCACACGGGACTCTGGGGAGAGGCTGCCTGCCTTGCTGCTCCTCCAGCCCAGGAGGACTCGATGTGCAGCAAAGCAGAGGCAAAGGCTTACCAGAAGTTATGCCCTCCTAACAGCAGGTCTCGTATCTAAACAAGGACCGCAAGCGCTCTGCATAAGCTAGTTACGTAGAAAGCCCCAAGGACCCAGCCTAAAAAAGGTTCAGAGGATCACCTTTCCGACATAAAAGCTAATAACGTAAAAAAAAAAAAAAAAAAAAAAAAAAGCCTTGTTAAAATATATCAAAAGCCAAACATTCGCCGGAGAGAGAACTGACAGATGATAAAGATATAGAAAGAGCCTTCTGAGGAAGATTAGACCATAACAAAACCGATTTTTTTTTTTTTTTTGCAGTAATAGTCAGTACAAAAGTGATAGGTTTTCAAAGTAAACCTATTCTTTCCTACAGGAAATACATCCTCACATTAGTCCTAAACTGAGGGAACAACAAAAGGCATTTTAGGTCTGACGAGCAAACTCAAAGTAACAAACTGACAAGGCTGGGTGTATTCAAGTCTAAAGAAACTCCAGGATGATATTGTTGGACTGAGAGGTGTAACGTGTAATAAATTCCTGAGGGCAGCCGTGGTACTAGAAGGATGGTGCCAAATGAGCTGCTTTCAGGAGAATTTCAGCACAAATTTGTGGAAATTGCAAAAAAATCTGACTTCCACACCAGGAATATCTGAGAGTTGTAAGACTGTAAGTGGAAAAAATGAACACAAAATTATTATTCATTGTTCCCTGTAGTACAAGAAAGGGAGGGACAGCTAATGTAATCATCAGGCAGCCAACTTAAAGTGCTTTTTTGTATATCATAATAAATCTTGCCATAGCACCTTTTGGAGGCCAGACACAGCTAAAAAAGGAGTAAGACAAGGTCACGTAAGGTAAGAGTATTAAACATGATGAAATGAATGCAAGCTTTAAAGCTGGAAGTTTGTGAATTGTTGCTTAGGGAAATTTTTGAGAATATGTGAAGACTCTGTCTGTACCCATACCCTGTCCCAAAGTGCTCACTGTTGCTCATTGGTGGAGAATGATACGGGGCTACACTGATCTTCGGATATTGCCAAGTTCATTTCTGTGTTCCTGTAATGCTGAAAAATTCGGCCCTCGTCTATAAGCTCAAGGCTTTCGAAGTTCTTAACAATGTCTGGCTGTCTTGCTGCAACTCTGGATTGAGAGCCCAGTTTTCCTAAAAAGTAATGGGAGTAGTTGTGTTCACAGAAAAAGATCTCGGAATCCAGCTGAAGAGTGCATTGCCTAGACAGGGAAGAAACTTGATAGAAACACAAGAGGCAGCGTGGAAGGAATTCTCTGTAGGCAGCTGTCTGAATAGATTTGACAAACTACAAAAAAATAAAAAAGCTGCACAATTTATGACCTGTAAGATTCTTCAAATCATAATTAAGTATATAGGTTAATAGTGGTCAGGGGGGTATTTCTGAACAGGTATAAGATTAAATTTCCACAGGTACAAGATTTTGGGGAGGTCAGGGAATGGGTGGGAGTACTTCCTACTTAGTCTTGCTCCCTGTGAAGACAAAGCTGCTGTTGATTTTAGCTGGAAGAAGCATAACCCAATGATGCTGTTGCAATAAAGAATCTTGGAGTACTACGTACTCAGTGGTAGATCTGGTGAATTACTGAGAACCTGTCCTAATGGGACAATTTTTAAATATGCAGTGCTAGTAAAGTGATCTTTTTTTTCCTAAAGTAACTTCTCTTACTATTTTTTTTATTAGGATCAAATGTTTTTTTTGTATAAACAGATGTCTTGCTCACAATCCCATGTTACCTTCCTGCTCAATTATACAGTGAGCTCACAGTTTATGTCACAAGCCCAGTGTCTTTCCCATAAGAACAGACTGTTGTTGCAAGCACAAATTTGTATTTACTTGCAGGATTGAGTACTGTAAGAGACCTTTTAACACGAACGTTCCCCAAACTGAAAAATGCAAACTAGAAAGTTACAGTGGGAAAGTAATTTCTATAACTGGTTTGGGTGGCTATTTTCAGTTTGCCTGTAAAAAAACTCTTTGGAAGTCATAAAAACCTTATTATAATTTTGAAACACATTTCATGACTATGCATCAGGCCTACTGCCTGTGCAATTCTCAATGCTTTAAAAGTATTAGAGTTACTGGAATTGCTGAAAGACATCAGAAATAGAAATGCTCCGTTCCTCACAGGAATTTCAGTTCATTGGCCAAGCAGAATTACTGCTTTCTCCAGGCAAGTTTTTGAAAAGACATCACTCCCAGCCTACACCCTGGCTGTCAATACATGATCAAATGTCATTCTACAATACTTACTTGTACAACAGAGTGGTTCTTTCTTACATACAGTGTGACCAAACCTACTTGCTGTCAGAAACTGGGAGTAATAACTAAAGGAAAATAAAAAGCTGCCTTTACTATGTGATTGTCAGCGCTAAATGGCTGATGTACTGGATTAAGAGATGTTACTTTTGCCTCTCTCTGTCAAGGCCATGTCCGAGTTTATTGCATGTTTGGATTTCCAGAGGAGCTGAGGTTTGTGCACGTCCTGAGCTTGAAGAAAGGTTGAGGAATGGGACGTGGCAATGTGACGGGCGACATCTTCATGTATACTTTAAGCGCTGCAGCCTTACACACTTGCCAGTCTGGGGTGATTCTCATCCCTGAGCAAGGCCTTCAGGCTCCTCTTCCAAAGCTTGGGAAGAGTTAGACACCTGGGAGCGACTCCTCAGGAACCGGTGGCGCTGGAACCTGGGTAAAGTAACACATGAATAAAAGGAGGCTTGGGATGGAAGCTAAACAGTCTGGGGCATATCTGCATGATTCAAAGCTTTTGCTTCAGATGACTTGGTACGACTGCAAAACAGGACAGGATCATGAGGTGCTAAAAGTGACAGAGCTGTGATAGCATGATGCTGAACCAAAGAGCCGCCTTTGCTGAGGGCTAAATACAGTTCTATGTTTTTCACAGCTGTGCTGTTTCTGGTTCTGGAGGCAACCAAGTCACCACTGGCTCCAGGCTACTTACAGAGTGCACTACCACGTTGCTTAGACAAACTTTAGATGTATGTGGTTGAAACCAGGTGCCTCCCTCCTCCTGAGCATTCACTTGGAGCTATGTACAATCTTGTCTGCAAGCAGAAATACCAGAAGTCACTCTCATATCTAACTTCAATCTTTCCACCAGGGGTGCAGGAGACCTCTCATTATCTTCATACCCACATTTCTTCACTTTTGATTAGAATTACTACGTTTTTACCTACTGTGTGGCAGTAGCAGACCCACCCCTCCCTGTGTTTCTACGCACGGCTAAATGGAAATGTGCAGGTACTTTCTGCAAAATTGCAAGGAACACAGGTGCAAATCTGATTTGGGTCTAAGACTATGCAGAAGCAGAAGATAAGGTGGCTTGGCAAGTGTAGCAGAGCATAACCCTTAATTTGTGTGTAGTCTTAATTATATAAAATAGTATACCTCCTTAGCATCACACAAAACTCTGGTTTCACAGGCAGAGAAATTGCCTCCCGGTAAGGAACCATGCATTTTATTTATGTGCTCTGTTCAATGCAAGGAACCCACGACCTTATGCAAATATTAACCAAGCCTTACAGCTGGCCAGAAAACAGGGAGATTATTATTGTCCCAGTTGTAGAAATGGAAAAGAATTTAAAAAGGTAAACTATAGGCAACAGTTAGAGAGGTACAGCAGGTATCTGCTTTAACTAAAAGTGTTCGCTTTAGCTAAAATAACGCCGCAGCAATGCAGCAAACCTTTGATCTAACCTGGTAGTCTCTCCCTTATTTTTAACTGAAGTTTTTCTGAATGGCTGCAGTTTGTGTTGTGTCAAAGCCAGAAATGTCCCAATCTTAGCGTTTCTAGTTCCTGGCTGCATCTAGGGATCTGGTTCCCACTCAGAACCTCACTGGGGCCCATAGACCCCAGAAGAAACACCTCCCTTGGTGGAGGCAAATATGGGAGCCCAAACAGAGCCTGTTCCAACACTGAGTCGCCAGAGGGCCATTGTCTCCTAACTCAAAGCCACACGTGTTGCCCGACTTAATTAAAAAAAAAATCAATAGTCGCTATCCTAACCATGAGATAAAATTAGAAAAGGTAAAGGGTAGCCACCTTATGGCCTTATCCAAAGTCTGGTGAGTCTCTTGTAGGATGGACTGAGAAGGTCCTATGAACAGGTCTCCCCAGTGCCCAGAAATGCTGTAACCATCACGTTCTTGCACTCCTTATAAAATGGTATTGCTGTTTCCAAAGAGCTGTTCAATCAGGAAGGGACTCAAGGTTTTAGGTAACAAATGGGGATGTCTGCCTTAAAATTTTGGCCAGGTTAATCAGCTAAACAAGGTCACAGAATAGGTTTGTGCATTTGTACATCGTCATCCATGTTCACATGGGTGCTCTTTGCATGATGCCAGTTGCAGCCCCTGGTAACTCGTGCTCTCTCGGAGCGTGCCGTGGGACAAGGCAGGCCAGGGAGCGTTACCGATAGCCACTAGAGGTGAAGATACGCTGTACGGGTAAGGGAGTTTAGCTCCAACATGAGTCACGTTGTACCACCACATAGTCAGAAGGTGGACCCCAGCCCGTTTTATTTCCTAGGTTAGAATGCCTGTGGCATTAATGGCATACCTCTCAATGTAAGGGAAGGCAAGTTAATCCGTTTAATCTCGGCCCTATCATGCAACCCCATCTCAAGCCCCCTAAACTCCAGCTGGGGACAGGAGAGCGAACACATCACTGCGCCCAGTGTGCCCAGCTAAGCAGCATCTGAGTCTTCACCGGCACGCACTTCTCTGTTCAGACCTCTGACGGGTCCCTCAGTGCTTATACACCCTGCCCTTGCAAGTAAAAGAAACTCATGTTGTCTACCTCAAGCACTTTCACTGCCTCTTTCAGACCCAGCACCTAGTTGTAGGTACTGTGATGTAGTTGTAGGTGTTGTGACGTAGTTGTAGGGGACTATGCAGCTGATGGGCTCCAAATTGCGCTATCAATCACAGAGCAACCACCGTTTTCACCACTGTTTTCCAATTTGCAGATATGCTATAAAGAAGAGGCAACTACTAAAACAAAGTCACAGGGCTAAATAGAGCTGCCTAATAAACAGGGAAAACATTAAAACGCTACAGAACATCTTACAGAAAGGTTTCTACCCTATGAGACACAGTAAACAGAAATCATCAGTTTTGTCACAGAAAATGCAATCAATGTAATTCTGATTTAAGTCTAAATATCACGCCACTTCCCCTCCTTCTCCCACAGTCTCCGAGTACTCAGGACTATATCCTAAATGTTCCCTTGGCTTCAGAAGCGAAGCTATGCCACAGAACACAGCACGGAATTGATTTTTAAGAAATTATGTCAAAAAATTGCCCTTGAATACTTTTAGTGATATATCCCTACAGCAGAGGAGATCATTAATTTTACCAGCACAGCATTCTGAAAGATTTCTGTAAGCCTTACAGGAGAGTGCAATGCACTACAGCAAAGCGCCTCAAAACTAGTAAGCTTTTGTATCTTCATTCCCGATCAGTAAACCCATTCATGGCAGTTCAGTGCTCAGACGGATCAGGTCCTAAGCTATTACAAAGCATCAGGAGCAAATGGCTCCTAGAGTCACCTGAGAACTTAAAAAAAAAAAATTCAGTGGAGAAGGGAAATGCTAACGACTGTCTAACACAGTTCTGTATCATTCAGTAGTGTGCGATGCTTTATTTAATGTGAGAACATGCAATAAATAATACAACATCGTATCATTTCTAGAGATCACAGCTCTAAGGTTTCTTGTTGCTGCAGCTTGCTTTCTAAAACCTGTCTGGACGATGTCAAGTCACACACAAGTTTAATTCCCTCTTCCCCACCTCCTCACACTTTAACAAGTATTGCTATGATTTTGTTTTCATTAAAAACCTCAATGGTATTTGTATGTAGCATTCTCCTTCAGCACCGGAGGACCCAAAGGTGAAATCAAGCAGCAGATGACTGTGCACCACAGAATGAGTAATCATTTATGTTCCAAGCTAAAATAAATACAAACAGAAAGCTCACTGTTCTAATGTCTTCATTTAGCAACTTTTTTTTTTTCTTTTAAACACAGGTTTTGTAAAAACATTTCGAGCCTTGCATATGCTGATTTTATTTTTGTTTTCTTTGGAAAGCCTGAAGTGAAACATCTATCCTTGATGTCTTCACTACTTGCCTTTCCCAGTGGCACAGGGGTGATGGTTACACTCCTCCATTACATATTCTAGTTTAACCACACAACTTTTCAAAACAGCCCCACCGCTAAAATGAGCTGCAGCTCTAGATTTACACTCCCCATCACCATCACTTACAGTTACTGATGAACAATTTCACTCCTAAGCACACACATTTCCAAACAGCTGAACTGCTCCACAGTTTTCTGTGTTTTTCTTATTATAGCTCCTTCATTTCAATGGCATCACAGTTGAGCTCAGGACTGAAGTGCAATGCTCCACCTAGGGTAAGTGCTTATTTTTACTCAAGTAATTACAGAAAAAAAGTTGACACTGACATTTACCAAAATATTTCAGAGCACAAACACCACCCGCTGCGCTGAACATGAGAATTCATGCCTGCTAGTCTTGTTTTTCCTCTCAGACTATGACTGATTTGACTCATGCCTGACTTCTTTAACAAAATTTCCAGATCTCTGCTAGAATTATAGTTGGTAGGAAATACTCCTAAACACGCAGCCGAATTTCTCTTCCCATGCCCATGCTATTACTTGTCTCTGATGAATGGATACAGCAGGACATTCTAGACCACTTTGTAGTATTTAATAAGCTTAATGAAAATTAAGTTTATGAAAATTCTCTACTAATACAGCTGGAAATCTGCAAGGAATTGCTTTCATTTCTTTCATAAACAACCCTATGAAAATCCCAGCTTAGTCCCCCAGTTTAATCTGGGTGCTTCTTGCTCAACAGCATTAGCAAAGCAGGAGCATTGGTCCTTTGATACTTAAGCTAGAACAGGAACATTTCTCTGCCTTCCAACAATCCCACTTACGATTTGGTTACTGGTCATGACCCTGTTGTTTATTGTATAAACGAATCGTAAGAATTACTGGAATTCTTATAAATCCCAAGTAAATAAAGGGGGAAAGAAAAGCCCACCTGTAATCAGACACCATGTAACTGCATGTTAATGGACTGTTCAGAGCCCTACTGGGATATGTTAGAGAAATGCTATAGCATTATACTCAATTTCAAGAGGCTGGTAGATGTTTTTAAATGAATAAATACTGTTTATATAATTACAGTAATGACTACAGTTCATACCTGACATAGATCAAGTAAAAAAACCACACTGGAATTTACGTAAATATTACTAACACGTACACTATGAAAAAAGCAATTAATGTTAATTAAAAAACACCTTAATTTTAAAAGTTTACCAGAAATGGTTACACTGAGCATTGCAATCTTTGAAAGCAGAACAGAAATTGTTTACAAGGATCCAACAGTAATTGATATCCAGCTGCTTGGAGCTGGGTTGCAGACTGAACGTGTACTGAAAGCTGGGCTGAAATCCCCTCTCGGCTGATGGCGGCAGCAGTCATGCTGCTGTTTCCTACGAGCCTGGAATTTCACCCCAGTCTTTACATTCTTCGTCGGTTATAGTGGAGCAGCCAGAAGAAGAAAGATGATTAGAGAGCAGCCAAGTAGACTCACAGTTCAAGAATCCAATATTCAAGCAGCTGTAAGGTCTAGGGGAAGGAGAAGGGGGTTTATAGCACAGTTAAAATGAGTCTCTCTAAAAATGAGGAAAGCGGCCACTTCAGTAGCAGAGCTGATGACTGATCCTGAACACCATTCATAGAAAGAAGTAAATCTGAGGTTCCATCCTTGGTGAAGACACCATCGTATTTGCCTTTGACTAGAAAGGAAGGCAAGCACACCGCGTGAACATGTAAGTGCATGTATCACATACAAGGCATTCCAGGAACGGAACGATTTCTCTGCATACGTCAAGACATCGCTGAGAAAAAAAAATAGCAAAGGCTTTTAGCACTCAAACAATTGGCTAGATGAACTTGACTTCAAATCCAACTTTACACATTCTTGATAAACAGAAGGGCCTCAACGTTGAAGATGAAACATTTTTAGGACCAGCTGCTGGCTTGCAAGTGAATACTTATTCACAAGAGACGAGTATAGAAAGACATGTCGCCTTTCACCGAGAGGCCTCTTGATTTTAAGGCAATATCCAAAATGACAATATAGCCACCACAGAAACTGCTCCAATGATCCCTGATGCTTTATGGCACCCACACGGGTCCCACTGCAGGGGGAAGGTAAGAATTCAACTGGCCTGTTCCCTCCTCCTCCCCACTGTGTGCCTGGAACGCTGGAAGTTTCCGACATTTGTATGTCACTAGTCATAAAGTAAGCTAGTTTCTTCCCTTATCCCCTAAACTAAAACCCTCTGTAGCCCTTTATGTTAGCCATACTAACCACTATCAGTAGCAAGGAAAATGCTGAAGAATTGCTGCCTTTCCTTACCTCTAACCCAGCCAAAAAAGCTGTTCAATACGGTAGCAAGTGTTCATGCAGTTAAAATGAATGAGAGATTTGTGAGCACTTCCCAGAAGGGAAATGACTGTAGCCAACCCGGCCAGACGTGCTCCAGCAGCACACAGCACCCAGCCCTGGGTTGGTTTTTCTTCTTTACTATCAAAAAGAGTGAGTTTACTTACTTGTATCTCCACTAAAGGGTATTTTAGGAATGGAGACAGTAACTTGTGCATACACACTATATCAAAGGAAGAGGTAAGTAGTTTGTTCTCAGTACACATCACTCTGTGGAACTCCATCATCCATTTTTATTAATAGTTACGGCAACCAGGTATGCAGCTAAGAAATTGAAGAACATGAAGGATACTACCAGAATCATTTATGGCTACAGGCAAGGAGCAGAACTGCATTGCAACCCTACTTTTTGATGATTTAAAAAGTGTGTTAAAATGTACCAGCTGAGATTTTCAGGAAATCTATTACTTGGCTTACACAGTAAGCTATGCCTTGTGCACTGTGTTCTAGACAAAGCTGTATTTAAAAATGGCACACAAGGTTAAGAAACTTTACGCAACGCCGATGGGTAATCTGTGCTTTCATAAATACAGTAGTGTACATCCTATATACAGATGCTGGCCGCCAGCCTCCAGGAAGGCTGTTAGCCAGCCATCCACAGAAAGAAGGGAATAAAGATAGTGGGGAGCGTGGTGGAAGGTGCCAGGCCTAGGCAGACTATTGATGCTAATCCCACAAGCACTGAAGCAAGAACGCTCCTCTGGTCCCGAATAATCATCTTCACAGTCTCACAGAACTGGAAAAAAAAAAAAAAAAAAAGAAAGGAGGAGGTGAGGGTTAGAGAGGAAAGCTTTAGCCGGCCAGCCGGCGATGCCCGCCCGCTCCGCTGCAGACCAGCGGTTGCCCCCGGCTCCGGCGGGCTCTCTGGGCCGCAGCACCGGCTGCGGGGCGAGCCTGGCGCCGGCTCGCCACCCGCGCTGCGGCCCCGGCCCTGCCCGGAGCCCGCTCAGAGCGCGGGACTCGCCCCAGGCGCTCAGCCTCCCGCTCCGCGCCGCCCGAAGCCGTCGGAGGCCAGGCGACCCTCCCTTTCCCAGCAGCTCCGCGCCCGCGGCCGTGCCCGCGGCGGGGGCACCGGCCGTCAGCCCCGGCCGGCGGCGGCTGACCTAGTTTCGGGGAGCGGAGCGCCCAGCGCGGCCCGGGGCGCCGGCGCCGCCTCTCCCGGCCGCTGCGCGCCTTCCCGGCGGGGCGGCGACCCGTGAGGCTCCCTGCCGGCGGCGGCCGGGGCGTACCTTGTCGGTCTGGAAGCTGACTGGGGCTCCGTATCGGCAGTAGGTGACGAAGTGCTCGCAGTTGTTCCAGAGCAGGCTGTAGGCCGTGGCGCCCACCAGCTTCTCCGCCCGGCGGGCCGCCTCCTCGCTGCCCAGCACCTGGTCCTCGAAGAGCCGGTCCATGTGGTTGACCAGGATGCTGCCGCCGTAAGCGAAGTCTTCCACCGTATCCACGCGGATGCTGGCCATTTTGGTGATGACGCCCAGGATGAGCCGCTTGTTGGTCACTACCTGCTGGATCTGCCGCGGGTCGCCGGTGAGGGCGGGCAGGATGTCGGGCATCAGGTGGGCGACTCGGTTCTCGCCCAGGTAGATGCCAAAGTGGATGAAGAGGGTGCGGGGCACCTCCAGCAGGTCGCCCCGCTTGAAGCAGCTGGTATCGTAGTAGCTGGGGGTCGGCGGCGCAGGTTCACCGCCGGAGCCCGCGGGCAGGGGCCGGACATGGACGAGGAACAGCAGCTTCTCCAGCAGCAGCGAGGCCGCCTGCGGCACCGGGTTCTTCATGGTCGGCGGGGGTACCCCTCGCTGCTGCCGAGCAGCCCCCGCCGCCCGGCCCCGCTTTTCTAGGCTACCGGGCGGGGCGGGGCGGGCGCCCGGGCCAACCCCCCGGCTGAGCGGCCTGCGGGCAGCGCCCGCCCCGAGGAGCGGCCGGCCTTTATTGGGGAGCCCGGCGGGCGCACCGAGCCCACCCGCAGCTCTCCCCCGCCAACCCTCGGCGCTGCCCAGGACAGAAGGACAAGAAAAAGTCCCTTCAAAGCCCTTCATCTGCCCCCGGAGTTCCGCGGAGGGCTCCTGGGGACGCCCCCACCGAGGGGACCCAAGGGGCTCTGGGCGCCCGGCTCGGCGGCGGGGGAGCGGCGCGGAGGCTGCTGAGCGCGCCTTTCTTCCGAGGAGGTGGGGAAGTCACATTTATAAACTAGCTCGCCCGAAAGGTCCGCCTGCTAAAGAAGAGTGGAAAAAGGCATTCCCGTGCGTTTTGTTTCATGCTAATCCGTTATGTAAATGGCTAAATCCTGGCAACAGAGCCCACAAAAGAGCAGCCCTGTCAGGACAACAAAGCCGCCCCGTCTGAGGCTAGTAAGTTTCAGTAGCCGAGCAAATTCCCGCCGTCTCTCCCCTCCCTCCCCGCCCTAGGGACTGCAGGATGATGGATGGGACAGACATTCATCTTACCTGGAAGATGACAGGGCCCGGAGAGCGGCGGGAAGGGGCTGCCCGCCGCCCCCCAACCCGCCGCCGCGGCCGTGCAGCCCGCACCGCGTCCCCGCCGCCTCGCCCCGACCCGACGCCTTTGGCTTTTGTCCTGCCCCGGCTGCGGGGGAGGGCGTTCGCCTCCGTGAGAAACTCGGAGCGGGGGGAAGGAAGCAATGCTGGAGCAGCAGTTGTTTGTTAGAGCATCTTCCCCCCTCCCCGCCCAAAGCCGGGGTCTGAAGCTGCCAACTCGCCTGACCTATCCTCCTGCGGGTTGTGGAGGCTCAGGCAACCACCACAACATTAGACGATGCCAAGCACAAAAAAGGGAAGCAAGAAGGAGCGCTAGTGTGTAACAGCTTGGCGCTGCTCTGCAAGCAAACCCTGTTGGAACAGCAAGTTACTTTTCCCTCTTCAGTCACTTTAAATCTGAGAGCCCACGGACTAAAGATAAGCTCCCTAGAACTGGAGCTATAGGACCCGTTTGGCCACAGCAGCAAAAAGAGAAAAGGTTCACCATCCTTTTTCTTTCCAGCGGGGAACAGCTCTGGCACGGATGGAATGGCAATAGGGGTGTGAAGGACCAAGCAGGTGAGAGCCTCCTGGCACCACGGATGCTGAACCAAGCCTCAGGCAGGATCTCGGGCACAGGAAAGATGAAGCTTAGCAGCGAGCCACAGCAAGTTTTCCACTCTCCGTGAAGAGAATATTCCAGGGCAGCGGGTTACCTCACTGCTCACCACCGAGGAGTGTTCCCCTCTCCTATCTCCTCCTGCTTGGAGCAGGGAGCACCTTCCCAAGGAACCAAAGATTATCCTCACCTGGCTTCATCTGCAGAGAGAAGCCCACAGTAACCTCTTCTTTGGACCCTGGTTACAAGCCAGAGCCCCAGCACCTCTTAGCAGAGTGATCAGGCATTTGGGATTTTCTCTGGAGAGTCTCAGCCAAATTTTTACACAACAGAGGCTTAGCCCTTTCAAGCCCCCTACCTCAAATCACATCACTTACAAAATAGAAGATACCCTATAGATGTGGCTCGTGATGCTGGTAGGATGTGTGGCTGATGGCTAATTAAAACAATATCTCATCAAATCCAGCCATTAAAATCTATTTGGAAGGTTTGAAGCTTTTGTTTACACACGCTAGTAAATAAAAAAAGGGGGGAGGCAGGGGAACTTTCCTCATTTTTAAGTTGTGCATTATTTTAAGGGACAGGGGAAAAATAAAAGATTAAAACCCCTCATCATGATAAAGGGTCTCACCCGTTTGGCGATGGTCACAGTGTCTGGTCCAGAGCTGGAGCACTGTACCACAGCCAGGTGGTTATCAAAGACCCCGCAGAAAGTCCTGGCACAGAAACGTTCCCGTCACCATTGCCCTGCGCAGATAAGCACTGGTCCTGCCTTGTGCTGTCATCTCAGGACCCCCCCTCCCCAAAGCTGTCAAGGGAGCATCTGGATGGTCTTTGTTGAAGTCTGTGTTGGAGATGCTTCAGCCCCCCAGTTCAGGTTTCTCTCCCCTGCCCAAAGGGAGGCAGGGGAATTCAGCTGGGCTCCCTGGCAGAGAGAGACATTTCCCAATGGGATCTTTTACTTGGAGGCATCCTTTGTTTGCTTTCTTAATGCCGGTTAGCTTTAATCCCAAAAGCAGCAGGCTCCATTTCAAGTAAAGCCAGAAAGGAAACCAGGATGAAACCGAAGAAGAGGAATTGCGATGAGGAGGCTCAGTGTCTTACTGCATGGAAGGGTTTCAAAGAAGTAAGGGGAGAGGTGGGACATTTCTGCAGTGTCATTTCCTCATATCTGAGGCACTAAGGAGCCTCCTCTCCCCCTCCTCCCAAAACCACTCGCTCACTCTCAGGCCTGGAAACCCCAACCCCAACTGAAGCAGACAGGTCTGAGAAACGGCATTGCTCCTCCAGCTAACACGCGTACCCAGCTGTAGCAAGAGAAATCCACCACCCAAGCGACGCTTCGCCACTGCCTTGCAGCTGCTGTGTTACTGTGTGCAAAGCACTTAATGCGACGTATCCAAGTCATTTCTGAACAAGACCATTCAGATTCTTGAAAGGCAACCTGCAACCCAACGTTTTCTGCTTTCAAACCTTAAGGGCTGCACTCCTATTACTTTCCAACTGCCATGACGAAACCAAAATTTAAAAAGGTATACTTACAATTATTTTTCCTCTGCTCTGAAGGGGAAGAAAACCCAACGTATTTTAGTGGGACAATGGCCTCATCGGAGATGGCTAAACTGAAAATATACTTTGTGCCTCCAACTAAGACTCTGGCATATCCTTTATCTTGGGTCACTTTTGTTATAGTAACTTTTGTAGTTTAATACAGAAATTGCAGTGGGAAAATCACTATGAAATTTTAAACAGCAAACACTGACAACATTTTGTTTGGACTGTTGGCTGCTATAGAATAATTTCATGATAAACCCCTTTGAGAGTTATGTAAGATGCAGTAAAAAAAAGAATGCAGCCTTCGTTTGGTAGTGCCAATGAGCCATGTCACAAAAACTTCCCAGGTAAAAGGCACAATCCAGTTTCCACTACACTGAAGCTCGTGTACATTACATGGAACCTTATTTTATATGCTAGGCGTTACTATTTCCATCCTGCTCTCACAGCTTAACACAAAGCTGTGAGAAAAGAACGTCAATTGGAAGGGTAAGTTCTTGCCTATATGAGGAACAGACCTGGTTTGAAACAAATGCATTTTGCCTGCTTGTTAACTGACTGAAGTTAAACCAATGCTGACTCTGCATACATGCTCACCTTCGAGTACAATTTAGGTTTTACCAAACTTTTCTCAGTTACTCAATCTCTACTGTAGATAAACAAATGCAGCTTTAACAAGCTTTCAGGTCAGCTGAGACTGCTGGAGCAAGTACAGGTTCATGAATTCAAAACACGTTAAGGAGGTCAAGGAGAATAA